>NW_027362774.1:33452664-33967220 GCF_046119375.1 Phyllobates terribilis | reverse complement strand
CTCCCCTTAGGTATAAGAGAACCCATGGACAGTACAGACTCACTCATTGCCAGGGGGGTATAAGAATTATAAGCAACGGGTCCTGTTCAATAACAGTATAATAAACTGGGGAGCCCCTCCTCCACCTATACTGAGTCGTTGCAGCGAACTTTATAGTGTAAGTTTCACCTTTTTATCCTGTTTATTTTATGTAACTGCTTATGTAATTTTAATGTCTCCTTTGTACCATCCTTGTATATATCTTTCTTACACACTGCCTCCATTTTGGGTTAAATATAAAATGTAATAGTTCTGTTTCTTTTGTTCTGTAATCGTTCCCTTCCCCGAAGTCATATACGCTACCAAAACGCAGGTGTCCAGCCAGGCCTGTATTATATTTCAAACTCGGCCGGTGGTGGCAGAGAATAATAGTAATTGGGCTATCGTGAAGCTGACAGTGACAGTACGGAATACTGACAGCGTGACGGCACGGTGAGATATCGCGTCATCTCCCCTGTGTCGTACCTGTGGGTGATTCCTGACACTAACCATGTAGGGTCACTGTGGGGTGGTGTGTCTCTGAGCCAAGCATGTATGATCACTGTGGGGTCGTTTCTCTCTGAGCTAAGCATGTGCAGTCACTGTAGTATGGTATGTCTCGGAGCTAAGCATGTATGGTCACTGTGAGGTCGTATCTCCCTGAGCCAAACATGTATGGTTACTGTGGGATCGTATTTGAGCTAAGCATGTATGTCACTGTGGGGTCTTTTCTCTCTGAACTAAGCATGTGCGGTCACTGTAGTATGGTATGTCTCGGAGCTAAGCATGTATGGTCACTGTGGGGTTGTATCTGTCTGAGCTAAGCATGTACGGGCACTGTGGGGTCCTATGTCTCTGAGCGAAGCACGTTTGGTCACCTGGTTAAGCTCGATAAGTTGAGGGTACGCGCCCATCATCTGGATTGCGATTTTCACTACATTCTTTGCTGGCTCCATCATTCCCAGTTGACAACTGCAAAAATAACAGCATTAAACAAACATTAAGCAGTGAAAAAAGTGTGCTGCTCATACAATTGTCCTCCATTGCTTGGATTTCACTTGGCATTTTAGGCCCCAGACACTTGAGATGTTTGCCAATTTGTGCCAAATAAATCTCTCTATCATTGTGCGACATTTTGATTAATGTTTAAGATTTATTGAAAATGTATGAAAAACAATTTCTCTACTTTTAACTCCACCCCGATACTGGAGTAAAATAAAAACTTTTTTTTTTGCAACTTTTTAAAAAAAATCTTGTGATTCGACGTCACTCAGGTCCTCCTGCATTTTCATCAAGCACGCCATCGCTAGAGGAGTCGTGAGGATTAGCAGTCTCCGGCCAGGCTTCCACATCCTACCTCCTCTACAGCCACCAGGTATACCTACCAGCGGAACATAGACCCGCAAGAAGAAGCAGCTGACTCCCCTTGCCGAAAAAGCCGGTAAACCCCGGATTTCAAGCAGTACAAAGGGACTCTGTTCCACCAGATAAGCTGCGTTGTTTCTGCTAGTTCATACCAACCCTGCGCAGACCATTACCGCCTACTCCGTCACCTACCAAGCTACAGTGCGCCCCATAAGCCAGTCCTACCATGGCGGCAGCGCTGTGTCTTCACCACTGATCATCAGTTCATCCACCATCACCGCATATTATTCAGATATCCAGGTACCTTGCAACACCCTTTACCAAGTGCCACTGATGCCCTTCCATACCTGTTACTTCATCTTCATATGAATTATTTTTAGCATTACCTTACCCATTCCTTTATTTTAGTGCCATTGAGCCAGGTTCGCCTTATAACTATTGAACCACGCAGGTCGGATAATATTGAGCCTAATCCGCTCCACTGTTATCATCTACACCTGAAATTACAGGTACCCTCATATTATCTTATGATTAAAAATACATTTAATTACTCTGTGCCTCACATCTTTATTCTACACATTAGCTCCTCGCAAATACTTAAATTATGATCCATATTTATCTCTTACAACAGTGCTAGTTGTTTTAGTTGCTGCAGGTCTAATAGATGACCTACCAGCGCCTCTTCCAGATTTAACCAATTCATCAAACCTTTTTAAGAAATCACAATTCACAAATCTGAACAAATCTTCATTGGCAAAACTGAAAACGCAGCATTTGAAAAGTGGTGCGATCAACGTAAAAACCTACAAAAAGTCTCAAATTTTTGTTAACAAATGGTGCGCCAAAGAGAACTGGTGCACAAGTCTTCACGCCTGCCTCCAATTGTCTGCTTGTTATGCAAAGATGCTATTCACCTGTATACACCTGTGTTGTATACAGCTGACACTAGCAAATCCTTAAGATTGCCAGGAACAGCTCTGTTCACCTTCCCCTGCAAACAGGTTCAATTATGGTCAGATAGCAGGTTATAGTACACAGTGCAAGGGGACATGCTGGACAGAGTCACTGATTGCAATGGAAGGTGAAAAAGATGGATACCAGAGCAGCAAGAATCAGATTATACACAACACCGGAAACGTAGTGTACAGAGAGACAGGAGAAATGTATACCAGAGGAAGAGGAGCCAGAGTACACAGCACAGGGCACCTGGGGTGTAGAGGATGACTGGCTCCTCTTCCTCTGGTATATATCTCTGCAGAGAGAGGTAGGAGAGATATATACCAGTCATCCTCTATACCCCAGGTGCCCTGTGCTGTATACTCTGGCTCCTCTTCCTCTGGTATATATCTCTGCAGAGTACACAGCACAGGGCAGCTGGGGTACAGAGGATGACTACAGAGAACTGGGATACAGAGAGCACCTGGGATACAGAGAGCACCTGGGATGTAGAGAGCACCTGGGATACATACAGAGAGCACCTGGAATACATACAGAGAGCACCTGGAATACAGAGAGCACCTGGAATACAGAGAGCACCTGGGATGTAGAGAGCACCTGGGATACATACAGAGAGCACCTGGAATACAGAGAGCACCTGGGATACAGAGAGCACCTGGGATACAGAGAGCACCTGGGATACAGAGCGCACCTGGGATACAGAGCGCACCTGGGATACAGAGCGCACCTGGGATACAGAGCGCACCTGGAATACAGAGAGCACCTGGAATACAGAGAGCACCTGGAATACAGAGAGCACCTGGGATACAGAGAGCACCTGGGATACAGAGAGCACCTGGGATACAGAGCGCACCTGGGATACAGAGCGCACCTGGGATGCAGAGCGCACCTGGGATACAGAGAGCTACCTGTAGAGAGAGGAAACATGGACACCAAAGTTGGAGCAGTCGGAGCATCGATAATAACATTCAGGGAAATTATTTGTTACGGATCCGGGTGGTGGAACTTCTGTGCTGCGGTGCAAGGAGGGACCCAGAGGGGCGTAACTAGGTATCATCTCGGACCGACCAAGGTCGTACGGCGGCTCAATCGACTCCGTGACCAGGGAGGGACCGAGGAGAGGGACCAGGTGCTACTCTGGGGACCGACCTTGTATGAGAGCAGGTGACTCCCACGGGTCAGAAGGCAGGGACTGACCGGTACAGCAGATGAGCACGGCAGGTAACAGGCAGGAGCCTCCAGGTAAGCTGGCTGGTAGGCACGGCAGGTAACAGGCAGGTGCTTCTAGGTAAGCGGGCTGGCAGGCACGGCTGGTAACAGGCAGGAGCCTCCAGGTAGGCTGGCTGGTAGGCACGGCAGGTAACAGGCAGGCAGAGCCCGTAGTCAGGCAGGCGGGCTGGACTTGTAGTCAGGCAGGCGGGCTGGACTTGTAGTCAGGCAGGCGGGCTGGACTTGTAGTCAGGCAGGCGGGCTGGACTTGTAGTCAGGCAGGCGGGCTGGACTTGTAGTCAGGCAGGCGGGCTGGACTTGTAGTCAGGCAGGCGGGCTGGACTTGTAGTCAGGCAGGCGGGCTGGACTTGTAGTCAGGCTAGCAGCGGGACCTGAGGGCTGAAGCAGAGTATCACACACAAAGCTACAACCTTGCACGGGCACCTCCATATTGGAGGAGGTGCTTTTTATAGGGTAAGTCCTCCGGCCATTGGCTGGGGACTTTAGGACGGCGCGCCCGGCCCCTTTAAGAGGGTCGGAGCACGCGCGCTGTAAGCACAGGGCCAGGTAAGCTGCGTGCACCAGCAGCAGCTGTAGGGAGGCCAGAAGACGCCGGAGCAGGACTGCGGCGGTAAGGGGGGCGGCTTCTCTGCCGGGCAGGAGGCAGAGACGTCGATGCTACAGTACCCCCCCTTTACGCCTCCTCTTTTTCAGGCCAGCAAGAATTTTTTTAAGGAGAAACGGGGCGTGGATGTTCTCCCTGGGTTCCCAAGTTCTCTCCTCTGGGCCAAACCCCTTCCAATCCACCAGAAAAAAGGTTTTTCCTCTTACCCTCTTGGTGGCCAGAATGTTCTCTACCTCAGACGTCCTCAGCGGAGACCGGAGCTTGGGAGGTACCTGGATTGTCGGAAAAAGAATTAAGCACAACTGGTTTGAGGAGAGATACGTGGAAGGAGTTGGGAATCCGTAAGGTGGCTGGGAGTTTTAACTTGTAGGCTACTGGGTTGATTTGCTTGAGGACTTCAAATGGTCCGATGAAGAGTGGACCCAACTTATAGAAGGGTATTTTGAGACGAACATGTTTGGAGGAGAACCAAACCTTGCCTCCTGGATGGAATTGAGGTGGATCCAGACGTCTCTTATCAGCATGCTTCTTCATCCGCTCGGAGGATTGGAGAAGTGCAGATCTAGTGTCCTCCCAAATAGTGGAAAATTCGCTGACCAGAGACTCTGCGGCCAGGTTGTCCACAGAAGCGGAAACGGGAAACGGAATTCGGGGATGTTGACCGTAGACCACAAAGAATGCGGACTTGGAAGAAGATTTGCTCTCATGGTTGTTGTAGGAGAACTCGGCCCAAGGTAGGAGCTCCACCCAATCGGTATGGTGAGCGTTGACAAAGTGCCGGAGGTAGCTGGTAAGGATCTGGTTGATACGTTCCACTTGACCATTGGACTGCGGATGGTAAGCGGAGGAGAAATCCAGGGTGACATCCTGCAGCTTAAACGTAGCTCTCCAGAAGCGCAAAGTAAACTGGACCCCTCGATCAGACACAATGTGGAGGGGTAGGCCGTGGAGACGAAAGATGTGATGGATGAAGTCCTTAGCCAGCACAGATGCAGACGGGAGAGCAGGCAGAGGAATGAAGTGGGCCATTTTAGAAAAGCGGTCAGTGACCACCCAAATGATCATACAACCGGCAGAAACAGGGAGATCCGTAATAAAGTCCATAGCAATGTGTTGCCACCGGGCAGCAGGTACAGGAAGAAGCAGGAGGATGTCTGGGAACCTTGTTGCGGGCACAGGATGAACAGGTCGTGACGAAGTCTACCACATCCTGGCGCAGGGTAGGCCACCAGTAATGCCTGGTAATGAGCAGGAAGGTCTTCTTCTGATCAGCATGGCCGGCTAGTTTGGATGAATGACCCCAGTGAAGAACCTTCTTACGATCCGGGACCACTACAAACGTCTTCCCAGGTGGGAGACGAGACAGATCCAAGGGGGCCACATTCATCACTTTGGAGGGATCGATGATATGCATAGGCTCCTCCTCTTGATCGGAAGACAGGAAGGATCGGGACAAGGTGTCTGCTTTAACGTTCTTGTCCACCGGGCGGTAATGTAGGGTAAAGTTAAAGTGGGCGAAGAACAAAGACCACCAGGCCTGACGCGGATTGAGTCTTTGGGCATTCTGAAGATAAGCCAAGTTTTTGTGGTCAGTATAATTGACCACCGGGTGCAGAGTCCCCTCGAGCAGGTAATGCCACTCCTCCAGCGCCAATTTGATGGCTAGCAGTTCTCGGTCTCCTATGGAGTAGTTGCGCTCAGACGAGGAGAAGAGCTTGGAGAAGAAACTGCTGGTTACCATTCTCCCGGATGGAGATTTCTGGGTGAGCACCGCTCCGAAAGAGGAAGCATCAACCTCCAGAAAGAATTGCTTATTGTTATCCGGACGATGCAGCACTGGGGCCGAGGAGAAGGCTTGTTTTAAAGAAAGGAAGGCCTCCTCTGCTTCGGACGGCCATTTCTTAGGATTTGCTCCCTTTCGGGTGAGCGCAGAGATGGGAGCAGTCCGGGAAGAGAAATGTGGTATCAAGAGACGATGATATTTGGCGAAGCCCAGGAATCCCTGAATCGCCTTCAACCCCTCCGGACGGGGCAACTTTAAAGACGGCAGAGATCTTCTCGGGGTCCATCCGTAGACCTGTCTTAGAGATAATATAGCCCAGGAACGGAAGAGAGGACTGCTCGAAGAGGCATTTCTCAAATTTTGCATATAGGTGATTCTGCCTGAGCCTAAGCAGGACCTGACGAACATCCCTCCGATGTGAGGGAAGATCCAGAGAGAAGACCAAGATGTCATCCAGGTACACCAACATGCAAGAATATAAGAGGTCACGGAAGATGTCATTAACTAATTCTTGGAAGACGGCGGGAGCATTACAGAGACCGAAGGGCATCACACGGTATTCATAGTGACAGTCCCGGGTATTGAATGCAGTCTTCCACTCGTCTCCTCGGCGGATCTGGGCCAGGTTATACGTCCCACGAAGATCGAGCTTGGTGAAGACCTTCTCGCCTTTAAGGCGGTCGAACAGCTCAAAGATGAGTGGCAAGGGGTATTTGTTTTTGACCGTGATTTGGTTGAGTCCTCTATAGTCGATACATGGGCGTAGTGAACCGTCTTTCTTTTTAAGGAAGAAGAATCCGGCTCCAGCCGGGGAGGAAGATTTCCGGATGAATCCCCTAGCCAGATTTTCTTCGATGTACTCCGACATGGCCCGGGTTTCGGCCAACGACAACGGGTAGATACGCCCACGGGGTGGAGTGGCACCGGGTATCAGGTCGATAGGGCAGTCATATGGCCTATGGGGTGGTAGAGTCTCTGCCTCCTTCTTGTCGAAGACATCAGCATAGGACCAGTAGGGTGCCGGTAGACGGGGTAAATTAGTAGGAGTAGATGGGGGTCGAGCCGGGCAAACCGGAACCAGGCAGGTCTCATGGCAATCCTGCCCCTAACGGAGCACCTCACCGGATTGCCAATTCAGAATGGGTTCATGTTTCTGTAGCCAGGGTAGACCTAGCAAAAAGGGGTGAGAGAGTCCGGAAAGCACATGGAAGGAGATCCTCTCTGAGTGCAGCATTCCCACCTGCAGGGTTACGGTCTCTGTGATGAGCAAGATGGTTACCGGAAGAAGCCTTCCATCCATGGAAGCGACTGCTAATGGTTCAGCCAGAGGTTTGGTAGGAATCTGATACTTCTGTACAAGGGACTGGGATATGAGATTCCCAGCGGCTCCAGAATCCAGATGTGCGGTTTCAAAGATGCGGTTCTCTCCACAGGAAATAGAGACTGATAAAGTCAAGGACGGAGAGGATTTACTTTTGCCTAGGACGACCTCTCCAAGGGGTCCTAGACACTGGAGTTTCCTGGCTTCACCGGGCAGGAACAAATCAGGTGCTCCTTACAACCACAGTAGAAACAGCTCCCCTCGGCACGGCGTGTTTCTTGGCGAGATTTGACCATCTTGGTCTGGTCGATCTGCGTAGTATCGGGCGAGCGTGCTCGGGGAGTTGCAGGTTGGGAAGCAGGTCTCTGGAAAGCAGGAGCAAGACGAGGAAATCTTTGCTCCCAGGTGGTCTCCTTAGCACGATCCAGGAAACAGATGTCGATCCGGGTTGCTAGTGACACCAGGTCATCCAGGGTGGTAGGAACGTCCCAGCCGGCTAACTCGTCCTTAATCCGAGCGTAAAGACCCTCCCAGAAGGTGGACACCAGAGCCTCGTTGTCCCAGGCAAGCTCAGAAGCGAGGGTATGGAACCGTATGGCATACTGGGCCAAGGTGAGACTCCCTTGGCGGAGACAGAGCAGTGAGGAGGCAGTAGAAGTCCTTCGCCTGGGCTCATCGAAGACCTTCCGGAAGGCAGTGAGGAAAGCCGGAAGATCGGACACCAGGGAATCCCCTCTCTCCCATAGAGGGTTAAGCCATGCCAATGCCTCCCCGGTGAGGTGAGACATGACGAACGCCACCTTGGCCCGGTCGGAAGAAAACTGATGTGGCAGAAGTTCAAAGTGCAGCGTGCACTGGTTCAGAGAGCCCCGACATAGGACGGGGTCACCTCCAAAACAAGGAGGCACAGAAAGCCGGGGTCCTAGGCTGGATGCCGTGGTGCTGGTAGGCAGCAGCACTGCCAAAGCGGGTGTCGCTCGACTTGGGGCGGACACAGGTGGAACAGACAGCGTGTCCAGGTGAGAGTTCACAGACCGCCGGTATGTCAGGATGGTTTCCTGTTGGGATCTCTGACGAGAAACCTCCTGGTACAGGTCAGCAAGCGAAAGGGCCTGGGAGCTACCGGGTTCCCGGGCCCGTGCAAACTGTTACGGATCCGGGTGGTGGAACCTCTGTGCTGCGGTGCAAGGAGGGACCAGAGGGGCGTAACTAGGTATCAACTCGGACCGACCAAGGTCGTACGGCGCCTCAATCTACTCCATGACCAGGGGGGACCGAGCAGAGGGACCAGGTGCCACTCTGGGGACCAACCTTGTATGAGAGCAGGTGACTCCCACCGGTCAGAAGGCAGGGACTGACCGGTACAGCAGATGAGCACGGCAGGTAACAGGCAGGAGCCTCCAGGTAGGCTGGCTGGTAGGCACGGCAGGTAACAGGCAGGTGCTTCTAGGTAAGCGGGCTGGCAGGCACGGCAGGTAACAGGCA
Source organism: Phyllobates terribilis (assembly GCF_046119375.1). Classification (NCBI taxonomy): domain Eukaryota; kingdom Metazoa; phylum Chordata; class Amphibia; order Anura; family Dendrobatidae; genus Phyllobates; species Phyllobates terribilis. The sequence continues at coordinate 33,958,457 of NW_027362774.1, read as the reverse complement.
GGAGCCTCCAGGTAGGCTGGCTGGTAGGCACGGCAGGTAACAGGCAGGCAGAGCCCATAGACAGACTGTCGGGCTGGAGAGTAGACAAGCAGACAGACTGGACTAGTAGTCCCGATGGCGGACTGGACTTGTAGTCAGGCTAGCAGCGGGACCTGAGGGCTGAAGCAGAGTATCACACACAAATCTACAACCTTGCACGGGCACCTCCATATTGGAGGAGGTGCCTTTTATAGGGAAAGTCCTCCGGCCATTGGCCGGGGACTTTTTAGGATGGTGCGCGCGGCTCCTTTAAGGGGGCTGGGAGCGGGCGCGCCCTAAGCACAAGGCCGGGGAAGCTGTGTGCACCAGCAGCAGCCGCAGGGAGGCCAGAAGACGCCAGAGCAGGACCGTGGTGGTAAGGGGGATGGCGTCTCTGCCGGGCCGGAGGCAGTGACACCGATGCTACATTGAATGATTAATCAGTTGAGATTTGTTCCTGTAACAGTTAGGTGAAACCATAATTCTCTGAATCCTTGGAAAAAGATGAGACAAGCGCTGGGTGCAGTAAATACATGGATCATTGCATCATGTGGTTCTGATCCGGTCATTATAGAAAATGACTTGAAAGGGTTACCCCTTGCTGGAGTCCGATATGGACTAGATAGATAGTGGGGTCTAAGCCCAGCTATTCATTCAGGATGATGCTACACCTGTATCCTCCCCCCTTCCCCTTCATTGTAAGAAGGGATTTACATGTAAGATAAATCCCAGGTCCTGAAGACTGAGGAGGGGAAGGCTGGACAGACAGACAGGGGCAGGAGCGACAGACAGACAGGGGCAGGAGCGACAGACAGACAGGGGCAGGAGCGACAGACAGACAGGGGCAGGAGCGACAGACAGGGGCAGGAGCGACAGACAGACATACAGAACGAAAGACAGGGGCAGGAGCGACAGACAGGGGCAGGAGCAACAGACAGACATACAGAACGACAGACAGGGGCAGGAGCGACAGACAGGGGCAGGAGCGACAGACAGACATACAGAACGACAGACAGACAGGGGCAGGAGCGACAGACAGACAGGGGCAGGAGCGACAGACAGACAGGGGCAGGAGCGACAGACAGACAGGGGCAGGAGCGACAGACAGGGGCAGGAGCGACAGACAGACATACAGAACGACAGACAGGGGCAGGAGAGACAGACAGGGGCAGGAGCAACAGACAGGGGCAGGAGCAACAGACAGGGGCAGGAGCAACAGACAGACATACAGAACGACAGACAGGGGCAGGAGCGACAGACAGACAGGGGCAGGAGCGACAGACAGACAGGGGCAGGAGCGACAGACAGACAGGGGCAGGAGAGACAGGGGCAGGAGAGACAGACGGGCAGGAGAGACAGACGGGCAGGAGCGACAGACAGGGGCAGGAGCGACAGACAGGGGCAGGAGCGACAGACAGGGGCAGGAGCGACAGACAGGGGCAGGAGCGACAGACAGACATACAGAACGACAGACAGGGGCAGGAGCGACAGACAGACAGGGGCAGGAGCGACAGACAGACATACAGAACGACAGACAAACATACAGAACGACAGACAGGGGCAGGAGCGACAGACAGGGGCAGGAGCGACAGACAGGGGCAGGAGCGACAGACAGGGGCAGGAGCGACAGACAGGGGCAGGAGCGACAGACAGGGGCAGGAGCGACAGACAGACAGGGGCAGGAGCGACAGACAGACAGGGGCAGGAGCAACAGACAGACAGGGGCAGGAGCAACAGACAGACAGGGGCAGGAGCAACAGACAGGGGCAGGAGCGACAGACAGACGGGCAGGAGCGACAGACAGACATACAGAACGACAGACAGGGGCAGGAGCGACAGACAGACAGGGGCAGGAGCGACAGACAGACAGGGGCAGGAGCGACAGACAGGGGCAGGAGCGACAGACAGACGGGCAGGAGCGACAGACAGACGGGCAGGAGCGACAGACAGACGGGCAGGAGCGACAGACAGACAGGGGCAGGAGCGACAGACAGACAGGGGCAGGAGCAACAGACAGACAGGGGCAGGAGCAACAGACAGACATACAGAATGACAGACAGGGGCAGGAGCAACAGACAGACATACAGAATGACAGACAGGGGCAGGAACGACAGACAGACAGGGGCAGGAACGACAGACAGACAGGGGCAGGAACGACAGACAGACAGGGGCAGGAGCGACAGACAGGGGCAGGAGCGACAGACAGGGGCAGGAGCGACAGACAGGGGCAGGAGCGACAGACAGGGGCAGGAGGGACAGGCAGACATACAGAACGACAGACAGGGGCAGGAGCGACAGACAGGGGCAGGAGCGACAGACAGGGGCAGGAGCGACAGGCAGGGGCAGGAGCGACAGGCAGGGGCAGGAGCGACAGGCAGGGGCAGGAGCGACAGGCAGGCATAGAGAACGAAAGACAGGGGCAGGAGCGACAGACAGGGGCAGGAGCGACAGACAGGGGCAGGAGCGACAGGCAGGGGCAGGAGCGACAGGCAGGGGCAGGAGCGACAGACAGACAGGGGCAGGAGCGACAGACAGACAGGGGCAGGAGCGACAGACAGACATACAGAATGACAGACAGGGGCAGGAGCAACAGACAGACATACAGAATGACAGACAGGGGCAGGAGCAACAGACAGACAGGGGCAGGAGCGACAGACAGACAGGGGCAGGAGCGACAGACAGACAGGGGCAGGAGCGACAGACAGGGGCAGGAGCGACAGACAGGGGCAGGAGCGACAGACAGACGGGCAGGAGCGACAGACAGACGGGCAGGAGCGACAGACAGACATACAGAACGACAGACAGGGGCAGGAGCGACAGACAGGGGCAGGAGTGACAGACAGACGGGCAGGAGCGACAGACAGACGGGCAGGAGCGACAGACAGACGGGCAGGAGCGACAGACAGACGGGCAGGAGCGACAGACAGACAGGGGCAGTAGCGACAGACAGGGGCAGGAGCGACAGACAGGGGCAGGAGCGACAGACAGACAGGGGCAGGAGCGACAGACAGACAGGGGCAGGAGCGACAGACAGACAGGGGCAGGAGCGACAGACAGACAGGGGCAGGAGCGACAGACAGGGGCAGGAGCGACAGACAGACGGGCAGGAGCGACAGACAGACGGGCAGGAGCGACAGACAGACGGGCAGGAGCGACAGACAGACGGGCAGGAGCGACAGACAGACGGGCAGGAGCGACAGAGAGACGGGCAGGAGCGACAGACAGACATACAGAATGACAGACAGGGGCAGGAGCAACAGACAGACAGGGGCAGGAGCGACAGACAGACATACAGAACGACAGACAGGGGCAGGAGCGACAGACAGGGGCAGGAGCGACAGACAGACGGGCAGGAGCGACAGACAGACGGGCAGGAGCGACAGACAGACATGCAGAATGACAGACAGACATACAGAATGACAGACAGGGGCAGGAACGACAGACAGACATACAGAATGACAGACAGACATACAGAATGACAGACAGACATACAGAATGACAGACAGACAGGGGCAGGAGCGACAGACAGGGGCAGGAACGACAGACAGGGGCAGGAACGACAGACAGACATACAGAATGACAGACAGACAGGGGCAGGAGCGACAGACAGACAGGGGCAGGAGCGACAGACAGACAGGGGCAGGAGCGACAGACAGGGGCAGGAGCGACAGACAGACGGGCAGGAGCGACAGACAGACGGGCAGGAGCGACAGACAGACGGGCAGGAGCGACAGACAGACGGTCAGGAGCGACAGACAGACGGGCAGGAGCGACAGACAGACGGGCAGGAGCGACAGAGAGACGGGCAGGAGCGACAGACAGACATACAGAATGACAGACAGGGGCAGGAGCAACAGACAGACAGGGGCAGGAGCGACAGACAGACATACAGAACGACAGACAGGGGCAGGAGCGACAGACAGGGGCAGGAGCGACAGACAGACGGGCAGGAGCGACAGACAGACGGGCAGGAACGACAGACAGACATACAGAATGACAGACAGACATACAGAATGACAGACAGGGGCAGGAACGACAGACAGACATACAGAATGACAGACAGACATACAGAATGACAGACAGACATACAGAATGACAGACAGACAGGGGCAGGAGCGACAGACAGGGGCAGGAGCGACAGACAGGGGCAGGAACGACAGACAGACATACAGAATGACAGACAGACAGGGGCAGGAGCGACAGACAGACAGGGGCAGGAGCGACAGACAGACAGGGGCAGGAGCGACAGACAGACAGGGGCAGGAGCGACAGACAGACAGGGGCAGGAGCGACAGACAGACAGGGGCAGGAGCGACAGACAGGGGCAGGAGCGACAGACAGGGGCAGGAGCGACAGACAGACATACAGAACGACAGAGAGGGGCAGGAGCGACAGACAGGGCAGGAGCGACAGACAGACATACAGAACGACAGACAGGGGCAGGAGCGACAGACAGACAGGGGCAGGAGCGACAGACAGACAGGGGCAGGAGCGACAGACAGACAGGGGCAGGAGCGACAGACAGACAGGGGCAGGAGCGACAGACAGGGGCAGGAGCGACAGACAGACATACAGAACGACAGACAGGGGCAGGAGCAACAGACAGGGGCAGGAGCAACAGACAGGGGCAGGAGCGACAGACAGACATACAGAACGACAGACAGGGGCAGGAGCGACAGACAGACAGGGGCAGGAGCGACAGACAGACAGGGGCAGGAGCGACAGACAGACAGAGGCAGGAGAGACAGACAGGGGCAGGAGCGACAGACAGGGGCAGGAGCGACAGACAGGGGCAGGAGCGACAGACAGACAGGGGCAGGAGCGACAGACAGACAGGGGCAGGAGCGACAGACAGACAGGGGCAGGAGCAACAGACAGACAGGGGCAGGAGCGACAGACAGACATACAGAACGACAGACAGGGGCAGGAGCGACAGACAGACAGGGGCAGGAGCGACAGACAGACATACAGAACGACAGACAGGGGCAGGAGCGACAGACAGGGGCAGGAGCGACAGACAGGGGCAGGAGCGACAGACAGGGGCAGGAACGACAGACAGACATACAGAACGACAGACAGGGGCAGGAGCGACAGACAGACAGGGGCAGGAGCGACAGACAGACAGGGGCAGGAGCGACAGACAGACAGGGGCAGGAGCGACAGACAGACAGAGGCAGGAGAGACAGACAGGGGCAGGAGCGACAGACAGGGGCAGGAGCGACAGACAGGGGCAGGAGCGACAGACAGACAGGGGCAGGAGCGACAGACAGACAGGGGCAGGAGCGACAGACAGACAGGGGCAGGAGCGACAGACAGACAGGGGCAGGAGCGACAGACAGGGGCAGGAGCGACAGACAGGGGCAGGAGCGACAGACAGACATACAGAACGACAGACAGACATACAGAACGACAGACAGGGGCAGGAGCGACAGACAGACAGGGGCAGGAGCGACAAACAGACAGGGGCAGGAGCGACAGACAGACAGGGGCAGGAGCGACAGACAGACAGGGGCAGGAGCGACAGACAGACAGAGGCAGGAGCGACAGACAGGGGCAGGAGCGACAGACAGGGGCAGGAGCGACAGACAGACATACAGAACGACAGACAGGGGCAGGAGCGACAGACAGACAGGGGCAGGAGAGACAGACAGACAGGGGCAGGAGCGACAGACAGACAGGGGCAGGAACGACAGACAGGGGCAGGAGCGACAGACAGACAGGGGCAGGAGCGACAGACAGACAGGGGCAGGAGCGACAGACAGACAGGGGCAGGAGCGACAGACAGGGGCAGGAGCGACAGACAGGGGCAGGAGCGACAGACAGACATACAGAACAACAGACAGGGGCAGGAGCGACAGACAGACAGGGGCAGGAGCGACAGACAGACATACAGAACGACAGACAGGGGCAGGAGCGACAGACAGACGGGCAGGAGCGACAGACAGACATACAGAACGACAGACAGGGGCAGGAGCGACAGACAGACAGGGGCAGGAGCGACAGACAGACAGGGGCAGGAGCGACAGACAGACAGGGGCAGGAGCGACAGACAGACAGGGGCAGGAGCGACAGACAGACAGGGGCAGGAGCGACAGACAGACGGGCAGGAGCGACAGACAGACGGGCAGGAGCGACAGACAGACGGGCAGGAGCGACAGACAGACGGGCAGGAGCGACAGACAGACAGGGTCAGGAGCAACAGACAGGGGCAGGAGCGACAGACAGGGGCAGGAGCGACAGACAGACAGGGGCAGGAGCGACAGACAGACATACAGAATGACAGACAGGGGCAGGAGCAACAGACAGACATACAGAATGACAGACAGGGGCAGGAACGACAGACAGACAGGGGCAGGAACGACAGACAGACAGGGGCAGGAGCGACAGACAGACAGGGGCAGGAGCGACAGACAGACAGGGGCAGGAGCGACAGACAGGGGCAGGAGCGACAGACAGGGGCAGGAGCGACAGACAGACATACAGAACGACAGACAGGGGCAGGAGCAACAGACAGGGGCAGGAGCAACAGACAGGGGCAGGAGCGACAGACAGACATACAGAACGACAGACAGGGGCAGGAGCGACAGACAGACAGGGGCAGGAGCGACAGACAGACAGGGGCAGGAGCGACAGACAGACAGAGGCAGGAGAGACAGACAGGGGCAGGAGAGACAGACAGGGGCAGGAGCGACAGACAGGGGCAGGAGCGACAGACAGACAGGGGCAGGAGCGACAGACAGACAGGGGCAGGAGCGACAGACAGACAGGGGCAGGAGCAACAGACAGACAGGGGCAGGAGCGACAGACAGACATACAGAACGACAGACAGGGGCAGGAGCGACAGACAGACAGGGGCAGGAGCGACAGACAGACAGGGGCAGGAGCGACAGACAGACATACAGAACGACAGACAGGGGCAGGAGCGACAGACAGGGGCAGGAGCGACAGACAGGGGCAGGAGCGACAGACAGGGGCAGGAACGACAGACAGACATACAGAACGACAGACAGGGGCAGGAGCGACAGACAGACAGGGGCAGGAGCGACAGACAGACAGGGGCAGGAGCGACAGACAGACAGGGGCAGGAGCGACAGACAGACAGAGGCAGGAGAGACAGACAGGGGCAGGAGCGACAGACAGGGGCAGGAGCGACAGACAGGGGCAGGAGCGACAGACAGGGGCAGGAGCGACAGACAGACAGGGGCAGGAGCGACAGACAGACAGGGGCAGGAGCGACAGACAGACAGGGGCAGGAGCGACAGACAGACAGGGGCAGGAGCGACAGACAGGGGCAGGAGCGACAGACAGACATACAGAACGACAGACAGACATACAGAACGACAGACAGGGGCAGGAGCGACAGACAGACAGGGGCAGGAGCGACAGACAGACAGGGGCAGGAGCGACAGACAGACAGTGGCAGGAGCGACAGACAGACAGGGGCAGGAGCGACAGACAGACAGAGGCAGGAGCGACAGACAGGGGCAGGAGCGACAGACAGGGGCAGGAGCGACAGACAGACATACAGAACGACAGACAGGGGCAGGAGCGACAGACAGACAGGGGCAGGAGCGACAGACAGACAGGGGCAGGAGCGACAGACAGACAGGGGCAGGAGCGACAGACAGACAGGGGCAGGAGCGACAGACAGACAGGGGCAGGAGCGACAGACAGACAGGGGCAGGAGCGACAGACAGACAGGGGCAGGAGCGACAGACAGGGGCAGGAGCGACAGACAGGGGCAGGAGCGACAGACAGACATACAGAACAACAGACAGGGGCAGGAGCGACAGACAGGGGCAGGAGCGACCGACAGACAGGGGCAGGAGCGACAGACAGACATACAGAACGACAGACAGGGGCAGGAGCGACAGACAGACGGGCAGGAGCGACAGACAGACATACAGAACGACAGACAGGGGCAGGAGCGACAGACAGACAGGGGCAGGAGCGACAGACAGACAGGGGCAGGAGCGACAGACAGACAGGGGCAGAAGCGACAGACAGACGGGCAGGAGCGACAGACAGACGGGCAGGAGCGACAGACAGACGGGCAGGAGCGACAGACAGACAGGGTCAGGAGCAACAGACAGGGGCAGGAGCGACAGACAGGGGCAGGAGCGACAGACAGACAGGGGCAGGAGCGACAGACAGACATACAGAATGACAGACAGGGGCAGGAGCAACAGACAGACATACAGAATGACAGACAGGGGCAGGAACGACAGACAGACAGGGGCAGGAACGACAGACAGACAGGGGCAGGAACGACAGACAGACAGGGGCAGGAACGACAGACAGACAGGGGCAGGAGCGACAGACAGACAGGGGCAGGAGCGACAGACAGACAGGGGCAGGAGCGACAGACAGACAGGGGCAGGAGCGACAGACAGACAGGGGCAGGAGCGACAGACAGACAGGGGCAGGAACGACAGACAGGGGCAGGAGCGACAGACAGACAGGGGCAGGAGCGACAGACAGACAGGGGCAGGAGCGACAGACAGGGGCAGGAGCGACAGACAGGGGCAGGAGCGACAGACAGACATACAGAACAACAGACAGGGGCAGGAGCGACAGACAGGGGCAGGAGCGACCGACAGACAGGGGCAGGAGCGACAGACAGACATACAGAACGACAGACAGGGGCAGGAGCGACAGACAGACGGGCAGGAGCGACAGACAGACATACAGAACGACAGACAGGGGCAGGAGCGACAGACAGACAGGGGCAGGAGCGACAGACAGACAGGGGCAGGAGCGACAGACAGACAGGGGCAGGAGCGACAGACAGACAGGGGCAGGAGCGACAGACAGACGGGCAGGAGCGACAGACAGACGGGCAGGAGCGACAGACAGACGGGCAGGAGCGACAGACAGACAGGGTCAGGAGCAACAGACAGGGGCAGGAGCGACAGACAGGGGCAGGAGCGACAGACAGACAGGGGCAGGAGCGACAGACAGACATACAGAATGACAGACAGGGGCAGGAGCAACAGACAGACATACAGAATGACAGACAGGGGCAGGAACGACAGACAGACAGGGGCAGGAACGACAGACAGACAGGGGCAGGAGCGACAGACAGACAGGGGCAGGAGCGACAGACAGACAGGGGCAGGAGCGACAGACAGACAGGGGCAGGAGCGACAGACAGACAGGGGCAGGAGCGACAGACAGGGGCAGGAGCGACAGACAGGGGCAGGAGCGACAGGCAGACATACAGAACGACAGACAGGGGCAGGAGCGACAGACAGGGGCAGGAGCGACAGGCAGGGGCAGGAGCGACAGGCAGGCATAGAGAACGACAGACAGGGGCAGGAGCGACAGACAGGGGCAGGAGCGACAGGCAGGGGCAGGAGCGACAGGCAGGGGCAGGAGCGACAGACAGGGGCAGGAGCGACAGACAGACAGGGGCAGGAGCGACAGACAGACATACAGAATGACAGACAGGGGCAGGAGCAACAGACAGACATACAGAATGACAGACAGGGGCAGGAGCAACAGACAGACAGGGGCAGGAGCGACAGACAGACAGGGGCAGGAGCGACAGACAGACAGGGGCAGGAGCGACAGACAGGGGCAGGAGCGACAGACAGACGGGCAGGAGCGACAGACAGACGGGCAGGAGCGACAGACAGACGGGCAGGAGCGACAGACAGACGGGCAGGAGCGACAGACAGACGGGCAGGAGCGACAGACAGACGGGCAGGAGCGACAGACAGACATACAGAACGACAGACAGACGGGCAGGAGCGATAGACAGACGGGCAGGAGCGACAGACAGACGGGCAGGAGCGACAGACAGACGGGCAGGAGCGACAGACAGACGGGCAGGAGCGACAGACAGGGGCAGGAACGACAGACAGACATACAGAATGACAGACAGACATACAGAACGACAGACAGGGGCAGGAGCGACAGACAGGGGCAGGAACGACAGACAGACATACAGAATGACAGACAGACATACAGAATGACAGACAGACATACAGAATGACAGACAGGGGCAGGAACGACAGACAGACATACAGAATGACAGACAGACATACAGAATGACAGACAGACATACAGAATGACAGACAGACAGGGGCAGGAGCGACAGACAGGGGCAGGAACGACAGACAGACATACAGAATGACAGACAGACAGGGGCAGGAGCGACAGACAGACAGGGGCAGGAGCGACAGACAGACAGGGGCAGGAGCGACAGACAGACAGGGGCAGGAGCGTCAGACAGACAGGGGCAGGAGCGACAGACAGACAGGGGCAGGAGCGACAGACAGACAGGGGCAGGAGCGACAGACAGGGGCAGGAGCGACAGACAGGGGCAGGAGCGACAGGCAGGGGCAGGAGCGACAGACAGGCATAGAGAACGAAAGACAGGGGCAGGAGCGACAGACAGGGGCAGGAGCGACAGACAGGGGCAGGAGCGACAGACAGGGGCAGGAGCGACAGACAGGGGCAGGAGCGACAGACAGGGGCAGGAGCGACAGGCAGGGGCGACAGGCAGACAGGAGCGACAGACAGACATACAGAACGACAGACAGGGGCAGGAGCGACAGACAGGGGCAGGAGCGACAGACAGACATACAGAACGACAGACAGGGGCAGGAGCGACAGACAGGGGCAGGAGCGACAGACAGGGGCAGGAGCGACAGACAGGGGCAGGAGCAACAGACAGACATACAGAACGACAGACAGGGGCTGGAGCGACAGACAGGGGCAGGAGCGACAGACAGGGGCAGGAGCGACAGACAGGGGCAGGAGCGACAGACAGGGGCAGGAGCGACAGACAGGGGCCTCTAACGACAGACAGACAGGGGCAGGAGCGACAGACAGACATACAGAATGACAGACGGGCAGGAGCGACAGACAGGGGCAGGAGCGACAGACAGGGGCAGGAGCGACAGACAGTGGCAGGAGCGACAGACAGGGGCAGGAGCGACAGACAGGGGCAGGAGCGACAGACAGGGGCAGGAGCGACAGACAGACATACAGAACGGCAGACAGGGGCAGGAGCGACAGACAGGGGCAGGAGCAACAGACAGGGGCAGGAGCAACAGACAGGGGCAGGAGCAACAGACAGGGACAGGAGCGACAGACAGACATACAGAACGACAGACAGGGGCAGGAGCGACAAACAGACAGGGGCAGGAGCGACAGACAGACAGGGGCAGGAGCGACAGACAGACAGGGGCAGGAGCGACAGACAGGGGCAGGAGCGACAGACAGACAGGGGCAGGAGCGACAGACAGACAGGGGCAGGAGCGACAGACAGACAGGGGCAGGAGCGACAGACAGACAGGGGCAGGAGCGACAGACAGGGGCAGGAGCGACAGACAGACAGGGGCAGGAGCGACAGACAGACAGGGGCAGGAGCGACAGACAGACATACAGAACGACAGACAGGGGCAGGAGCGACAGACAGGGGCAGGAGCGACAGACAGGGGCAGGAGCGACAGACAGACAGGGGCAGGAGTGACAGACAGACAGGGGCAGGAGCGACAGACAGACATACAGAACGACAGACAGGGGCAGGAGCGACAGACAGACAGGGGCAGGAGCGACAGACAGACAGGGGCAGGAGCGACAGACAGACATACAGAAAGACAGACAGGGGCAGGAGCGACAGACAGACAGGGGCAGGAGCGACAGACAGACAAGGGCAGGAGCGACAGACAGACAAGGGCAGGAACGACAGACAGACAGGGGCAGGAGCGACAGACAGACAGGGGCAGGAGCGACAGACAGACAGGGGCAGGAGCGACAGACAGACAGGGGCAGGAGCGACAGACAGACAGGGGCAGGAGCGACAGACAGACAGGGGCAGGAGCGACAGACAGACGGGCAGGAGCGACAGACAGACGGGCAGGAGCGACAGACAGACGGGCAGGAGCGACAGACAGACGGGCAGGAGCAACAGACAGACATACAGAATGACAGACAGGGGCAGGAGCAACAGACAGACATACAGAATGACAGACAGGGGCAGGAACGACAGACAGACAGGGGCAGGAACGACAGACAGACAGGGGCAGGAACGACAGACAGAGAGGGGCAGGAGCGACAGACAGACAGGGGCAGGAGCGACAGACAGACAGGGGCAGGAGCGACAGACAGACAGGGGCAGGAGCGACAGCCAGGGGCAGGAGCGACAGACAGACATACAGAACGACAGACAGGGGCAGGAGCGACAGACAGGGGCAGGAGCGACAGACAGGGGCAGGAGCGACAGACAGACAGGGGCAGGAGTGACAGACAGACAGGGGCAGGAGCGACAGACAGACATACAGAACGACAAACAGGGCGCAGGAGCGACAGACAGACAGGGGCAGGAGCGACAGACAGACAGGGGCAGGAGCGACAGACAGACAGGGGCAGGAGCGACAGACAGACAGGGGCAGGAGCGACAGACAGACAGGGGCAGGAGCGACAGACAGACAGGGGCAGGAGCGACAGACAGACAGGGGCAGGAGCGACAGACAGACAGGGGCAGGAGCGACAGACAGACAGGGGCAGGAGCGACAGACAGACAGGGGCAGGAGCGACAGACAGACAGGGACAGGAGCGACAGACAGACAGGGACAGGAGCGACAGACAGACAGGGGCAGGAGCGACAGACAGACAGGGGCAGGAGCGACAGACAGACAGGGGCAGGAGCGACAGACAGACGGGCAGGAGCGACAGACAGACGGGCAGGAGCGACAGACAGACGGGCAGGAGCAACAGACAGACATACAGAATGACAGACAGGGGCAGGAACGACAGACAGACAGGGGCAGGAATGACAGACAGACAGGGGCAGGAACGACAGACAGACAGGGGCAGGAGCGACAGACAGACAGGGGCAGGAGCGACAGACAGACAGGGGCAGGAGCGACAGACAGACAGGGGCAGGAGCGACAGACAGACAGGGGCAGGAGCGACAGACAGACAGGGGCAGGAGCGACAGGCAGGGGCAGGAGCGACAGGCAGACATACAGAACGAAAGACAGGGGCAGGAGCGACAGACAGACAGGGGCAGGAGCGACAGACAGGGGCAGGAGCGACAAACAGGGGCAGGAGCGACAAACAGGGGCAGGAGCGACAAACAGGGGCAGGAGCGACAGACAGGGGCAGGAACGACAGACAGACAGGGGCAGGAGCGACAGACAGACATACAGAACGACAGACAGGGGCAGGAGCGACAGACAGACAGGGGCAGGAGCGACAGACAGACAGGGGCAGGAGCGACAGACAGACAGGGGCAGGAGCGACAGACAGACAGGGGCAGGAGCGACAGACAGGGGCAGGAGCGACAGACAGACATACAGAACGACAGACAGGGGCAGGAACGACAGACAGACAGGGGCAGGAGCGACAGACAGACAGGGGCAGGAGCGACAGACAGACATACAGAACGACAGACAGGGGCAGGAACGACAGACAGACAGGGGCAGGAGCGACAGACAGACTGGGGCAGGAGCGACAGACAGACAGGGGCAGGAGCGACAGAGACAGGGGCAGGAGCGACAGACAGACAGGGGCAGGAGCGACAGACAGGGGCAGGAGCGACAAGCAGGGGCAGGAGCGACAGGCAGGCATAGAGAACGAAAGACAGGGGCAGGAGCGACAGACAGACAGGGGCAGGAGCGACAGACAGGGGCAGGAGCGACAAACAGGGGCAGGAGCGACTGACAGGGGCAGGAGCGACAGACAGGGGCAGGAGCGACAGACAGGGGCAGGAACGACAGACAGACAGGGGCAGGAGCGACAGACAGACATACAGAACGACAGACAGGGGCAGGAGCGACAGACAGACAGGGGCAGGAGCGACAGACAGACAGGGGCAGGAGCGACAGAGACAGGGGCAGGAGCGACAGACAGGGGCAGGAGCGACAGACAGACATACAGAACGACAGACAGGGGCAGGAACGACAGACAGACAGGGGCAGGAGCGACAGACAGACATACAGAACGACAGACAGGGGCAGGAACGACAGACAGACAGGGGCAGGAGCGACAGACAGACAGGGGCAGGAGCGACAGACAGGGGCAGGAGCGACAGACAGGGGCAGGAGCGACAGACAGGGGCAGGAGCGACAGACAGGGGCAGGAGCGGCAGACAGGGGCAGGAGCGGCAGACAGGGGCAGGAGCGACAGACAGACGGGCAGGAGCGACAGACAGACGGGCAGGAGCGACAGACAGACGGGCAGGAGCGACAGACAGACGGGCAGGAGCGACAGACAGACATACAGAACGACAGACAGACGGGCAGGAGCGACAGACAGGGGCAGGAGCGACAGACAGACAGGAGCAGGAGCGACAGACAGACAGGGGCAGGAGCGACAGACAGACAGGGGCAGGAGCGACAGACAGACAGGGGCAGGAGCGACAGACAGACAGGGGCAGGAGCGACAGACAGACAGGGGCAGGAGCGACAGACAGACAGGGGCAGGAGCGACAGACAGACGGGCAGGAGCGACAGACAGACGGGCAGGAGCGACAGACAGACATACAGAACGACAGACAGACGGGCAGGAGCGACAGACAGGGGCAGGAGCGACAGACAGACAGGGGCAGGAGCGACAGACAGACAGGGGCAGGAGCGACAGACAGACAGGGGCAGGAGCGACAGACAGACAGGGGCAGGAGCGACAGACAGACAGGGGCAGGAGCGACAGACAGACAGGGGCAGGAGCGACAGACAGACAGGGGCAGGAGCGACAGACAGGGGCAGGAGCGACAGACAGACATACAGAACGACAGACAGGGGCAGGAGCGACAGACAGGGGCAGGAGCGACAGACAGGGGCAGGAGCGACAGACAGGGGCAGGAGCGACAGACAGGGGCAGGAGCGACAGACAGACAGGGGCAGGAGCGACAGACAGACAGGGGCAGGAGCGACAGACAGACAGGGGCAGGAGCGACAGACAGACAGGGGCAGGAGCGACAGACAGACAGGGGCAGGAGCGACAGACAGACAGGGGCAGGAGCGACAGACAGACAGGGGCAGGAGCGACAGACAGACAGGGGCAGGAGCGACAGACAGACAGGGGCAGGAGCGACAGACAGACAGGGGCAGGAGCGACAGACAGACAGGGGCAGGAGCGACAGAGAGACGGGCAGGAGCGACAGACAGACATACAGAATGACAGACAGGGGCAGGAACGACAGACAGACATACAGAATGACAGACAGGGGCAGGAACGACAGACAGACATACAGAATGACAGACAGACATACAGAATGACAGACAGGTGCAGGAACGACAGACAGACATACAGAATGACAGACAGACATACAGAATGACAGACAGACAGGGGCAGGAGCGACAGACAGGGGCAGGAACGACAGACAGACATACAGAATGACAGACAGACATACAGAATGACAGACAGGGGCAGGAACGACAGACAGACATACAGAATGACAGACAGACATACAGAATGACAGACAGACAGGGGCAGGAGCGACAGACAGACAGGGGCAGGAACGACAGACAGACAGGGGCAGGAGCGACAGACAGACAGGGGCAGGAGCGACAGACAGACAGGGGCAGGAGCGACAGACAGGGGCAGGAGCGACAGGCAGGCATAGAGAACGAAAGACAGGGGCAGGAGCGACAGACAGACAGGGGCAGGAGCGACAGACAGGGGCAGGAGCGACAAACAGGGGCAGGAGCGACAAACAGGGGCAGGAGCGACAGACAGGGGCAGGAGCGACAGACAGGGGCAGGAGCGACAGACAGGGGCAGGAGCGACAGGCAGGCATAGAGAACGAAAGACAGGGGCAGGAACGACAGACAGACAGGGGCAGGAGCGACAGACAGACATACAGAACGACAGACAGGGGCAGGAACGACAGACAGACAGGGGCAGGAACGACAGACAGACAGGGGCAGGAGCGACAGACAGACAGGGGCAGGAGCGACAGACAGACAGGGGCAGGAGCGACAGACAGACATACAGAACGACAGACAGGGGCAGGAACGACAGACAGACAGGGGCAGGAGCGACAGACAGACAGGGGCAGGAGCGACAGACAGACAGGGGCAGGAGCGACAGACACGGGCAGGAGCGACAGACAGGGGCAGGAGCGACAGACAGGGGCAGGAGCGACAGACAGACGGGCAGGAGCGACAGACAGACGGGCAGGAGCGACAGTCAGACGGGCAGGAGCGACAGACAGACGGGCAGGAGCGACAGACAGACGGGCAGGAGCGACAGACAGACGGGCAGGAGCGACAGACAGACATACAGAACGACAGACAGACGGGCAGGAGCGACAGACAGGGGCAGGAGCGACAGACAGGGGCAGGAGCGACAGACAGGGGCAGGAGCGACAGACAGGGGCAGGAGCGACAGACAGGGGCAGGAGCGACAGACAGACAGGGGCAGGAGCGACAGACAGACGGGCAGGAGCGACAGACAGACATACAGAACGACAGACAGGGGCAGGAGCGACAGACAGGGGCAGGAGCGACAGACGGGCAGGAGCGACAGACAGGGGCAGGAGCGACAGACAGGGGCAGGAGCGACAGACAGGGGCAGGAGCGACAGACAGACAGGGGCAGGAGCGACAGACAGACAGGGGCAGGAGCGACAGACAGACAGGGGCAGGAGCGACAGACAGACATACAGAACGACAGACAGACGGGCAGGAGCGACAGACAGGGGCAGGAGCGACAGACAGGGGCAGGAGCGACAGACAGGGGCAGGAGCGACAGACAGACAGGGGCAGGAGCGACAGACAGACGGGCAGGAGCGACAGACAGACATACAGAACGACAGACAGGGGCAGGAGCGACAGACAGGGGCAGGAGCGACAGACGGGCAGGAGCGACAGACGGGCAGGAGCGACAGACAGACAGGGGCAGGAGCGACAGACAGACAGGGGCAGGAGCGACAGACAGACAGGGGCAGGAGCGACAGACAGACAGGGGCAGGAGCGACAGACAGACAGGGGCAGGAGCGACAGACAGACAGGGGCAGGAGCGACAGACAGACAGGGGCAGGAGCGACAGACAGACAGGGGCAGGAGCGACAGACAGGGGCAGGAGCGACAGACAGGGGCAGGAGCGACAGACAGACATACAGAACGACAGACAGGGGCAGGAGCGACAGACAGGGGCAGGAGCGACAGACAGGGGCAGGAGCGACAGACAGACAGGGGCAGGAGCGACAGACAGACAGGGGCAGGAGCGACAGACAGACAGGGGCAGGAGCGACAGACAGACAGGGGCAGGAGCGACAGACAGACAGGGGCAGGAGCGACAGACAGACAGGGGCAGGAGCGACAGACAGACGGGCAGGAGCGACAGACAGACAGGGGCAGGAGCGACAGACAGACAGGGGCAGGAGCGACAGACAGACAGGGGCAGGAGCGACAGACAGACAGGGGCAGGAGCGACAGACAGACAGGGGCAGGAGCGACAGACAGACGGGCAGGAGCGACAGACAGACATACAGAATGACAGACAGGGGCAGGAACGACAGACAGACATACAGAATGACAGACAGGGGCAGGAACGACAGACAGACATACAGAATGACAGACAGACATACAGAATGACAGACAGACATACAGAATGACAGACAGGTGCAGGAACGACAGACAGACAGGGGCAGGAGCGACAGACAGGGGCAGGAACGACAGACAGACATACAGAATGACAGACAGACATACAGAATGACAGACAGGGGCAGGAACGACAGACAGACATACAGAATAACAGACAGACATACAGAATGACAGACAGACAGGGGCAGGAGCGACAGACAGACAGGGGCAGGAACGACAGACAGACAGGGGCAGGAGCGACAGACAGACAGGGGCAGGAGCGACAGACAGACAGGGGCAGGAGCGACAGACAGACAGGGGCAGGAGCGACAGGCAGGGGCAGGAGCGACAGGCAGGCATAGAGAACGAAAGACAGGGGCAGGAGCGACAGACAGGGGCAGGAGCGACAGAAAGGGGCAGGAGCGACAGACAGGGGCAGGAGCGACAGACAGGGGCAGGAGCGACAGGCAGGGGCAGGAGCGACAGGCAGGGGCAGGAGCGACAGGCAGGGGCGACAGGCAGGGGCAGGAGCGACAGACAGGGGCTGGAACGACAGACAGACAGGGGCAGGAGCGACAGACAGGGGCAGGAGCGACAGACAGACAGGGGCAGGAGCGACAGACAGACAGGGGCAGGAGCGACAGACAGACAGGGGCAGGAGCGACAGACAGGGACAGGAGCGACAGACAGACAGGGACAGGAGCGACAGACAGACAGGGGCAGGAGCGACAGACAGGGACAGGAGCGACAGACAGACAGGGACAGGAGCGACAGACAGACAGGGACAGGAGCGACAGACAGGGGCAGGAGCGACAGGCAGGGGCAGGAGCGACAGGCAGGGGCAGGAGCGACAGGCAGGGGCAGGAGCGACAGGCAGGGGCGACAGGCAGGGGCAGGAGCGACAGACAGGGGCAGGAGCGACAGGCAGGGGCAGGAGCGACAGGCAGGGGCAGGAGCGACAGGCAGGGGCAGGAGCGACAGGCAGGGGCGACAGGCAGGGGCAGGAGCGACAGACAGGGGCTGGAACGACAGACAGACAGGGGCAGGAGCGACAGACAGGGGCAGGAGCGACAGACAGGGGCAGGAGCGACAGACAGACAGGGGCAGGAGCGACAGACAGACAGGGGCAGGAGCGACAGACAGGGACAGGAGCGACAGACAGACAGGGACAGGAGCGACAGACAGACAGGGACAGGAGCGACAGACAGACAGGGGCAGGAGCGACAGACAGGGACAGGAGCGACAGACAGGGACAGGAGCGACAGACAGACAGGGACAGGAGCGACAGACAGACAGGGACAGGAGCGACAGACAGACAGGGGCAGGAGCGACAGACAGACAGGGGCAGGAGCGACAGACAGGGACAGGAGCGACAGACAGACATACAGAACGACAGACAGGGGCAGGAGCGACAGACAGGGACAGGAGCGACAGACAGACAGGGACAGGAGCGACAGACAGACAGGGGCAGGAGCGACAGACAGACAGGGGCAGGAGCGACAGACAGACAGGGGCAGGAGCGACAGACAGACAGGGGCAGGAGCGACAGACAGACAGGGGCAGGAGCGACAGACAGACAGGGGCAGGAGCGACAGACAGACAGGGGCAGGAGCGACAGACAGACAGGGGCAGGAGCGACAGGCAGGCATAGAGAACGAAAGACAGGGGCAGGAGCGACAGACAGGGGCAGGAGCGACAGGCAGGGGCAGGAGCGACAGGCAGGGGCAGGAGCGACAGGCAGGGGCAGGAGCGACAGACAGGGGCTGGAACAACAGACAGACAGGGGCAGGAGCAACAGACAGACAGGGGCAGGAGCGAGCGACAGACAGGGGCAGGAGCGAGCGACAGACAGGGGCAGGAGCGAGCGACAGACAGGGGCAGGAGCGAGCGACAGACAGGGGCAGGAGCGACAGACAGACAGGGGCAGGAGCGACAGACAGACAGGGGCAGGAGCGACAGACAGACAGGGGCAGGAGCGACAGACAGACAGGGGCAGGAGCGACAGACAGACAGGGGCAGGAGCGACAGACAGACAGGGGCAGGAGCGACAGACAGACAGGGGCAGGAGCGACAGACAGACAGGGGCAGGAGCGACAGACAGACAGGGGCAGGAGCGACAGACAGACAGGGGCAGGAGCGACAGACAGGGGCAGGAGCGACAGACAGGGGCAGGAGCGACAGACAGGGGCAGGAGCGACAGACAGGGGCAGGAGCGACAGACAGGGGCAGGAACGACAGACAGACATACAGAATGACAGACAGACATACAGAATAACAGACAGGGGCAGGAACGACAGACAGACACAGAATGACAGACAAACATACAGAATGACAGACAGACATACAGAATGACAGACAGACATACAGAATGACAGACAGGGGCAGGAGCGACAGACAGACAGGGGCAGGAGCGACAGACAGACAGTGGCAGGAGCGACAGACAGACAGGGGCAGGAGCGACAGACAGGGGCAGGAGCGACAGACAGGGGCAGGAGCGACAGACAGGGGCAGGAGCGACAGACAGACATACAGAACGACAGACAGGGGCTGGAACGACAGACAGGGGCAGGAGCGACAGACAGGGGCAGGAGCGACAGACAGGGGCAGGAGCGACAGACAGGGGCAGGAGCGACAGACAGGGGCAGGAGCGACAGACAGACATACAGAATGACAGACAGACATACAGAATGACAGACAGACATACAGAATGACAGACAGGTGCAGGAACGACAGACAGACATACAGAATTTCAGACAGACATACAGAATGACAGACAGGTGCAGGAACGACAGACAGGGGCAGGAGCGACAGACAGACAGGGGCAGGAGCGACAGACAGGGGCAGGAGCGACAGACAGGGGCAGGAGCGACAGACAGGGGCAGGAGCGACAGACAGACATACAGAACGACAGACAGGGGCAGGAGCGACAGACAGGGGCAGGAGCGACAGACAGGGGCAGGAGCGACAGACAGGGGCAGGAGCGACAGACAGGGGCAGGAGCGACAGACAGGGGCAGGAGCGACAGACAGGGGCAGGAACGACAGACAGACAGGGACAGGAGCGACAGACAGACATACAGAATGACAGACAGGGGCAGGAGCGACAGACAGACATACAGAATGACAGACAGACATACAGAATGACAGACAGACATACAGAATGACAGACAGGTGCAGGAACGACAGACAGACATACAGAATGACAGACAGGGGCAGGAACGACAGACAGGGGCAGGAACGACAGACAGACAGGGGCAGGAGCGACAGACAGACGGGCAGGAGCGACAGACAGACAGGGGCAGGAGCGACAGACAGACAGGGGCAGGAGCGACAGACAGACAGGGGCAGGAGCGACAGACAGGGGCAAGAGCGACAGACAGGGGAAGGAGCGACAGACAGACATACAGAACGACAGACAGGGGCTGGAACGACAGACAGGGGCAGGAGCGACAGACAGGGGCAGGAGCGACAGACAGGGGCAGGAGCGACAGACAGGGGCAGGAGCGACAGACAGACATACAGAATGACAGACAGACATACAGAATGACAGACAGGTGCAGGAACGACAGACAGACATACAGAATGACAGACAGACATACAGAATGACAGACAGGTGCAGGAACGACAGACAGGGGCAGGAGCGACAGACAGACAGGGGCAGGAGCGACAGACAGACAGGGGCAGGAGCGACAGACAGGGGCAGGAGCGACAGACAGGGGCAGGAGCGACAGACAGGGGCAGGAGCGACAGACAGACATACAGAACGACAGACAGGGGCAGGAGCGACAGACAGGGGCAGGAGCGACAGACAGGGGCAGGAGCGACAGACAGGGGCAGGAGCGACAGACAGGGGCAGGAACGACAGACAGGGGCAGGAACGACAGACAGACAGGGACAGGAGCGACAGACAGACATACAGAATGACAGACAGGGGCAGGAGCGACAGACAGACATACAGAATGACAGACAGACATACAGAATGACAGACAGACTTACAGAATGACAGACAGGTGCAGGAACGACAGACAGACATACAGAATGACAGACAGGGGCAGGAACGACAGACAGGGGCAGGAACGACAGACAGACAGGGGCAGGAGCGACAGACAGACGGGCAGGAGCGACAGACAGACAGGGGCAGGAGCGACAGACAGACAGGGGCAGGAGCGACAGACAGACAGGGGCAGGAGCGACAGACAGACAGGGGCAGGAGCGACAGACAGACAGGGGCAGGAGCGACAGACAGACAGGGGCAGGAGCGACAGACAGACAGGGGCAGGAACGAGCGACAGACAGGGGCAGGAGCGACAGACAGACATACAGAACGACAGACAGGGGCAGGAGCGACAGACAGGGGCAGGAGCGACAGACAGGGGCAGGAACGACAGACAGGGGCAGGAACGACAGACAGACAGGGGCAGGAGCGACAGACAGACATACAGAATGACAGACAGGGGCAGGAGCGACAGACAGACAGGGGCAGGAACGACAGACAGACAGGGGCAGGAGCGACAGACAGACAGGGGCAGGAGCGACAGACAGACAGGGGCAGGAGCGACAGACAGACAGGGGCAGGAGCGACAGACAGACAGGGGCAGGAGCGACAGACAGACAGGGGCAGGAGCGACAGACAGGGGCAGGAGCGACAGACAGGGGCAGGAGCGACAGACAGGGGCAGGAAGGCACCGGCGGCAATGAGGCGACAATAGCGTAGCCCCAGATGATATCCTTTTCTACATCATTGCAAAGTTTCATTTTACCTGCAACTTGTTTCCTGTGACTTTGCAGCTGCAGATAAAGGTGGAGAGGCGGTGGACAGAGCTGTGAGGTGGAGCAGGGAGGAGACAGGTTACAACAAGCTGCATTCCTTCCTTCAGATAAGACATTCTTCTGGGAGTGTCTGCTGTTGTATGAAGTCATTATACCTCCCATACAGGACATGGCAGCCGGTATCATTGATGTGCTCCATAAGACAACTACCGCAAACCCCCCAGGTGTCCCCCACTAGTAGCGAGCGCCACTTCTGCCCTCCACACTGCCCCGCATTATCACAGGCATCCACCTTGTTTTGCTTCGATTAATCTAATTATTGCACCATAAGACACAATGTCCTGTATCACCCTAACGAGCAAAATATTCCCGGTCTCACATTCTGGGAATGAGCCCCTTTACTCCTGGCCGGCGTGCGCCAACATCATCGGAGATGGGAAACCTGGGAAGCTCTCCGGTGACTGTCAGCATCTGATCTGAGACCCAAGATCCTGGATCAGGACTGAAAGGAGGAGAAAGGGTTGGAAAAGACCCGTGATTAGCATCGGTCAGCAATTATGTACAGATCGGCCTATAGTGCAGGCCAATATTCTCTGATCCGCTCCTTCCAGTCTATAACATGCTGTATGCCGATCAGACACCTTGTACATTGTGACAGCTCATATACATACATATATATGATAATCATTTACTTACCTGAAATTTCAGTTTCCTGGAGTCCAATAGCAGAACACCAAATGGGTTACGTTTACTGCAGCCCCAAAAGACACTAAGACAATTAGAAATAAAAAATAATAATTTCAGGTGCCGTCTCCTTACAATTCCCAAGAACACCGAAAACGAGACGTGTACAATGCAGGACAGGAGATAGCAATTATATATATACTGTATATATACACCTACAAGCTCCCCTCCTTCCCTTGTGTACTTATCACATATATTCAAGAGTCCGTAGACCAAGAAAACTGTGGAAACAACACAACTTTATTCCCAGGAAAAGTTAGTACTGATGCTTCTGACCAAAGGAAAAAGGATTTATGGTAAGAAATTGCGCGTCCCTTGTCGTCCATTAGCAGCAGCACCAATGGGTATAGCAATTAAGGATCCTTTGGGTGGGTACTCTTAACCGCAGACAGTAGAACCACTGTGCCAAAGGCTGACTCTCCAGAACCTCGGATGTCCTGCCTATAATGTTTCACGAAGGTAAGGGCTGAACTCCAAGAGGCTGTCCTGCAGGTATGCCGCTTCTTTCCGCCCATGATGTGGACATAGCCCTAGTTGAGTGGGCTTTTATAGCGTATGGAGTTCAAGGCCTGCTTGCTCATAGCAAATAGTTGAGGCAGACTATTACTATCTGGATAAGGAGACCTAATACCTTCTGACCCTTGTTCTTCTCTGAGAAGGAAAGGAAGAGATGCTCACATACACTACCTTTAGAGCCTTGCTAAAGTTCAAGGAACGCAGAATTCTCTCTTCATCTGAAGAGAGCTCCGGGTAAAAAAACTGGCAACTCTATCTGTTGGTTTATATGAAAGAACGAAGGCACTTTAGGGGTAAAGGAAGGTTGTGTTCTTAACAAGGCTTGATTTTGTTGAAGTAGAAGAACAGTCTCTCTGTAAACTAGACTCTGAATCTCACTCACTCTTCTTGCAGAGGTAATAGCGACAAGAAAGTAGACCTTGAGGGACAGATTCTTTAGATCTGCCGACTCCAGGGGTTCAAAAGGAGCCTTACAAAGTTGCTCCAAAACAAGGCCAGATCCCATATGGTAAGCAGAATTCGTTGGACCGCTTTCATAAACTTCTGGATAAGTGGTTCCTGGGACAATTTTTTTCTCCAGTACTTCTGACGGGGCAGATATCTGGACTCTGATAGTATTAGACTTAACTTCCTGCAAGTAGGCTTTGACAAAGGTCTCAAGAACGTTCTGAAATATAGGAGAATGAGAGAGGATTCAAAAAGACCTAAATAAACTGGAGCAGTGGGCAGCAACCAACAGAATGGTTTATAACAGGGAAAAATGCAAAGTACTACATCTGGGCAATAAAAATGAAAAAAGCATATACAGAATGGGAGGAATAGAGCTAAGCAACAGCACATGTGAAATAGACTTAGGTATACTAATAGATCATAGACTGAACATGAGTCAACAGTGTGATGCAGCAGCAAAAAAGGCAAATACAATTCTGGGATGTATTAACAGAAGCATACAGTCTAGATCACGTGAAGTCATTATCGGTCTTTACTCCTCTTTGGTCAGACCTCATCTGGAATACTGCGTCCAGTTTTGGGCACCACATTTAAAAAATAACTGGAGCAAGTTCAGGGAAGAGCAACCAAAATGGTGACCTGTCTGCAAACCATGTCCTATGAGGAACGGTTGCAGGATTTGGGAATGTTTAGCTTGCAAAAAAGAAGACTGAGAGGAGACTTAATAGCTGTCTACAAATATGTCAAGGGCTGTCACATTGTAGAAGGATCATCTTTATTCTCATTTGCACAAGGAAAGACTAGAAGCAATGGGATGAAACTGAATGGGAGGAGACACAGATTAGATATTAGAAGACACTTATGACAGTGAGGAGATCAATGAGTGGAACAGGCTGCCACGAGAGGTGGCGAGTTCCCCTTCAATGGACGTCTTCAGAGGCCGGACAGATATCTGTCTGAGATGATTTAGTGAATCCTGCTTTGAGCCGGGGGTTGGACCAGATGACCCAGGAGGTCCCCTCCAACTCTACCATTCTATGATTATATGACACCTGGTTCTTGAAGGCCCAATCCAAAAAATCTGTCTGATCCTAGAATAGATCTTGCTGGTGCTCACACCTCTGGAATGGAGGAGGATATTAACTACAGCCTCTGATAGCCCCATCTTATCTAAAAGGGAGCGATCAACCTCCAAGCTGTCAGATGAAGGTGGTCTAAGTGAGGACAACATAGGCCCGTCGTGAATTACCAGATGAGGGATGATGGGAAGTCTCCAATACATTCCCCACCATCAAAGGTGTGAACCATGACCTTTTAGGCCAATAAGGGCATATAATTTTCACTGAGGCCTGCTCTCTCTTGATCTTCTGCAGGACTCTGGGAATCATCAGTATAAGAGGAACACATACAGTCCTGCTCATGGTTATTGGCACGTAATGTGGAATATCTCCTGAAAAAAATGAATCCAGTGAAACAGTTCTTTGTATAGAGACTCGTGTTAAATACAAAAGAGCAAATGATAAACAATAATTCATAACAAAAGACAATGGAGGGAAAACTAGAAAAACCTAAAACTTGCTGTGTCACTGGTATTGGCTCCTTTACATTCATTTAGTATGGAAATGACGTGCCCCCTGGGCCGTGTATGCACATGCGCGGGTTACCCGGAGTCGGGTCTCTGGGGGTTGTAGTCTCCGTGGCGGTGACCCGGTCCCGTGGCTCAGGGTGGTCAAACCAGTGGCAGTCTTTTATAGGGGTTTTATGGTCTAATGTCAGACTACGCCACCCGTGGATTGCGGTCAGGGTGTACCGCCGCTGCGAGGCAGACCGCTGAGGCTGGTGTGGTGTGCGCAGCAAAGGATGGAATAACTCCCCACGGGAGGAGTATAGCCTCAGGGCAGGGAATGTAGATGATGGGAGTGATGGTGCAAGGGTGAAGCAGGAATGACTCAGAGTCTTTGCAGTGCAGTTTAGGGTCTTTACTGATGATAATAAGTACTGGCTAGCATAAGGGGCCTGGTCAGTCTGTGAGCAAACAGGAGTTCCCCTGGCCAGGTGGAGTTGTAGGCCTCCCCGTTTATCTGCACTCTTCCTGGCTACCTTGCTGTAAGCGAGTGGAAGTAGCCCACGTCCCTGAGTATACCATGTGGTGCTCACCCGTATGGCTGGTGACTTGGGGCCTTCTGATAGCCTCCGCTCCTCGATGGCAGTGCTGGTCCCTTGCTCGTGACTGAGACTCCGGGCTTCTCTGGCCAGAGGACCTGAAATCCCCTGCCGTCAGGTTTCTGCTGCTGGGTATATATAAGTCCCCACAGCCTCGGACTCCGGTGTCTGGTTCTTGGCGTCTTCTGCCAGGACGAACTCTGCTTAGCTCAAGTCCCTGGTCTTCAGTTCCTGCTCCTACAGAGCTCCTCGCTGTTACTTTCCCTGTGTCTGGAACAAACTCCAGGCTCTGACTCCTCTAACCCCGCCCCAGATCCAGTTTATATAGGGCAGGTTCCTCCCCTATCTGGTCTGAGACAGGAGGTGTTGCATGTTCAAGGGCTCCTGACCAGGGAACCTCCCACTTGCTCTCAGACGTAATATTTCTATCACTGTGGCAACCAGACCCCTGGGGTGCCACAGAAACACATTGTGACTTGCCTGTGGAAAATCACAAAAGAGATTCTCCTGTGATTAATTGTCGGTGCTCATGTGACATGAATTAACCAATGAATGATGACTTCAGTGTTTTAAAAGCCACATGGTAGGCCCTGGTCCTTTGTCACAATGGTGAAGACAAAGGAGCTATCTGAGGACATCAGAACTGCTATTAGTAGCAAATACAAGACTTTTAAAGGGTATAAGGCCACCTCCAAAGACCTTGGTATCCCAGTTTCAACAGTGCGCAATGTTATTAAGAAGTTTGCCAAGCATGAAACCGTCAAGAACCTCCTGGACGAGGGGGAAAGAAAAAAATTGACAGATGTCTTCGAAGGTTGGTACGAATGATGGAAAAAACACCACGTCAAACATCCAAAGACCTGAAGGCCATCCTGGAACAGTCTGGGGTCATGGTTTCATAAGTACCATACACCGCACCGTAAACCAAGCAGGGCATTATGGGCGAAGGCCAAAGAAGAATCCATTGCTGAAGAAGAGACATAAAAAGGAATGACTGATCTTTGCCAAAGAGTACATTGACAAACCACAATCCTTCTGGGAAAATGTTCTGTGTACAGATGAAACAAAAATAGAGCTTTTTGGCAATACAAAGCAACAGTTTGTTTACAGACGGTGCAATGAAGCTTATAAGGAAAATAACACCTTACCAACAGTTAAGCATGGTGGAGGATCCATAATGCTGTGGGGTTGCTTTGCTGCGTCTGGCACTGGAGGCCTTGACCGTATCACAAGAATCATGAAATCAGAGAATTATCAAGAGATTTTATAGTGTAATGTCCTACCCAGTGTAAGAAACCTTGGTTTGAGTCGAAGATCATGAGTTCTCCAGCAAGACAATGACCCAAAGCACACTTCCAAAAGTACACAGAAATGGTTGTGAAAGAAAAACTGGACTGTTTTAAAATGTCCAGCAAGGAGTCCTGCCGTCAATCTCATTGAAAATCTTTGGGGTGAGCTGAAATCTGCCATTGGGAAAAAGAACCTGCAAACATTCAAGAGCTTGAGGAAACTGCAAAGGAAGATGGGAGAAAACTCCAGCTGAGAAGAGCAAGAAGCTTATAGATGGCTACAAGGAACGTGTGG
Organism: Phyllobates terribilis; assembly: GCF_046119375.1. Lineage (NCBI taxonomy): Eukaryota > Metazoa > Chordata > Amphibia > Anura > Dendrobatidae > Phyllobates > Phyllobates terribilis. Next base: position 33,930,671 of record NW_027362774.1, on the reverse strand, counting down.
AGGCTGTCAGCAATTCCAAAGGGTGGGCAACCAAATATTAATTAGGGGGCCTTTATTGCTGCACATGAGGTTTATTCTGTTTCTTGTTTGAAATTGCAACATGGTAGTTGTAAAACAATGTTTTATTGTTGTATTACATTGGACCACTAATTAAAAAATCCTGAGGATATAACTTTGGTACATTTCCATTTATTTCAGAAGATGTTGTACAGTCTATGAAAAAAAATGAAGGGGTGCCAATAATAATAATAATAATTTTTATTTATATAGCGCCAACATATTCCGCAGCACTTTACAATTAAGCGGGGACATGTACAGACAATAAATTCAATACAAGGTGAGACAATTTAAACAGTTACATTAGGAGTGAGGGTCCAGCTGTTCGCTGCTTACAATCTACAAGGAAATGGGGGGACACAATAGGTGGAAAGTGCTTGTTATTTCAGGTCTGGCAATTATAATAAATAGGGATTTTCATATAAAGCTGCATGATCGGGTCATCACCAAGTATAAGTGCAATAATCAAGTATCGAGTGCAGTTATCTCGTGCATGGAGGGTGTGGAGACAGATGAATAGTCGGGAGCAGATTCTGAATAATATTTAGAAGAAGGGAACAGGGCAGAGTTACAGTGCCTACAAGTAGTATTCAACCCCCTGCAGATTTAGCTGGTTGACACATGCAGAAGTATCTTGGCATTGTGACATTTGTACTGTAGATCAGCCTGGAAGTGGGAAATGCACTGCAGCAAAGTTTGTTTTTTTTTTTTGTTTTTTTTTGTTTTTTTAAAACGTTAAAAGTTAATTCAGAGTGTCATTTATTATTCAACCCCTCAAACCACAAGAATTCTGTTTGGTCCCCCTAAAGTATTAAGAAGTAGTTCAGGCACCAAGAATAATGAGCTTCACATGTGTGGATTAAAGATCTCTTTTGCCAGCCTTTTCTGACTATTTAAGACCCTCCCCAAACTTGTGAACAGCACTCAGACATGGTCAACATGGGAAAGACAAAGGAGCATTCCAAGGCCATCAGAGACAAGATCGTGGAGGGTCACAAGGCTGGCAAGGGGTGCAAAACCCTTTCCAAGGAGTTGGGCCTACCTGTCTCCACTGTTGGGAGCATCATCCGTAAGTGGAAGGCTTATGGAACTACTGTTAGCCTTCCACGGCCAGGACAGCCTTTGAAAGTGTCCTCCCGTGCCGAGGCCAGGCTTGTCCGAAGAGTCAAGGCTAACCCAAGGACAACAAGGAAGGAGCTCCGGGAAGATCTCATGGCAGTGGGGACATTGGTTTCAGTCAATACCATAAGTAACGTACTCCACCGCAATGGTCTCCGTTCCAGACGAGCCCGTAAGGTACCTTTACTTTCAAAGTGTCATGTCAAGGCTCGTCTACAGTTTGCTCATGATCACTTGGAGGACTCTGAGACAGACTGGTTCAAGGTTCTATGGTCTGATGAGACCAAGATCGAGATCTTTGGTGCTAACCACACACGTGACGTTTGGAGACTGGATGGCACTGCATACGACCCCAAGAATACCATCCCTACAGTCAAGCATGGTGGTGGCAGCATCATGCTGTGGGGCTGTTTCTCTGCCAAGGGGCCTGGCCATCTGGTCCGCATCCATGGGAAGATGGATAGCACGGCCTACCTGGAGATTTTGGCCAAGAACCTCCGCTCCTCCATCAAGGATCTTAAGATGGGTCGTAATTTCATCTTCCAACAAGACAACGACCCAAAGAACACAGCCAAGAAAACCAAGGCCTGGTTCAAGAGGGAAAAAGTCAAGGTGTTGGAGTAGCCTAGTCAGTCTCCTGACCTTAACCCAATTGAAAACTTGTGGAAGGAGCTCAAGAATAAAGTCCACATGAGACACCCAAAGAACCTAGATAACTTGGAGAAGATCTGCATGGAGGAGTGGGCCAAGATAACTCCACAGACCTGTGCCAGCCTGATCAGGTCTTATAAAAGATGATTATTAGCTGTAATTGCAAACAAGGGTTATTCCACAAAATATTAAACATAGGGGTTGAATAATAATTGACCCACACTTTTATGTTTAAAATTTAATAAAATTCAACTGAGCAACATAACTTTTTGGTTTGTAAGATTTATGCTTCTGTTCAGAAAACCTACTCTCGTTTGCAGTTTGAAGGCTCTAACTTATTTGCATCTTATCAAACCAGCTAAATCTGCAGGGGGTTGAATACTACTTGTAGGCACTGTAGGTTACTGAGTAGTTGAGGTGGTCGGCTTGTTTAAAGAGATGGGTTTTTAAAGCGCCTTGAAGACGTGGGGGCTAGGCATCAGTTGGATTGTCTGGGGTAGTGCATTCCAGAGAACTGGTGCAGCACAAGAGAAGTCTTGGAGACAGAGGTGTGAGGTTCGGATTATGGAGGATGTTAGTCTTAGGTCATTTGTAGAGTGGAGGGCATGTGTAGGGCGATAGACAGAGATAAGAGAGGAGATATAAGGCGGTACACAACTGTGGAGAGCTTTGTGAGTGAAATTGATGAGTTTATATTGAACCCTGTAGCGAATGGGTAACCAGTGTAATGACTGGCACAAGACGGAGGCATCGGTGAAATTGCTGGACAGAAATACGACCTTTGCTGCCGCATTCAGGATGGATTGGAGAGGAGAAAGTTTGGTAAGAGGGAGAATGATTAGTAGAGAGTTGCAGTAGTCCAGACGAGCGTGAATAAGAGCGACAGTAAGAGTTTCAATAATGGTGACCAGCACTGCATGCTAACCGAAACCTCCATGGCATTGACAGAGCATCCAGTGCCCACAGTCTATTGCTCTTTTAGAGGGAGCGGAAGCGAACTACAATCGTATTCTCTCAGGTAGCCATCAAGCCTTTCTGAGGGTTCCCCCATAACTCCATAATGTAATGGAAAATGCTCTGGTCCAAAGACCACTCTCCTGGAAGAGGTAGATTACGACTTAGCCTACCGGCTAAGACATTTCAGCTCCCCTTGATATATACGACTGTCAACTGTTTCAATCTGGTCTCTGCCAGATAAAGATTGGCGCCACTTCAAGCAAGAGTGGTATAGATCTTGTGCCTACCTGGTGGTTTATATAGGATACTTTCGTATGATTGTCGGACCTGATCCTTACCGCCTTCCCTTAGATGGATGGATAAAAGTGAAAGCGTTCTCTGTGTTGGCATATACAACACATTAGGACTTATTATAAATGAAAGGAGGACTTTATACTAACCATACAGCAGATGGCGATAGTGTATAAAGTTATATGCTTGCTGTTATGGTGGGAGAAAAGCTCGCAATTGTTGGTTGTTTTTACTTCCTGTGTTTTTCTTCCCTTTCCTGAATGTGTTATGTCAGCAGCACACGGACTGTGTGACACTGAAATGTATCTCATGTTTAACCAGTATGAAGTAAATACTGTTTACTCAAGATATCTTGCTGATTGAAGCTCTTGTAAGTACCGTGGTGACTGTAAGAAGATGCACTCTGCAACAGGTTATGGGCCCAGGCAACCCAGGCCGGAACCCAGACACTAAAGCCCAGACACTACAGGCCCGCACTACAAGAGGATTCTGGTTTATAACCCCAGATAACGGAGCACACAGATCAGCTCTAAACAGAAGGAAATAAATCCAGATACAGAGTGACAGAGGAATTCATGATCCCAGGAGCTGGATATAATTACAGAGAGTTCCTGTATGTCCTGCTTGTGTTGAATTATCAGCAAGAAGAAAAAACAGGAGAATATCTTCAGTACAACTCTCTAAACAAGTAAGACTTATATAAAGATGATGAGTAACACAGAACTGAAATTCACAGTAGCTAAACTGAATAGTGAAAATTATCAGTTATGGAAATTCAAAGTAGAGATGTTGTTATCTAAGGATGATTTATGGGAAGTAATTGTTACAGAAAGACCAGATCAAGATAATCAGACATGGGATAAGAAGAATAGACAAGCGAGAGCCACCATTAGCTTATTAGTGGATGATGCTCAATTAATACATATAAGAAATAAAGAAACAGCTAAAGGAATGTGGGAAGAATTAAGAAAACTGTATGAAAGACCTAGCTTGAATCACAAGTTATTTTTATTAAGAAAGCTTTACAGTATGAGATTGAGTGCAAATGACGACATGCAGAAGCACATATTCTCAATGATGGAAGTGATATCACAGCTAAGATCTATTGGTGAAGACATTAAAGAAAGTCATGTAGCAACTATATTATTGTGCAGTTTACCAGATTCATATACAGCCTTGATAAATGCCCTTGAGACGAGACCAGAAACTGACATTACATTAGATTTTGTGAAAACAAGACTAATAGATGAATATCACAGAAGAAAAGAACAAATAAATGATTCTTCTACTGAAAAGGACAGTGAAAACGCTCTTAAAGCTACAGAATTTAAAAACCCTATAATAAAGAGACAAGAGAATGCTTCAGATGTAAGAAAAAAGGTCATTTAAAGAAAGACTGTACCATATGGAAAGCAGAACAACAAAAATTACAACATAAAAAGCATACACAGAAAGTAAAAAACACAATTTCCGATTCATGTGAGAATAATTGGAATGGCACATTTAAAGTAACAGACAAGAAATCATCACTTGGTTGGTTTATTGATTCAGGAGCAACGAGTCATATGACAAGTGGCAAGAATTTCTTTACTGATCTTGATTTAGATAAGAAGCCATTTATCTTGCAGATGGAAGCAAAATAACCGCAGAAGGTATCGGACAAGGTATGCTAAATTGTTCAAACAAGTTCGGACAAGATTCAAAGATACTTGTACAGGATGTGTTGTATGTTCCAAAATTGGAAGGCGGATTATTATCTGTGAAACGTTTAACAGCAAAAAGACTTACAGTAAAATTCAAAGACAATGAGTGTGCAATTATTGCAGGAAACAAGGTGATCACCAAAGTCAAGGCAGATGAACAATTATATAATTTTGACACACCAAAGGAACAGATGAAGGTATGTACACATGATCACAAAAACTGTATTCACATGTGGCATAGACGTATAGGACATAGACACCCTGACAGTATAAGGGAACTAAAGAGAAAAGAATTGACAAAAGATTTAAAGATATCAGATTGCTCAATTACCGTAAGATGTGAATGTTGTATAAAATCCAAAGCCACAAGGATATCTATTCCAAAAGAAAATGAGATGAAAAGCGAAAGACCACTTGATTTGGTGCATACTGACGTATGTGGACCCATGAAAGTGACTACATCAGGAGGCAATAGATACATATTGACTTTTATAGATGACTACTCGAGATACACAGTCACATACTTAATTAAGAACAAAAGTGAAGTTTTTGATAAACTTGTAGACTATGTAACAAGATCAAGTAACAAATTTCAAAGGAAGCCAATTGTCATCAGAAGTGATAATGGAGGTGAATTTACAGGTTACAGAATAGAAGAATGCTTAAGACAAAATGGAATAGAACACCAGAAAACTGTTCCATACACACCTTAACAAAATGAAGTAGCAGAAAGGAAAAACAGAACTCTAACAGAAATGATAAGATGTATGCTGACGGATTCCAAACTACTAGAGAAATATTGGGGTGAGGCAGCTATGACAGCTACATATCTACAGAACCGACTTTTTTTCCAGAAAACTGACGAAAACTCCATATGAACTGTGGCAAGGTATAAAACCAAGTGTCAATCATTTAAAAGTTTTTGGTTGTAAAGTTTTTATATTCATTCCAACAGAAAAATGTTCCAAACTTCAAAACAGAATCCTAGATCCCAAAACAGACAGTTACGGTGAGTAACAGTGTGACATTCATTGAAGATTTAAATGAAGACTTTATGATTTCAGTTGAAACAAAAAATGAGAAAAACAATAGTGAAGAAATATCTGATGAGAAAGAAGTAGAAATCAATGAAGAACAAAATACTGAAAGTGAAGAATCACAACTACAAACAGACAGAACCAAGATGTTCAATGAGAGAGAACAAAGGAAAACCACCAAAACGTCTCTCATACAAGACGAGCATAAGAAAAATCTATGAGCCTACCTCTTGGGAAGACATATCTAAACTTCCTGAAGAAGAAGCTAATAAATGGATAGAAGCAACAGAAACAGAAATTAGTGTCCATGTATTTGAATCATGCATGGATTTAACAGATTTACCAGAAGGAAGAAAAGCCATAGGATGTAAATGGATTTTTAAAGTAAAATACCAAACAGATGGCACAGCTGAAACATACCGAGCAAGACTCGTAGCTAAAGGGTATTCTCAAAAATATGAAGAAGACTATGATGAGACATTTGCTCCAGTTGTCAAACACACTACATTAAGAACTTTACATCCAGATGTCTCAGTTCCATCTGTTTCATTGCTGCAACTGTAAGTAAAGACAGCTTTTTTGAATGGAGATTTAACAGAAGACATTTACATGGAACAACCTCCAGGATTCAAAGATGAAAGAAATCCAAACAAAGTTTGCAAACTACAGAAAAGCATATATGGTTTAAAGCAAGCAGCTAAAGCGTGGAATGACAAAATCACGGAAGTACTTACAGATGAAAAATTTCAAAGAAGGAAAGCTGATCCATGCTTGTACACAAAAAGGCTGATTAATAGATGGATTTATGTAGATGACATTTTGATTTGTTTTAAACAAGAAAGGGATAAAGAAAACATAATAAAAATCCTGAAGTAACATTTCGAAATCAAAGACTTGGGAAATGTGAAACAGTACCTAGGAATACAGGTAGAAAGAGAAGAAGATGGAAGTTTCCTACTGAATCAAAATCACATGATTCAAGACATAACAGAAAAATTTGGATTAAAGGATGCAAAAATAGTGAAGTCTCCAATGGAAACTAATTATCTCAAAGAGATGAACAGTGAAAAAAAAATGCTACCAAATAATGAAGAATACAGAACAGCAATAGGAAAACTACTGTATCTAGCGACCGTTACAAGACCAGACATCGCAGCAGAAGTAGGAATCCTGAGTAGAAAGGTATCAAAACTAGAGATGAGCGTTGTTCTACTCGAACTGTTCGCCAATCTCAAATTCGAGCTGTTTTGGGCGGTGTTCGAGCCGTTCGGCGAACACGAACAATTTGAGAAAAATTCGGCTGTTCGAGGTTATGTTCGATAACTGTTCGTGCACCAAAATCATAACTGGATTTTTTCTCAGTAATGATGAAAATTAATGTTAATACGCAGTTTGAGTGTACAGCGGGGTGGGGGGAGGGGCAGGGGATGGATCTCTGCAGGAACAATGAAGATCTCCATTTTTTTTTCTCTTTCCCACATTTACAGTGGGGAGGTGCAATCTGTCAGCCTATCAGCAGCGCACACACGGAGCGAAGTGCTTTTTTTCACACAAGCAAGGGCATGTGTCATTGGCAGTGTATGTCACATGTCCTTGCCCTATAAGACCAAGCCATTTTCCCCGTCGCCACCATTTTCTCACTGCTGCAGCTGCGTGTTAGACGGCACCGCTGTTGCTGTGTGCGCTATACCTTGTTAATTTCAAGCCAATTTTCGCACAAATATACAGATAGCTTGGGAGTAGGGAATAGTTGTGATTGCAGTCCTTTTAAGGACTAGGTTACAGCATTTCCTACGACTTTTATCAGGCAGGTCTGTGCTCTTAAATAGATAGGTTGTGGGAGTAAAGACTAATTGTAATTGGAGTCCTTTTCAGGACTAGGTTACATCAGTTCCTATCAGTTTTTGCCAGGCAGGTCTGTGCCAGTGCTGTGCAAGTTTTTTTCACAGCATTTGGCTGAATCTAGCAAAGCTAATCCTTTTTGGCCTATTGCAGAGTGTGTTAGTCAGTGGAGTAGCCTATCTGTGTTGCAAGATATACCACCTGTGTATAGAATACCAATTTTTTTACTGCACCTAGTGAAGTAAAATCTTTTGGGCATAGCATCATTCTATTAGTCCATCTATACTGACCTCCATCAGGTTGCAAATTAAAACTAATTTTTATCTGCATCTAGCTCTGAAAAAATATTTGGGCTTCTAGCAGTGTGTCGGACTTTCTCTATTAGTCCATCTATACAGACCTCCATCAGGTTGCAAATTAAAAATAATTTTTATCTGCATCTACAGTACCTCTGAAAAAATATTTGGCCTTCTAGCTGTGTGTGGGACTTGTTGTATTAATCCATCTATGCTGACCTCCATCAGGTTGCAAACTGAATATATTTTTTTCTGCATCTACCTCTGAAAAAATATTGGGCTTCTAGCTGTGTGTGGGACTTGTTGTATTAGTCCATCTATACTGACCTCCATCAGGTTGCAAACTGAATATATTTTTTTCTGCATCTACCTCTGAAAAAATATTGGGCTTCTAGCTGTGTGTGGGACTTGTTGTATTAGTCCATCTATACTGACCTCCATCAGGTTGCAAATTGAATATAATTTTTTTCTGCATCTAACCCAGCCAATAGTTTTGGCCTAATACCACAGTTTGGCCACTCAGCTCTGCTCGGTTACCATCCATTGTTTTTTTGTGCAAACAACTCCAGAGTTGTGAATTAGTTAACCACCAAAATGAGTGGAAAAAGGCCTGCTGCTGGTGGAAAGGGGAATAGGCGTGTTGGGAAGGGGAAAAAAGGTTGTGTCCGTGGGGTAGGTGTTAAAGCAACAGTAACATCTGCAGAAGAAAGACCATCTTCCAGCCAAACTAAAATGTCTACTTCTTTTAGCGGACAATGTGATAAGATCCCTTTCTTACGGCCACGCCAATCGCTACAAATTCCAGATGAGGCACAAAAACAGCAGGTGCTTCAACGGATATCAAGTGCTCCTTTAAGTGGGCTCTCCTCCACATCAACTTCAACATCACAAATACTCCAGTCCTCAAAGGTGTCACCCAAATCGCACTTGCTTCCTCACAGCTCCCAAATCTCCAGCTGCCCGTCTGAGTATGAGGTAGAACAGATGGTTGAGTCTGCAGAGCTGTTTACTCATACTATAGCCTGGGAATCAGAGGTCGACTCCAGCGCTTCTGTGAATCCAGACGAGGAAATGATCTGCACTGATGCCCAGAATCTTTATGAGTCGGATCCAGGACCAGACGCAGAAGGTTCTGACCATAATGTAGACCCTCATTCCCAAACTGTAACTCCTGTTGGTGGAGACAATGAGGAAGACGATGATAAGACTCAAATACCTGATTGGAGCGACAACTTTAGTTTTTTGTCAGGGCAGGAACAGGTTGGCTCTGAGGACGACGGGTGTGATAACGCACAGGGTGATGATGATGAGGTTGGAGATCCCACTTACTGTCAACCCACAGTCAGCCAAGAGATGAGGTCAGCAGAGGAGGTGGAGGAAGATGCTAGTGACGACGAGGTCAGGTTGCGCCTTCCTGGACAGAGACGTAGTACTGGAAGCACGTCAACAACTGCATCCTCAAACACAACTCTGCCACTCACCACAAGTCGTGGTGGCTCTTCAGGTCGCATGGGTGCTAAGCCTTGCATAGCCTGGGCATTTTTTCAGATCGATAAAGATGACCCAACTCGTGTTATCTGTAACATTTGTCAGCAAAATCTAAGTAGAGGCCAAAAAATACATAGTTTGAGTACTTCATGCATGAACCGGCACATGGACATGAAGCATAAGTTGCAGTGGGAAGCTCAGTGTGCTACAATGCGGCCTAGCCGGCCGGGCCAACCACCGTCTGCCATATCTTGTGCATCCGCGGCCTCTTCATCCTCTGTGACTGGGGGGACAGCAGTCACACCTGTTTTGGGGCGCAGACCTGCCACCTCTTTACCCGCAACAGCCAGCGTGATTGGCAGGTCATCATTTTCTTTGGAGGTGGTAACACCAGCTAGTGTTGAGCGCTGTCCGACATCGATAGCACCACCTTTGGATCAAGGCAACCTAACATGTCCGCCTGCATCTTCCTCACAGACCGGCAGTTTGCCGGGGACACCCTTATCAACCCCGTCTAAGCACAATAGCCAGCCCTCGGTCCCTCAGATGTGGACAAGTAAAAGACCATTTCCTCCTAGCCATGAGAAAGCTAAGAGGTTGAATTTCACCATCTGCAAGCTCTTGGCTACAGAAATGCTGCCTTTCCGCCTGGTGGACACAGAGGATTTTCGAGACCTTATGTCAGTCGCAGTGCCCCAGTACCAGATGCCCAGTCGGCACTACTTCTCAAAGAAAAGGTGTGCCTGCGCTCCACCAGCATGTCGCACACAACATCACCGCTTCTTTGAGAAACTCTGTGTGTGACAGGGTGCATTTCACCACAGACACTTGGACGAGTAGGCATGGACAGGGGCGTTACATGTCGCTGACTGGGCACTGGGTAACTATGGTGACAGCAGGACAAGGGGCTGCTGTCCAAGTCTTGCCGTCCCCACGAGTTGTGCGTCAATCCTCTTTATGTCAAAATTCCTCCACTGCTTCTGCCTCCTCAACCTCCTCTCGGTCTTCCACCTGCACCCAAAGCCTGTCTGGTCATGCCACAAGCTTTCTAACTGCGCAGAAGGGATCCTGCACACCTCCTTACTATGCTGGCAGTAGGGCTCAACGTCATCAGGCGGTTTTTACTTTGAAATGTCTGGGAAATGTGAGTCACACAGCTGAGGAGTTGTGGTCAGCTCTGGAGAACCAATTTCATGAATGGTTGTCTCCACTGGACCTGAAACCAGGGAAGGCCGTGTGCGACAATGCTGCAAACCTGGGTGCAGCCCTTCGCCGGGGCAATGTCACACACGTGCCTTGTATGGCTCACGTGTTGAACCTGGTTGTCCAGCAATTTTTAGCCCACTATCCCAGACTAGATGGCCTTCTGCAGAGGGCACGGTCGCTGTGTGCTCACTTCCGCCGTTCGCATCCCGCAGCTCAGCGACTTACATCTCTACAGAAGTCGTTGGGCCTGCCACTTCACCGGCTAAAATGCGATGTGCCTACCCGGTGGAATTCAACTCTGCACATGTTGCAGCGACTGTGGCAGCACCGACAAGCCCTGGTGCAATACGTTCTGACGTATAGCCTGGGCCAACGAGATTCAGAGGTGGGGCAAATCACGCTGGAGGAGTGGTCTCAGATCAGGGACCTATGCACCCTTCTGCACAGTTTTGAAATGGCGACGAAGATGTTTAGTGCTGACGATGCCATTATCAGCATGACTATTCCGGTGATTTACATGCTGGAGCACATGTTAAACAGAATTCGGAGTCAGGTGGTGGCACAAGAGGAGGTGGAGGAAGTAGAGGAGGAGGAGTTGTATGCGGAAGGGCTAACATCTGCAAGGTCCAGACGGTCGGCAGCACCAAGGCGGCAGGCATGTGAGGGTGGGGGAGATGGTTTTACCAGGGCGCATGGTAGCAGCCAAACTAGTGAGGAAGGTGCAGGAGCCCAGGACGAAGTGGAGGACGAACTGATGGAAGACTCATTAGATGAGGGAGACCTTGATCACATTTCTGTTGTGCGAGGTTGGGGGGAGAGGACAGAGGAAGGAAGCATGATTGTTACCTCGCCACCAACACAACAGGGACTTGGTGCTCCTGGATGCGCAACACACGAGTGCCTTCTTGCTGCACTACCTGCAACATGACCCTCGAATTGTGAGAATTAGAAATAATCCTGACTACTGGGTTGCCACACTGTTAGATCCCCGGTACAAAAGTAAATTTGCAGAAATTATTCCTGCCATAGAAAGGGATTCACGCATGCAGGAGTATCAGCAGAGACTGTTGCAGAATCTTACATGTGCTTTTCCACAAAATACCAGTGGTGCACGTAGTGAATCTCACAGTTCCAACTTGCCAACCGTGGGACCGTCAAGTGTTCAGCACTCAAACCGTAACAGAACCACAGTATCTGCTGGTAACATCAATTTTGCGGAATCATTTCACCACTTTTTTAGCCCATCCTTTGCAAGGCCACAGGAGACAAGAAGTCTGACACATAGTCAACGCCTAGAGACGATGGTACAGGAGTATCTCCAAGTAAACATTGAAGCCACGACTGTGTCACTGGACCCTTGCTCTTTTTGGGCTTCCAATCTGGATAAATGGCCGGAGCTAGCCACTTACGCCTCGGAGATCTTGTCATGCCCCGCAGCCAGCGTTCTGTCTGAACGTGTGTTCAGCGCTGCTGGTGGTGTGCTGACAGATAAGCGCACGCGGCTCTCCACTGATAATGTAGACAGACTCACGTTCATAAAGATGAACAAATCATGGATCCGAAACGACTTTTCTACCCCTGTGTCATCCTGGGGAGAGTAAAAGCTTGATGATTGGTTAAAATCACCCTACCAACCGTTTTAAGCTTTCAAATTGCTAATCATGTTTATCTGTATCTTGACTGGAAAATAATTTGGGCTTTGTAGCAGTGTGCAGCACTGATCCTATTAGGCCATCTATAATAAGCTCCACCAGATTTAAAATTAAAAATAATTTTTAGCTGCATTTAGCCCGGAAAATAATTTTGGGGCTCCGAGATGCGCAAGACACATAAGTGCCTTCTTGCTGCACTACCTGCAGCATGACCCTCATATTGTCAGAATTCGAAGTAATCATGACTACTGGGTTGCCACACTCTTAGATCCCCCAAACTTTTCGATCAACCTTTTCATTTTAATAAAGACCAAAAAAATGGTCATTTTTGAAATTATAAGCATTAGCAGGTTGTTAGAAACTGAAATCAAACAGTTTTCAACTCAAAACTTTATTGTAGGTGATGTTACATTTTCACATAGGACCCCTTGTTCGAAAGGAGCTTCTGAACTCTCTCGTCCATTGAATTTGTCAGGTTTTGGATGGTTTCTGCTTCAATTGTTTTGCATGAGGACAGAATACCCTCCCAGAGCTGTTGCTTAGATGTGAACTGCCTCCCGCCATCATAGACACTCCTTTTAATGATGCTCCAAAGGTTCTGAATGGGGTAGAGGTCAGGGGAGCATGGGGGTCACACCATAAGTTTGTCCCCTTTTATGCCCATATCAGCAAGAGATGCAGATGTGTTATGTGCAGCATGAGACGGTGCATTATCATGCAGAAAAATGATCTTGCTGTGAAATACACGGTTCTTCTTCTTGAACCATGGCAGGAAGTGCTGTTTGAGAAAATCCACATACATTATGGAGTTCATCTTTAGCGCCTTCAGGGATCCTAAAGGGGCCGACAATCTCTCTCCCCATGATTCCAGCCCAAAACACTACTCCACCTCCTCCTTGTTGGCGCTGTAGCCGTGTTTGCGTGGGGTGTCCATCAACCAGCCATCCTCCACTCCATCCATCTGGACCATCGAGCGCTGCACGGCACTCATCCGTGAACAAAACAGTTTTGAAATCAGTCTTCATGTAATGTTTGGCCCACTGGAGCCGTTTCTGCTTGTGTGAAGTGGATAGAGGAGGTTGACAGGATGGCGTATGCACAGCTGCAAACCTCTGAAGGACCCTGCATCTTGTTGTTCGGGGGACGTTGGAGGCACCAGCAGCTTCAAAAACTTGTCTGCTGCTATGACCAGGCTTTTTTGCCGCTGCTCTTTCAACCTGACGTAATTGCCTGTAGGAAAGAGTCCTCAATTTGCCCTTATCAGCACGCACACGTGTGTACTGTGAATCAGCTACATACTTCTTGATTGCCAAGACACTTCATCCTGATCATCGCACAATGTTGATTGTAGTCATGCCTTGACCTAAACACTCCACAATTTGTTGCTTCTCAGCAGCCGACACATCCTTTTTCTTTCCCATTTTGGCAGAAAATGTAGGCTGCTTAATAATGTGAGAGAGCCTTCTTAAGCAGTCTTGCCTTTCATTGGACACACCTGCCAAACTAATTAGCACAGGTGTCTGCAATTGCTTACAGTGATATAAAGAGCCCTGACACACATCACCATCAATGAGTTTAACTGACGAACAAACAAATTCTTCCCTTATCACTCCTAAACACTTTTTGCATAATAATTTGGAACGCAGTGTACATGTGCTTTTCCACAAAACACCAGTGGTTCACGTAGTGAATCTTACAGTTCTAACTTGCCAACCGTGGTCTGTATGGAATTGTTCAATAAAGGGCCCAAAATTAAGATAACATAGATGGGAGAGGTCTCTATGAATAGGAATTCCTAAGTATTTGATACCCTGTGAGGGCCAGGCAAAGGGAAAGTTGGACTGGATGGAATCCTATATGGATTTGGGGAGGGAGACATCGAGGGCCTCAGAATTCGCTGCATTGATTTTAAAATTTTACCATGTAACAAAGTGATCTATTTCAGCCATAACAGCAGGGATGGATATATGTGATTGAGTGATATATACTAGGACATCATCAGCAAATAGAGAGCACTTGTACTCGGTGCCTCCCACCTCAATCCACCTAATATTGGGGTTATGGCGAATTGATGAGAGCAGGTGCTCCGTCACTAGGATGTATAAGAGAGGGGACAGAGGACATCCCTGCCTTGTCCCATTGGTGATTGTGAAAGGTGATGAAAATGTTCTGACGCACCCCCTGGGCCTTGGGACACCCGGAGCCGGACCCTTTTTGGTGGATGCTGGTGGTTGTAGTCTTCGTGGCGGCGACCCGGTTCCGTGGCTCAGGGCGGTCAAACCAGTGGCGGAACTATTTATGTGGTTTTGATGTTTAAATGTCCGACTACGCCACCCGTGGATTGCGGTCAGAGTGAACCGCCGCTACAGGGCAGACCGCTGAGGCTGGTGTTGTGGGTGCAGCAGAGCGTAGCATAACTCCCCACGGGAGGAGTATAGCCTCAGGGCAGTGTATGCGGAGGATGGGGGTGATGGTGCAGGGCAGCAGCAGTAACGACACGGAGTCAGTGATGCAGTCCAGGGCCTTTACTCACAGTTCTTATTATCCAGACCACGTCTGCAGGTAACGGCTGCCCACGTCGTACTGTGCTCACCAGGTGAGGGGCTCAGACAACTCCCAGATAACTTTGGAGCACTTCACAGGACCCCCTTTGTGTGTCCTTTGTCTGGCCTTTCTTACCAACACTTCTGTCTGGCTGCCTCGGGCCTCCTCTTGGTAAACTTGGCGCCAGTTTCCCTGACCCTATGTGGTGCCTTCCTAGCGGGTGTAGCGAGGGGCTGCGCCACATAAAATGTCAGAGCCTCCGGTTTCTAGCTGAGGGTCGTTTCCTGCCTCCACTAGTTCGGGGACCGGTCTCCCCCTTTGGCCTGACCCCTCCACACAGGTGGATTCGGGCGTGCGGTGGCGACTCGCCCGTCCGCACCCCTGGGATCCCTTCATTCCTCGTTCCTGGAGCCTTCTCCGCTCCTCTTCCTTCCTTCTCCCTCTTCCAGGCCTGGGCCTCTGTTACTAGGCCCGCCTCCGGAGCAGAGCTCATGCAGAGCCCCTGCTCCCTGCCACTTCTGCTCAGACTTCTCTGCACTGAACTAAGATGGTGCCCACCTTTTATACTCCCTTCTCAATGCACCCAGGAACTGCTTCCTCCCTGCTCCTGCACTACAGGGTTCCCCTTCCTCAGTGTTCCCTCCCCCCACTCCAGCCAGGGACAGGGACTGTCATGCCCATCTCAGGGGCATATTGGTCGCCCTGCCCCACGGCAATGTGGTGTAATGCATGCAGGTGTCGGGTCCTGATCCACACTCCATCCTTACCTGAGAGTGAGATATCACACCTCTGGGTGAGGTGCAATACGTCTGTAGCAACCGAGCCCTCAGGGTGCTACAGTTCCATTTATCTTCAGCCTAGGTGACGTATTGCGATACAGGGCCGTGATTTTGGCTATAAAAGGGTCCCCTAGACCCCTACCCCAAGCTTTTTAAGAGAATCATATATGGCGTGCCAGGAGACTCTATGGAATGCTTTCTCAGCATCCAACGAGAGTATCTAATTACAAATTTTTAACTGCATCTAGCCCAGGAAATACTTTGTGCCTAGTAGCAGTGTCTGCTAGTCAGCGGATTATCCCGGCTGTTAAGCAAGCTACACCACCTGTAGTTTAGACACTTAATTTTTTCAAAGGAAATGCTTCGGGACCATGGGATACTTAGTGAAGAGCATCAGGAGGCACCCCAAGGCATAGGGGCTGGGACTGGCAGTAGGATGCCTTGCGGTGGACAGCCGAGCTCGATCCTTATAAAAGCTTTTTAACTGCAGCAGCTTTAGTGGACGCTACTGGAGCTGGAATTACGCGGCTGCTGGCATGAGACTTGCCCTCCAATAGATCCTTGTAAATGGATTTAAAGTGTATTCATTCAAATTAGAGAGACAATTTAAATTAAAAAGCTTAGAGCTGCCTCCACCACAGGGGGGCTCGCTCGACCCACCAGCGGACAGGCACCAGTATTGGGAGAGGGGGGCTGGCCGTCAGGGTTCACCGTGGCTCTGGCACAAACCCGGCGACACGGAGGTGGCACGGGCAGGAGCGGACTGGCCGTGTCGGCTTCTCACTTTTTGGATTTTAGAAGGGCATGACATGCCTATATCTGTGTCTCCCCCTCCTTTTACTCCTCCACCTCTTTTATTTTCGCATGACTATATGTACTTGTCACTTTTCCATGTGTTAGTTGTGTCTTCTGAGCAGTTTGTCAGCTTTTGGACACCTTTGAAGGTGTTTTCTATGTGTTTCTATGTGTTTTTGTTTGCCTGCCATTGGTTTTAACGGTGTTCGAAGGTGTTCGACGAACAGTTCGACGAACAGTTCGGCGAACACACGGGTGTTCGACGAACCGAACCGAACTCGAACACTATGGGGGTGGCTCAACACTAATCAAAACCAAATAAAGCTGATTGGAATGCCGTGAAGAGAGTAATGCGTTATTTGAAAGGAACTAGCAATGTTAAGCTGAAATTACCCACATGTGATAATTGCATTTTAACAGGATATGTTGATGCAGATTGGGCTGGAGATCCAACTGACAGAAGATCTACCAGTGGACATATTTTTTTTCTCTCAGGTGGACCAATAAGTTGGACAAGTAAGAAGCAGTCAATTGTGACACTGTCTTCAACAGAAGCAGAATATATTGCCGCAGCACATGCGAGTCAAAAATTACTGTGGTTAAGACAATTGTTGACAGAATTAGGACAACCACAGTTGGAACCATCAAAACTGAAGGATGACAATCAAGGATGTCTTGTTCTTGCTCAGATGGAAAGAGTCAATCCAAGAACCAAGCATATTGATGTGAAATATCATTACTTGAGAGATCATCAGGAACAAGGAGTCTTGAAGTTAGAGTATTGTCCTACTGAAGAAATGACAGCAGACATCTTCCCGAAGGCGTTGAATGCTGAGAAACACCAGAGACTAATAAAAAAGTTGGATTTGATTGAATAAGTCCTTACTGTTGAGAAAGGGTGTTGTATATGCCAATAGATTAGGACTTATTATAAGTGAAAGGGGGACTTTATACTAACCAGACAGCAGATGGCGATAGTGTGTAAAGTTATATGCTTGCTGTATGGTGGGAGGAAAGCTCTCAATTGTTGGTTGTTCTTACTTTGTGTTTTTTTATTTTTCTTTCCTGAATGTGTTATGTCAGCAGCAAACGGACTGTGTGACACTGAATTGTATCTCATGTTTAACGAGTATGAAGTAAATACTGTTTACTCAAGATATCTTGCTATTTGAAGCTCTCGAAAGTACAATGGTGACTGTAACAAGAAGCACTCTGCGACAGCCCCCACACAAAATCTCCCCCCAACCATACAATAAATCTAACCCCACACTAAATCACCCCCCAGCCATACAATAAATCTCCCCCCAGCCATACAATAAATCTACCCCACATTAAATCACCCCCAGCCATACAATAAATCTACCTTTACACTAAATCTCCCCCCAGCCATACAATAAATCTGCCCCTACACTAACCCCCCCAGCCATACAATAAATCTGCCCCTACACTAAATCTCCCCCAGCCATACAATAAATCTACCTTTACACTAAATCTCCCCCCAGCCATACAATAAATCTGCCCCCACACTAAATCTCCCCCCAGCCATACAATAAATCTACCCCCACACTAAATCACCCCCCAGCCATACAATAAATCTGCCCCTACACTAAATCTCCCCCCAGCCATACAATAAATCTGCCACTACACTAAATCTCCCCCCAGCCATACAATAAATCTGCCCCCTCACTAAATCTCCCCCCAGCTATACAATAAATCTGCCACTACACTAAATCTCCCTCCAGCCATACAATAAATCTACCTTTACACTAAATCCCCCCCAGCAATACAATAAATCTGCCCCTATACTAAATCTCCCCCCAGCCATACAATAAATCTGACCCCACACTAAATCTCCCCCAGCCATACAATAAATCTACCCCTACACTAAATCCCCCCCGCCATACAATAAATCTGCCCCTACATTAAATCCCCCCCAGTCATACAATAAATCAACCTTTACACTAAATCTCCCCCCAGCCATACAATAAATCTGCCCCTACACTAAATCCCCCCCAGCCATACAATAAATCTGCCCCTACACTAAATCTCCCCCCTCCCATACAATAAATCTCCCCCAGCCATACAATAAGTCTACCCTCACACTAAATCTCCCCCCAGCCATACAATAAATCTGCCCCTACACTATATCTCCCCCAGCCATACAATAAATCTGCCCCTACACTAAATCTCCCCCAGCCATACAATAAATCTGCCCCTACACTAAATCACCCCCCAGCCATACAATAAATCTCCCCCAGCCATACAATTAATATCCCCCCAGCCATACAATAAATCTCCCCCAGCCATACAATAAATCTCCCCCAGCCATACAATAAATCTACCCCCACACTAAATCACCCCCCAACCATACAATAAATCTACCCCCACACTAAATCACCCCCCCGCCATACAATAAATCTAACCTCACACTAAATCACCCCCCAGCCATACAATAAATCTGCCCGCACACTAAATCTCCCCCCAGCCATACAATAAATCTGCCCCTACACTAAATCCCCAACAGCCATACAATAAATCTGCCCCTACACTAAATCTCCCCCCAGCCATACAATAAATCTCCATCTACACTAAATCTCCCCCTAGCCATACAATAAATCTGCCCCTACACTAAATCCCCAACAGCCATACAATAAATCTGCCCCTAGACGAAATCTCCCCACAGCCATACAATAAATCTGCCCCTAGACTAAATCTCCCCCAGCCATACAATAAATCTGCCCCTAGACTAAATCTCCCTCCAGCCATACAATAAATCTGCCCCCACACTAAATCTCCCCACAGCCATACAATAAATCTGCCCCCACACTAAATCTCCCCCCAGTCATATAATAAATCTGCCCCCACACTAAATCTCACCACAGCCATACAATAAATCTGCCCCCACACTAAATCTCCCCCCAGTCATATAATAAATCTCCCCCCACACTAAATCTCCCTCCAGCCATACAATAAATCTGCATCTACACTAAATCTCCCCCTAGCCATACAATAAATCTGCCCCTACATTAAATCACCCCCCAGCCATACAATAAATCTGCATCTACACTAAATCTCCCCCCAGCCATACAATAAATCTGCCCCACACTAAATCTCCCCCAGTCATTCAATAAATTTGCCCCCACACTAAATCTCCCCCCAGCCATACAATAAATCTCCCCCCACACTAAATCTCCCCCCAGCCATACAATAAATCTACCCCCACACTAAATCACCCCCCAGCCATACAATAAATCTACCCCTACACTAAATCTCCCCCCAGCCATACAATAAATCTCCCCCCACACTAAATCTCCCCCAACCATACAATAAATCTCCACCCACACTAAATCTCCCCCCAGCCATACAATAAATCTCCCCCCACACTAAATCTCCCCCCAACCATACAATAAATCTGGCCCACACTAAATCTCCCCCCAGCCATACAATAAATCTCCCCCACAATAAATCTCCCCCCACACTAAATCTCCCCCAGCCATACAATAAATCTGCCCCCACACTAAATGTACCCAGCCATACAATAAATCTGCCCCACACTAAATCTCCCCCCAGCAATACAATAAATCTACCCCCACACCAAATCTCCCCCAGCCATACAATAAATCTGCCCCCACACTAAATCTCCCCCAGCCATACAATAAATCTGCTCTCACACTATATCTCCCCACAGCCATGCAATAAATCTGTCCCCACACTAAATCCCCCCCAGCCATACAATAAATCTGCCCCTACACTAAATCCCCCCCAGCCATACAATAAATCTGCCCCTACACTAACTCTCCCCCTAGCCATACAATAAATCTACCCCCACACTAAATCTCCCCCAGCCATACAATAAATCTCCCCCCCACACTAAATCTCCCCCCAGCCATACAATAAATCTACCCCTACACTAAATCTCCCCCCAGCCATACAATAAATCTCCCCCCACACTAAATCTTCCTCCAGCCATACAATAAATTGGATCTACACTAAATCTCCCCCGAGCCATGCAATAAATTTAGTATGGGGGTAGATCTCCCCCTAGCCATACAATAAATCTGCCCCTACACTAATTCCCCCCCCAGCCATACAATAAATCTGCCCCTACCCTAAATCCCCCCCAGCCATACAATAAATCTGCCCCCAGACTAAATCTCCCTCCAGCCATACAATAAATCTGCTCCTACACTAAATCTCCCCCAGGCATACAATAAATCTGCCCCTAGACGAAATCTCCCTCTAGCCATACTATAAATCTGCCCCTAGACTAAATCTCCCTCCAGCCATACAATAAATCTGCCCCACACTAAATCTCCCCCAGCCATACAATAAATCTCCCCTACACTAAATCTCCCCCCAGCCATACAATAAATCTCCCCTACACTAAATCTCCCCCTAGCCATACAATAAATCTGCCCCCACACTAAATCTCCCCCCAGCCATTGTGTCACCCTACCTGGATGCCACAAGTGTAATAAAGCTGTGTCTGAGAGCAGGGGGGAGGTTCTCTGGTTAGGGGAACATTAGCATGCAATGCCTCCTGTCTCAGGCCAGTAGGGGGAGCAGGCTGCCCCTATAAAAGCTGGTGCTGGGGGCAGGGTTAGGGAGAACTGGATTGCCTGTCTCAGCTTTGAGACGTGTCCCAGAGCGGAGCAGGGACAGACAGTTGCACTGCACCTAAGAGGAAGTGTGGCAGGAAGAGAGCCACAAGCCAGAGACAAGAGGCGAAGAGAGCCTGTCTTGGCAGAGAAAAGACTTAATTTCACCAGACTTTGGTGTCTGAGGCTGGAAGGATTCCACATCCCCCAGCAGAGAACCAGTCCGCAAGGGACTGTACATTCCTTGGCCTAAGAAGCCTGGAGGCCCTGCCACAACCGAAGGGACCAGTAAAGCCGTACCAGGCTGGGAGCAGAAAGGAACCCACGTCACAGGCCATACAGGCGAGAATACACGGAAAGCTTGGAAACGTGGGCTGTTACCCTATAAGGAGGAGATAGCCAGAAGGAGCGCAGAAAGCATGGTAGGCCTACACCCTCACCCTGACCAGGGCCAATTTCCCCGTTGCTCTCAGACATCCAGGTCCCCTCCTAGCCGGGACCGTTTGTGGGTCAGTTTACCTGTTTAGTAAAGACCCTGGACTGCAACCTGTTGTCTGTGTGCTCCTTGTTCCTCCAGCACTATCAGCACTGGGACTCTCACTACCATCACTCCCACCATCCACTATACTGCCCTGGGGCCGCACTCTTCCCGTGGGGAGTCACATTACCCTAGCTGCACACCTCATCAGCCCCAGCGGTCTGCATGCAGCGGCGGTTCCTAATAACCGCAAATCCACGGGTGGCGTAGTTGGACATTATCAGCAGAACATAGCAGACTACCATTGGCCTGACCACCCTGAGCCACGGAACCGGGTCGCCACTTTCTACCCCCATCGTCTCCCTATTGCCCGGATCCGAGTGCCCCACGGCCCAGGGGGCGAGTCAGCTTTGGCGTAGTCGGCAGGATTTCGTGCCCGCAACCACCGGGTACTGCGTGCCTGAAAAAGACTGTTGTAAACTTATCTGTGGAGAAGTTTCCCGCCATCCAGAGCCAATTCCCGCCATCAGACGCCATCTTGGACCTTTTCCCGCCGTCTTCTGCCGTCTTCCCGCCATCTTCAGGACGCCGCGCGGGAAGAAAAGGGGCGTGGACGTCAAAACCGCGCGAGATCCGAAGCTCCGCCCCACGCACCGACGCTGCGCAAGGTCCTGGAAGGGAGAGAGAGCGACGCTGACGTCATCGGAGTGCGACGCCAGGTCCTCGTCCATAGCAGCAGCGGAGCCGCGGCCTACAGAAGAGGATCGTCGGAAGGTAGGCCACGCTTAACTAGGGGGGAGGAAGATGTCGGACACAGAGGAGCCCACTACCACCAACGCAGCTGCAGCAGCGGTGATGCCCTTTTCCCTGCCCTACATCCCTGGAGCGGCCTGGCTGCCCAAATACTCAGGGGAGCCCCATGCCCTAACTGACTTCAAGGAAAGGCTGTACAGTTTGTTCCAGGTTTCCCCCCTGACAGAGGAACAGAAGGTCAGCATATTAACAGGGCAGTTAACTGGCGCAGCCCAGCGGGAGGTAAAATCATGGCCCACTGAGGAGAAAAGAACCGTGAAGGGTATTCTGGCCCGG
Source organism: Phyllobates terribilis (assembly GCF_046119375.1). Classification (NCBI taxonomy): domain Eukaryota; kingdom Metazoa; phylum Chordata; class Amphibia; order Anura; family Dendrobatidae; genus Phyllobates; species Phyllobates terribilis. Next base: position 33,908,089 of record NW_027362774.1, on the reverse strand, counting down.
CTGCAGGGTACCTTTGATACACGTACCTCCGCTGAGATTAAAATGAGGTTCTATGGATGTAAGCAGCGGGCACAGGACAGCATCAGAGACTATGCCCTAAATCTGCAGGAAGCCTTGAGGGCTATCCAACAAACTGACCCTGGCAGTGTGCAGGAAACGGATAAACTGCTAACAGAACAATTCATTGAGGGTCTGCTGTCCAGCACCCACAGGGCCCAGCTGCGCCTCATGTTCTTCCAGAACCCCGACCTGACCTTTGCCCAATTTAAGGACAGGGCCATAAGGGTGCTCCGTGAATCTGCGACCAGTGGCGCTATAAACCCCCGGCGCCCTGCTATCACCTACCACCAGGAGGCGGCGCCCTCCTCTATGGACTCCGTGGAGGCTGATGCACAGGCCCTGAACCAAGCCCCGTCGAAAGGCCTGCACCACCAAGTCCAGGAGCTGACCAGGAGCGTCGCGGCGTTGACCAGGACCGTCCGGGCGTTGCAAGTGGACCCGTCAAGACCCATCAAGCTGGCTTCAAGTCCGGAGGATGTCCCGTGGCGTCGACAGAGGAGGATCCCGTCGTTCCGAGGGAGGCCCACAGACCGCTACGCAGAGGATGGACAGCCCATTTGCCGTCGATGCAACCAGCCCGGACACATTTCCAGGTACTGTAATTTAAACGGGTCCAACCTGGGGCAGAGGGTCGACCCCCAGGCATAAGATCACCAGGCCCTTATAATTGGCGTGATAAGTACGTTGGGGGGCGCCCGGTTTTACCCGTGGTGCTGGACGATATCCCCCTGAGCGCCTTGCTGGATACTGGGTCGCAAGTAACCACAATCCCTTATGTACTTTTTAAGCAGTATTGGACTGATGCTGATATAACACGGTATCCAGACAGTAACTTGAGCATCATCGCCAGTAATGGCTTACCCGTGCCGCAGATGGGGTTCAAGGAGATGACCATTAAAATTGGTAAAGTTGAACTGCCGGCACAGGGAGTGATTATTGTGGACATTGACCGTCATGAAAGTCACCCTAAAATAACTGTGGGTACTAACATAATTGAAAATTGTCTTTCAGAAGTAATTGTAATTCTACAACAGGTGGCGGTGAATGCTAGTTCCAGCCAAAAGAGAGTCCTCAACAAGGAGATAAAAGCCCTGATGAGACGGCAGCAGGTAGAACTGTCTGGTGGTGAGATCGGTAGCGTAAGACTCAGTGATCCATTCCCCATTTCCATGCCTCCCAAAAGTGAAATGATGATCTGGTGTCGGACTGCAATCGGGTTGAGAGGTAGAGACTACCAAGCCATGGTAGAACCCGTGTACTCAGACAGCAGGCCCACCATTTTGACAGCCCGGGGGGTGGTTGATGTCCGTCATGGGAGGGTGCCCGTCCGCAACCTCAACATTGGGGAGAGGGAAGTACACTTACCCAGGTACGCTACACTCGCCAAACTGTTTGTCGTCGAACACAAAGCTATCAGGGCCGTGGAACCCTTGCCTCCATCTCCACAGGCGGAGGGTAATGGCTCCCAGAAACAAAAGGAGGACTGGTGCCAGAAACTCCACGTGGGTGCTGACTCCACTCCCCTGCACCAAAAACAAGGAGTCTACCGGGTGGTACGGGAGTACGAGAGAGTCTTTAGTAAGCACCCGCTAGACTTCGGCAGAGTAAAAGGGATAGAACACCACATCCCCACAGGGAGCCACCCACCAATAAAAGAGAGGCACAGACCTGTACCCCCTGCACATTATCAGAACGCCAAGGGTATGCTGCGGGAAATGAAAGAAGCTGGGGTCATTAGAGATAGCTGTAGCCCCTGGGCAGCCCCCTTGGTTCTGGTGAAAAAGAAAGACGGCACCATGAGAATGTGCGTGGACTATAGACAAATCAACCGTATCACCCACAAAGATGCATATCCGCTGCCTAGAATAGAGGAGTCTTTAGCCGCACTAAAATCTGCTAACTTCTTTTCTACTTTGGACCTTACTAGCGGGTCCTGGCAGGTTCCTGTGGCAGAGGCTGACAAGGAGAAGACCGCCTTCACCACCCCGATGGGACTGAGCGAATTCAACTGTATGCCTTTCGGGCTCTGCAACGCACCAGGGACCTTCCAGCGGCTGATGGAATGCTGTCTAGGGCACCGAAACTTCGAGACGGTCCTCCTTTACCTGGACGACGTGATCGTCTATTCGAAGACCTACGAGGACCATCTCAAGCACCTGGCTGAGGTGTTCGAAGCCCTGGCAGGCTATGGCCTGAAGGTGAAACCATCGAAGTGCCACCTGCTGAAACCAAAGGTCCAGTACCTAGGGCACGTGGTAAGCGCGGAAGGAGTGGCCCCCGACCCTGACAAGGTCATAGCAATCAAGAGCTGGCCAAGCCCCTCGAACATCAAAGAGGTGAGACAGTTTCTCGGGTTGGTAGGCTACTACCGAAGGTTCATCCCCGGGTTCACTAAGATGGCAGCTCCTATGCAGGACCTCCTGATCGGACAGTCCAAGTCCAGAAGTCAAAAGCCACCCTTCAAGTGGGATAAACCGGAAGAGGAGTCCTTCCGCCAGCTAAAGTTGGCCCTCACTGGGGATGAGATCCTGGCCTACCCTGATTATGGCCAGCCTTTCATTCTCCACACAGATGCCAGTAATGTGGGACTGGGAGCCGTACTGTCCCAAAACCAACAGGGCAGAGAACGGGTGATCGCATACGCCAGCCGGAAGCTGAGGCCCACCGAAAGGAACCCGGAGAATTACAGCTCCTTCAAGCTAGAATTCTTGGCGGTGGTGTGGGCCGTGACGGAACGCTTCAAGCATTACCTGGCCTCCGCAAAGTTCACCGTGTACACGGACAACAACCCGTTGACACACCTGGACAATGCAAGGCTGGGTGCCCTGGAACAGCGGTGGATGGCCCGTCTCTCCAACTATGACTTCGTGATCAAGTACCGGGCAGGCAAAACCAACGCCAACGCGGACGCCCTATCAAGAATGCCTCACTTACCTGAAGGTGACGAAGACCCAGAAGAGCTGGAAGAGGTAGAACTCCCCGCGTTTCACCGGTATGGAGCCGCTCAACACTCTCACCGCGTGAAGGAGGAGGATCTAACAACTGTGATGATGAATCCCCTACCTCACCACAGCTGGGCCGAAACCCAAGATAGTGACCCTGCTGTCCGCCTGGTGAAAGATCTGCTGACCCGGGAAGACGCCCGCCTAGATCCAGATGCCCCAGAGGAAGCCAAGCAGCTATGGAAGGAGAAGAGCAAGCTGTTCCTCTACGAAGGCAAGTTGTGCAGAAGGATTGTCAACCACCGGACGCACGAGCTGACCTGGCAAGTCGTGGTCACAAGGCGAGATGCAGCTACGGTCCTGGGAGCTTACCATGACAGAGCGGGACACTTCGGTTGGAAGAAACTGGAGTTCCTACTAAGAGGAAGGTTCTTTTGGCTCGGCATGAGAGGAGCAGTAGAAAAGTGGTGCAGAGACTGTGGCCCTTGTCACCTGAGGAGGAAGGACCGCACCAGCCAGAAGACACCCTTGAGGCCCATCGTCACCACGCAGCCTCTTGAGCTGGTAGCTCTGGACCACGTCAAATTGGCTCCAAGCCGGTCCGGATACATCTACGCCCTGACAATCGTGGATCACTATTCCCGTTTTCTAGTGGTGGTCCCGGTAAAGGACTTGACAGCCCAAACAGCGGCCAGAGCCTTCCAGCAATATTTCTGCCGTCCACACGGGTATCCAGAACAGGTCCTGACAGACCAGGGTCCAGCGTTCGAGGCTGAAATCTTCCAGGAGTTCTGCAACCTCTATGGCTGTAAGAAGATTCGGACAACGCCTTACCACCCCCAAACCAACGGGATGTGTGAGAAGATGAACAATATAGTCATTGATCTCCTGAAGACGTTGCCCCTGGAGGAACACAGCCTGTGGCCAGAAAAACTGCCGGACCTGGTAGACATGTACAACAATATCCCGGTGAACGCTACAAACTGCACCCCGGCTTACCTGATGCGAGCCAGACCGGGTAAGCTGCCCGTAGACCTGGAGATGGGAGTCCTAATACCTGAGGACACCTCCCCGGATGCGGACTGGGATACGGAAAGGCAACTGCAGTACAAGAAGGTACAGGAGAGTGTGGAGAAGAGCCTGGCCCAAGTGAGAGAGAAGCAAGAAAAACTCTTCAATCAACACGCCCCTGCTAGTCCCCTAGAACCTGGTGAGCAAGTCCTAAAGCGAAAAAGAAGGCTACATAAGTTGGACGACCAGTGGGAAAGGGAACCCTACACCGTACTGCAGTCTGATCACGACAACCCAAAGGTGTGCGTAATCACCAAGGACGGAGGAGAAACCACTAGTGTCGTCTCCAGAGACCACCTCAAAAGGTGCCCCGAGCAACTCCGTAGTGCAGAAGAGGATCAGAGTGGCCTTGAACCCGCAGAGGACAAGGAAGAAATGATCAGCACCGTTCTCGGAGAGTTCCCTCAGTCCTGGACTCGCATAAATTATGCCATAGTGGTACCCGTCCTGCATTTCCTGCAACCGGCACAGCAACAACCAACACCAGAGCCGGAAGGTGAAGAGGAGCAAGCGGTTCCAGAGGCAGAAGAGCCTGTACCAGCAGCCCAGGAGAGTCAACCCTCTGCTGACAGTGAGCCTGCCATGCCTGCGGTAAGCCAAAGGACCCGCAGACAGCTGCCTGCCCTACCTGTACACCCAGCTGGTAGCTGTACCCCTAACGCTAGTGGGGAAAGCCAGGTTGGTCCACCACCAGACAGTGGGCTAAGGAGGTCAACCAGGAGCACAAAGGGACAGATACCCGCTCGCTGGAGAATATAGGGTGCACTAAGATTGTAAATAACCCTGTTGCCAAATGTTGAATTGTTTGCCAGAGTTACCTGCATGTTTATTAATAGTGTGTTTCAGTCTCTTGCAGCAACCGTAAGGACTCGCAGGTTATGGACTTTTTATAACCGGGACCTTGTATGGACTGCGTTCGGAGCCTAACCCAGGAATGAACTAAGACTGTGAAGGACTTGGGGTAGGACAGACCCCCACCTGGTTAAGGCTCCCCGTTGTTTTGGTGATATGGACACCCGGTCACAGACCACACTGTGACCTTAAGAACTCAAGCTGTGCGCCGTCTGTCTATTAATGTTTTATTGTTATGCATATTGTCTTTGTTTATTGTTTAGTCCCGGAGTACTAAATTTCACTAGGGGGGAATGTGTCACCCTGACCTGGATGCCACAAGTGTAATAAAGCTGTGTCTGAGAGAAGGGGGAGGTTCTCTAGTCAGGGGAACATTAGCATGCAATGCCTCCTGTCTCAGGCCAGTAGGGGGAGCAGGCTGCCCCTATAAAAGCTGGTACTGAGGGCAGGGTTAGGGAGAACTGGATTGCCTGTCTCAGCTTTGAGACGTGTCCCAGAGAGGAGCAGGGACAGAAAGTTGATTGCACCTAAGAGGAAGTGTGGCAGCAGGAGGAAAGCCACAAGCCAGAGACAAGAGGCGAAGTGAGCCTGTCTTGGCAGAGAAAAGACTTCATTTTACCAGACTTTGGTGTCTGAGGCTGGAAGGATTCCACATCCCCCAGCAGAGAACCAGTCCGCAAGGGACTGTACATTCCTTGGCCTAGGAAGCCTGGAGGCCCTGCCTGTCACGGGTGTGTTGCCACGAAGATCGTCACAAGTACACAGCCTGACTTCTCGCAGCTGACTTGTTGGTGCTTTGTGTTTTCTCGGCAGTGTAGGAGTTAATTCTCTCTCTCTCTGGGCTAGCTGAGGTCCAGCCTCGCCCAGCTGCAATCAATGCTTCTTTAGTGAGACTCCTTTATATTCCTGCAGGTCTGTTTGGGAGGTGTCGGTGAAAGCTTTTCATTCAGACTTACAGAGCGGATCGTGGTGTTTGGAGTTGCTGAGATAAGTGTATTTGGAAGTGTGTTTTCCCTTTCCTCGCTTTATCATTTATCTCCTTTCCCGTTGGTGTTCCCTCTGTTGTAGTTGTTTAGAAGTTGTATGCAAGGTGGTTTTGGTTTTTCCCTTGTACTGTCTCGTTCGTCTAAATACTGTGTGTGGGCATATTATTTCTGGTTCCCTATTGTTGTGATCGGGGTCCTTCTCAGGACTAGATTACTTAGGTGCAGGGATCCTCAGAAGGTAGGGGTTACGCTGGCGGCCTGGACCTCTGTACCTTTAACAGTACCTCCAGGATGAGGGATTAGTCAGGGCCCCAGCTTAGGGTCAGCTTAGGCCCCCTACCTCCAGTATTCTGTGACAGTGTGACATTTTCACCGACCATCTTAGTTTTTCTCCAGCTACCATGGATCCAGTAGCCGGTCTAGCTCGGCAGTTGCAGAGTTTGTCCATGGGGCTGGCGGACGTTAGGTCCAAGGTTTTGCATCCTCTGGAGCAAGCCGGACCAGAACCTAAAGTAGCTCTCCCTGACAGGTTCACTGGGGGGCGGGACAAGTTTTTTGTTTTCCGGGAGGCATGCAAATTGTACTTTCGGCTGCGGCCTCGGTCATCGGGCAGTAAAGAACAAAGGGTGGGAATTATCATCTCGCTCCTACAAGGGGACCCACAATCTTGGGCGTTCTCTCTTCCCCCAAGCTCCCCGGTTCTCCAGTCAGTGGATAGGTTTTTCGCTGCTCTGGGACTCGTATATGATGACCCAGATCGGATCTCCCTTGCTGAGTCTAAGTTACGTAGGATTCAGCAGGGAGATCGTCCGGCGGAGGAATTCTGTTCGGAGTTCCGTAGGTGGGCCACGGACACCCAGTGGAATGACCCGGCTCTTAGGAGCCAGTTTTGTCATGGTTTATCCGACAAATTACAGGATGTGTTGGCACAGTATGACTCTCCCGCGTCACTGGAAGCCGCTATGGCCCTTGCTATTCGCGTTGACAGACGGCTTCGGGAGAGGTGCGGGATAACTCTACCCCCTGTAATGTCTCCACCTCCTACAAGGTCCCCTCATTTGGTGGTTCCCCTGGTCAGTCCGGAGGAGCCTATGCAATTAGGAGGGACATCATTTCGGGGAAGGGGACCGGTGGTGCGCCATAAGACAGGAAGGTGTTTTCTCTGCGGGAAAAAGGGACATTTTATTGGGGGGTGTCCATCCCGTCCCTTGCAGAGTAAAGAGTCGTCGAAAAAACTGTTGATCCCAGGTTGTGTGGTGGACGGCAATCTGGGAGTAGGTATTTCGTCCCTAGGTTCGTCCCAGTTTCTCGTACCGGCGGAGGTGGTGGTGGGTACGAGAACTGAGAGGATATCTGTTCTTCTGGATAGTGGGGCCGGGGCTAATCTGGTTGATGCTCGGTTTGCCCGGGTTCAAGGTATGCGATTGAGTGAGTTGGCTAAACCCATCCCCATATTCTCGATCGATGCCAGACCTCTCGGTCAGGGAAGTTTTTTGCAAGCTGTGCATGGCGTAAAACTTCAAGTGGGGGCAATACATAAAGAACTGTTGTCTTGCTACGTGTTGGAGGGTCTTCCCACTCCTATAGTGTTGGGCCTTCCTTGGTTAGCTAAGCATAACCCGGTTATTAATTGGCAAACCAGAGAGATAAGCCAATGGAGTAAATTCTGTAATAAAAACTGCATGAACACGGTCATCGGTGCGGTTACTCCTTGGGTCTTACCTCCATTTCTGGCGGACTTTGAGGATGTATTCTCGGAGAATGGGTGTCAGGAACTACCTCCTCATTGCGTGTATGACTGTTCTGTAAAACTGCTCCCTGAGGCCAAGTTACCTAAAGCTAGGTTGTATAACCTTTCTGGTCCTGAGAGGCAGGCCATGAAGGATTATATTTCAGAAAGTCTGGCTAAGGGGCATATTAGACCTTCATCTTCTCCGGTGGCCGCGGGGTTCTTCTTTGTTAAGAAGAAAGATGGAGGCCTACGCCCTTGCCTGGATTTCCGTGAACTTAATCGGATTACGGTCCGAGATCCGTATCCGCTCCCACTTATTCCCGATCTCTTTAATCAGATCGTGGGCGCCAAATGGTTCTCTAAGTTGGATCTCAGGGGGGCGTACAATCTGATTAGGATGAAGGAGGGGGATGAGTGGAAGACGGCTTTTAACACTCCGGAGGGGCATTATGAGAACCTTGTCATGCCATTCGGTCTGACTAATGCCCCGGCGGTGTTTCAACACTTTGTTAATGATATTTTTCGCCACCTGGTGGGACAGTTTGTTGTCATATATCTGGATGATATCTTAATTTACTCGCCGGATCTGGTGTCTCATCAGGAGCACGTTAGACAGGTGTTACAGATCTTGCGGGATAATAAACTGTATGCCAAGTGGGAAAAGTGTGTGTTCGCCGTACAGGAACTCCAGTTTTTAGGCTTCCTGGTTTCAGCGTCCGGTTTTCGTATGGACCCTGGGAAAGTGCGGGCAGTTCTTGAGTGGGATCGGCCGGAGAATCTTAAGGCACTACAACGTTTTCTGGGGTTTGCTAACTATTACCGGAAGTTCATTCGTAATTTCTCGTCCATGGTTAAGCCTCTCACAGACATGACTAAAAAGGGGACGGATTTTTCTAGGTGGTCTGACAAGGCTTGTCAAGCATTCTCCTCCTTGAAAAAATGTTTTGCCTCGGCACCCATACTCATTCAACCTGATGCGTCTCAGCCATTCTTTGTAGAGGTAGACGCTTCCGAGGTAGGGGTGGGAGCAGTATTGTCACAGGGTTCGTCCCCTGGTAAGTGGCATCCGTGCGCCTTTTTCTCTAAAAAATTGTCGTCCGCTGAGAGGAATTACGATGTCGGCAATAGGGAACTCTTGGCCATTAAGTTAGCTTTTGAGGAGTGGCGCCATTTTTTGGAGGGGGCAGTTCATCCGGTCACCGTCATCACCGATCACAAGAACCTGCTATATCTGGAGTCCGCTAAACGTCTGAATCCCAGACAAGCTAGGTGGTCATTGTTTTTTACCAGGTTTAATTTCGTCGTTACATATCGTCCTGGGTCTAAAAATGTAAAGGCGGATGCCTTATCTCGTAGTTTCCCTGGGGCCGGGAATACGGACGACCCGATTCCTATTCTTCAGGAGGGGGTGGTGGTTTCGGCAGTATGCTCTGAGCTGGAGGAGGAGATATTGGAGGCTCAGGGAGACGCCCCTGTTGGACCTCCGGGGAGACTGTTCGTTCCAGATCAGTTGCGACAAAAGGTGATCGAGGCACACCATAACTCAGTTTTTGCAGGACACCCGGGGAGTAAAGCAACTGTGGATCTCCTCTCGCGTCGGTTTTGGTTGCCTAACTTACATAAAGAGGTGGTAACTTTTGTCGCGTCCTGTGGGGTTTGTGCGCGCTCTAAGACCTCACATACCCGTCCGTCTGGGGCCCTCTTACCTTTGAAGATCCCGGAGCGTCCTTGGACTCATCTGTCTATGGACTTTATTACTGACCTCCCTCCGTCTTCGGGTAAAACGGTCATACTCGTTGTAGTGGACAGGTTCAGCAAGATGGCACATTTTATCGCTCTTCCGGCTCTCCCTAATGCTAAAACTCTTGCGCAGGTGTTCATTGGGGAGATTGTGAGGCTTCACGGGGTACCCTCCGAGGTGGTGTCTGATCGGGGGTCTCAGTTTGTGTCCAAGTTCTGGAAGGCGTTTTGTGCACGGCGGGGGATGCATTTGTCATTCTCGTCGGCTTTTCATCCTCAGACCAATGGTCAGACGGAACGTATGAACCAGAGCTTGGAGACATATCTTCGGTGTTTTGTGTCAGAGAACCAGGAGGACTGGGCTTCTTTCCTACCTCTGGCAGAGTTTGCTCTCAATAATAGGCGGAGCGAGTCCACTGGTAAGTCCCCGTTTTTTGGGGCATATGGTTTTCACCCCCAGTTTTGTACTTTCAGTAGGGGGGGCTCTTCGGGGGTTCCGGAGGAGGAACGATTTTCCTCATCTCTCGCTTCAGTATGGAGAGGGGTGCTGAAGAATCTGAATACTATGGGGAACCGATACAAACGTATGGCTGATAGGAGGAGAGTGTCTGGTCCGGACCTAAGTGTGAACGATCAGGTATGGTTGTCTACCAGGAATATTAAACTTAAGGTTCCCTCCTGGAAACTGGGTCCCAGGTTCATCGGGCCGTACAGAATCAGTTCTGTTATTAATCCGGTGGCATTCCGTCTTGACCTCCCCCCTACGTTTAAAATTCACAACGTGTTTCACAGATCATTGCTTAAGAGGTATGTGGCGCCGGTGGTACCGTCACCTTTACCTCCCCCTCCTGTGGTTGTCAATGGTAACTTGGAGTTCCAGGTATCGAGGGTCATTGATTCACGCTTTAATCGCCGGTCCCTTCAGTACTTGGTTCATTGGAAGGGGTATGGTCCTGAGGAGAGGATGTGGGTTCCTGCGTCGGATATTAACGCAGACCGATTAGTTCGGGCCTTCCACACGACTCACCCGGATAAACCTGGCCCTGAGGGTCCAGAGGCCCCTCGTAGAAGGGGGGGTACTGTCACGGGTGTGTTGCCACGAAGATCGTCACGAGTACACAGCCTGACTTCTCGCAGCTGACTTGTTGGTGCTTTGTGTTTTCTCGGCAGTGTAGGAGTTAATTCTCTCTCTCTCTGGGCTAGCTGAGGTCCAGCCTCGCCCAGCTGCAATCAATGCTTCTTTAGTGAGACTCCTTTATATTCCTGCAGGTCTGTTTGGGAGGTGTCGGTGAAAGCTTTTCATTCAGACTTACAGAGCGGATCGTGGTGTTTGGAGTTGCTGAGATAAGTGTATTTGGAAGTGTGTTTTCCCTTTCCTCACTTTATCATTTATCTCCTTTCCCGTTGGTGTTCCCTCTGTTGTAGTTGTTTAGAAGTTGTATGCAAGGTGGTTTTGGTTTTTCCCTTGTACTGTCTCGTTCGTCTAAATACTGTGTGTGGGCATATTATTTCTGGTTCCCTATTGTTGTGATCGGGGTCCTTCTCAGGACTAGATTACTTAGGTGCAGGGATCCTCAGAAGGTAGGGGTTACGCTGGCGGCCTGGACCTCTGTACCTTTAACAGTACCTCCAGGATGAGGGATTAGTCAGGGCCCCAGCTTAGGGTCAGCTTAGGCCCCCTACCTCCAGTATTCTGTGACAGTGTGACACTGCCACAACCGAAGGGACCAGTAAAGCTGTACAATGCTGGGAGCAGAAAGGAACCCACGTCGCAGGCCATACAGGCGAGAAAGCACGGAAAGCTTGGAAACGTGGGCTGTTACCCTATAACGAGGAGATAGCCAGAAGGAGCGCAGAAAGCACGGTAGGCCTACACCCTCACCCTGACCAGGGCCAATTTCCCCGTTGCTCTCAGACATCCAGGTCCCCTCCTAGCCGGGACCGTTTGTGGGTCAGTTTACCTGTTTAGTAAAGACCCTGGACTGCAACCTGTTGTCTGTGTGCTCCTTGTTCCTCCAGCACTATCAGCACTGGGACTCTCACTACCATCACTCCCACCATCCACTATACTGCCCTGGGGCCGCACTCTTCCCGTGGGGAGTCACATAACCCTAGCTGCACACCTCATCAGCCCCAGCGGTCTGCATGCAGCGGCGGTTCCTAATAACCGCAAATCCACGGGTGGCGTAGTTGGACATTATCAGCAGAACATAGCAGACTACCATTGGCCTGACCACCCTGCGCTACGGAACCGGGTCGCCACTACTACCCCCATCGTCTCCCTATTGCCCGGATCCGAGAGCCCCACGGCCCAGGGGGCGAGTCACCATACAATAAATCTACCCCTACACTAAATCTCCCCCCAGCCATACAATAAATCCCCCCCAGCCAAACAATAAATCTGTCCCCACACTAAATCTCCCCACAGCCATACAATAAATCTGCCCCTACACTAAATCTTCTCCCAGCCATACAATAAATCTGCCCCCACACGAAATCTACCACCAGCCATACAATAAATCCCCCCCAGCCATACAATAAATCTGCCCCCACACTAAATCTCCCCACAGCCATACAATAAATCTGCCCCCACACTAAATCTCCCCACAGCCATACAATAAATCTGCCCCCACACTAAATCTTCTCCCAGCCATACAATAAATCTGCCCCAAGACTAAATCTCCCCCAGCCATACAATAAATCTGACCCCTCACTAAATCCCCCCAGCTATACAATAAATCTGCCCCCACACTAAATCTGCCCCAGCCATACAATAAATCTGCCCCTACACTAAATCTCCCCCAGCCATACAATAAATCTACCCCAACACTAATTCTCCCCCAGCCATACAATAAATCTGCCCCCACACTAAATCTCCCCACAGCCATACAATAAATCTGCCCCTACACTAAATCTGCCCCAGCCATACAATAAATATGCCCCTACACTAAATCTCCCCCAGCCATACAATAAATCTACCCCAACACTAAATCCCCCCCAGCCATACAATAAATCTGCCCCCTCACTAAATCTCCCCCAGCCATTCAATTAATCTGCCCCCTCACCAAATCTCCCCCCAGCCATACAATAAATCTGCCCCTACATTAAATCTCTCCCAGCCATACAATAAATCTGCCCCCACACTAAATCTCCCCCAGCCATACAATAAATCTGCCTCTACACTAAATCTCCCCCCAGCCATACAATAAATCTGCCTCTACACTAAATCTCCCCCAGCCATACAATAAATCTGCCCCTACACTAAATCCCCCCCAGCCATACAATAAATCTGCATCTACACTAAGTCTCCCCCAGCCATACAATAAATCTGCCTCTACACTAAATCTCCCCACAGCCATACAATAAATCTGCCCCCACACTAAATCTCCCCCCAGCCATACAATAAATCTGCCCCCACACTAAATCTCCCCCCAGCCATACAATAAATCTGCCCCTACACTAAATCTCCCTACAGCCATACAATAAATCTTCCCCACACTAAATCTCCCCCCAGCCATACAATAAATCTCCCCCATAATAAATCTCTCCCCACACTAAATCTCCCCCAGCCATACAATAAATCTGCCCCTACACTAAATCTCCCCCAGCCATACAATAAATCTGCCCCTACACTAAATCTCCCCCCAGCCATACAATAAATCTGCCCCCACACTAAATCTCCCCCCAGCCATACACTAAATCTCCCCCCAGCCATACAATAAATCTGCCCCTACATTAAATCTCCCCACAGCCATACAATAAATCTGCACCTACATTAAACCTCCCTACAGCCATACAATAAATCTCCGCCCACACTAAATCTCCCCCAACCATACAATAAATCTGCCCCTACACTAAATCCCCCCACAGCCATACAATAAATCTCCGCCCACACTAAATCTCCCCCAGCCAAGCAATAAATCTGCCCCTACACTAAATCCCCCCACAGCCATACAATAAATCTACCCCTACACTAAATACCCCCCAGCCATACAATAAATCTACCCCTACACTAAATCTCCCCCCAGCCATACAATAAATCTGCCCCTACACTAAATAGCCCCAGCCATACAATAAATCTACCCCTACACTAAATACCCCCCAGCCATACAATAAATCTACCCCTACACTAAATACCCCCCAGCCATACAATAAATCTACCCCCACACTAAATCTCCCCCCAGTCATACAATAAATCTGCCCCTACACTAAATCTCCCCCAGCCATACAATAAATCTGCCCCTACACTAAATCTCCCCCAGCCATACAATAAATCTGCCCCTGCACTAAATCTCCCCCAGCCATACAATAAATCTGCCCCTACACTAAATCTGCCCCCAGCCATATAATAAATCTCCCCCCACACTAAATCTCCCCCAGCCATACAATAAATCTGCCCCTACACTAAATCTCCTCCGAGCCATACAATAAATCTGCCCCCATACTAAATCTCCCCCTACACTAATTCTCCGCCCAGCCATACAATAAATCTGCCCCCATACTAAATCTCCCCCAGCCATAGAATAAATCTGCCCCTACACTAAATCTCCCCCAGCCATACAATAAATCTGCCCCCATACTAAATCTCCCCCAGCCATACAATAAATCTGCCCCTACACTAAATCTCCCCCAGCCATACAATAAATCTACAACCACACTAAATCTCCCCCAGCCATACAATAAATCTGCCCCCATACTAAATCTCCCCCAGCCATAAAATAAATCTGCCCCCATACTAAATCTCCCCCAGCCATACAATAAATCTGCCCCTACACTAAATCTCCCCCAGCCATACAATAAATCTGCCTCTACACTAAATCTCCCCCAGCCATACAATAAATCTGCCCCTACACTAAATCTGCCCCCAGCCATACAATAAATCTGCCCCCACACTAAATCTCCCCCAGCCATACAATAAATCTGCCCCCATAGTAAATCTCCCCCCAGCCATACAATAAATCTACCCCCACACTAAATCTCCCCCAGCCATACAATAAATCTGCCCCCATACTAAATCTCCCCCAGCCATACAATAAATCTGCCCCACACTAAATCTCCCCCAGCCATACAATAAATCTGCCCCCATAGTAAATCTGCCCCTACAATAAATCTCCGCCCAGCCATACAATAAATCTGCCCCCATACTAAATCTCCCCCAGCCATACAATAAATCTGCGCCTACACTAAATCTCCCCCAGCCATACAATAAATCTGTCCCTACACTAAATCTCCGCCCAGCCATTCAATAAATCTGCCCCCATACTAAATCTCCCCCAGCCATACAATAAATCTGCCCCTACACTAAATCTCCCCCAGCCATACAATAAATCTGCCCCAGCCATACAATAAATCTGCCCCCACGCTAAATCTGCCCCAGCCATACAATAAATCTGCCCCACACTAAATCTCTCCCAGCCATACAATAAATCTGCCCCTACACTAAATCTCCCCCAGCCATACAATAAATCTCCCCCCACACTAAATCACCCCCCAGCCATACAATAAATCTTCCCCTACACTAAATCTCCCCCAGCCATACAATAAATCTCCCCCCACACTAAAATCACCCCCCAGCCATACAATAAATCTGGCCCTACACTAAATCTCCCCCAGCCATACAATAAATCTGCCCCCACAATAAATCTCCCCCAGCCATACAAAAAATCTCCCCCCACACTAAATCACCCCCCAGCCATACAATAAATCTGCCCTACACAAAATCTCCCCCAGCCATACAATAAATCTGCCCCACACTAAATCTCTCCCAGCCATACAATAAATCTGCCCCTACACTAAATCTCTCCCAGCCATACAATAAATCTGCCCCTACACTAAATCTCCCCCCAGCCATACAATAAATCTACCCCTACACTAAATCTCCCCCCAGCCATACAATAAATCTACCCTCACAATAAATCTCCCCCCCAGCCATACAATAAATCTGCCCCTACACTAAATCTCCCCCAGCCATACAATAAATCTGCCCCACACTAAATCTCTCCCAGCCATACAATAAATCTACCCCCACACTAAATCTACCCCTGGCCATACAATAAATCTACCCCCATACTAAATCTCCCCCCGGCCATACAATAAATCTGCCCCCACACTAAATCTCCCCCCAGCCATACAATAAATCTACCCCTACACTAAATCTCCCCCCATACTAAATCTCCCCCAGCCATACAATAAATCTGCCCCTGCACTAAATCCCCCCCTACAGCCATAAAATAAATCTGCCCCTACACTAAATCCCCCCCCAGCCATACAATAAATCTGCCCCCATACTAAATCTCCCCCAGCCATACAATAAATCTGCCCCTACACTAAATCTCCCCCAGCCATACAATAAATCTGCCCCCATACTAAATCTCCCCCAGCCATACAATAAATCTGCCCCTACACTAAATCTGCCCCAGCCATACAATAAATCTGCCCCTACACTAAATCTGCCCCAGCCATACAATAAATCTGCCCCTACACTAAATCTGCCCCCAGCCATACAATAAATCTGCCCCTACACTAAATCTCCACCAGCCATACAATAAATCTGCTCCCATAGTAAATCTCCCCCCAGCCATACAATAAATCTGCCCCCATACTAAATCTCCCCCAGCCATACAATAAATCTGCCCCCATACTAAATCTCCCCCAGCCATACAATAAATCTGCCCCTACACTAAATCTCCGCCCAGCCATACAATAAATCTGCCCCCATACTAAATCTCCCCCAGCCATACAATAAATCTGCCCCTACACTAAATCTGTCCCCACACTAAATCTGCCCCAGTCATACAATAAATCTACCCCTACACTAAATCTCCCCCTAGCCATACACTAAATCTCCCCCCACACTAAATCTCCCCCCACACTAAATCTCCCCCCACACTAAATCTCCCCCCACACTAAATCTCCCCCCAGCCATACAATAAATCTGCCCCACACTAAATCTCCCCCCACACTAAATCTACCCCCAGCCATACAATAAATCTGCCCCACACTAAATCTCCCCCCAGCCATACAATAAATCTACCCCCACACAAAATCTCCCCGCAACCATACAATAAATCTACCCCCATACTAAATCTCCCCCAGCCATACAATAAATCTGCCCCTACACTAAATCTCCCCCTAGCCATACAATAAATCTCCCCCCACACTAAATCTCCCCACAGCCATACAATAAATCTGCCCCACACTAAATCTCCCCCTAGCCATACAATAAATCTGCCCCACACTAAATCTCCCCCTAGCCATACAATAAATCTAGCCCTACACTAAATCTCCCCACAGCCATATAAAAAATCTGCCCCCATACTAAATCTCCCCCCCAGCCATACAATAAATCTGCCCCCACACTAAATCTCCCCCCCAGCCATACAATAAATCTGCCCCCACACTAAATCTCCCCCCCAGCCATACAATAAATCTACCCCCACACTAAATCTCCCCCCCAGCCAAACAATAAATCTCCCCCCACACTAAATCTCCCCACAGCCATACAATAAATCTCCCCCCACACTAAATCTCCCCCCAGCCATACAATAAATCTCCCCGCACACTAAATCTCCCCACAGCCATACAATAAATCTGCCCCCATACTAAATCTGCCCCCAGCCATACAATAAGTGTACTCCCACACTAAATCTCCCCCAGCCATACAATAAATCTGCCCCCATACTAAATCTCCCCCAGCCATACAATAAATCTGCGCCTACACTAAATCTCCCCCAGCCATACAATAAATCTGCCCCTACACTAAATCTCCGCCCAGCCATACAATAAATCTGCCCCCATACTAAATCTCCCCCAGCCATACAATAAATCTGCCCCTACACTAAATCTCCCCCAGCCATACAATAAATCTGCCCCCATACTAAATCTCCCCCAGCCATACAATAAATCTGCCCCTACACTAAATCTGCCCCCAGCCTTACAATAAATCTGCCCCTACACTAAATCTCCCTCCAGCCATACAATAAATCTGCCCCCACACAAAAACTACCCCATCCATACGATAAATCTACCCCTACACTAAATCGCCCCAGCCATACAATAAATCTGCCCCTACACTAAATCTCCCCCAGCCATACAATAAATCTGCCCCACACTAAATCTCTCCCAGCCATAAAATAAATCTGCCCCTACACTAAATCTCCCCCAGCCATACAATAAATCTCCCCCCACACTAAATCTCCCCCAGCCATACAATAAATCTGCCCCTACACTAAATCTCCGCCAAGCCATACAATAAATCTGCCCCTACACTAAATCTCCCCCCAGCCATACAATAAATCTGCCCCCACACTAAATCTCCCCCCAGCCATACAATAAATCTACCCCTACACTAAATCTCCCCCCAGCCATACAATAAATCTACCCCCACAATAAATCTCCCCCCCAGCCATACAATAAATCTGCCTCTACACTAAATATCCCCCAGCCATACAATAAATCTGCCCCACACTAAATCTCTCCCAGCCATACAATAAATCTACCCCCACACTAAATCTACCCCTGGCCATACAATAAATCTACCCCCATACTAAATCTCCCCCCAGCCATACAATAAATCTACCCCCATACTAAATCTCCCCCAGCCATACAATAAATCTGCCCCACATTAAATCTCCCCCTAGCCATACAATAAATCTACCCCTACACTAAATCCCCCCCCCCCAGCCATACAATAAATCTGCCCCCATACTAAATCTCCCCCAGCCATACAATAAATCTGCCCCTACACTAAATCTCCCCCAGCCATACAATAAATCTGCCCCCATACTAAATCTCCCCCAGCCATACAATAAATCTGCCCCTACACTAAATCTCCCCCAGCCATACAATAAATTTGCCCCTACACTAAATCTCCCCCAGCCCTACAATAAATTTGCCCCCACACTAAATCTCCCCCCAGTCATACAATAAATCTGCCCCTACACTAAATCTCCCCCAGCCATACAATAAATCTGCCCCTACACTAAATCTGCCCCCAGCCATACAATAAATCTCCCCCCACACTACATCTGCCCCTACACTAAATCTCCCCAGCCATACAATAAATCTGCCCCTACACTAAATCTCCTCCGAGCCATACAATAAATCTGCCCCCATACTAAATCTCCCCCTACACTAATTCTCCGCCCAGCCATACAATAAATCTGCCCCTACACTAAATCTCCCCCAGCCATACAATAAATCCGCCTCTACACTAAATCTCCCCCAGCCATACAATAAATCTGCCTCCATACTAAATCTCCCCCAGCCATACAATAAATCTGCCCCTACACTAAATCTCCCCCAGCCATACAATAAATCTGCCTCTACACTAAATCTCCCCCAGCCATACAATAAATCTGCCCCTACACTAAATCTCCCCCAGCCATACAATAAACTTACCCCCACACTAAATCTCCCCCAGCCATACAATAAATCTGCCCCCATACTAAATCTCCCCCAGCCATAAAATAAATCTGCCCCACACTAAATCTCCCCCAGCCATACAATAAATCTGCCCCCATAGTAAATCTCCCCCCAGCCATACAATAAATCTACCCCCACACTAAATCTCCCCCAGCCATACAATAAATCTGCCCCCATACTAAATCTCCCCCAGCCATACAATAAATCTGCCCCACACTAAATCTCCCCCAGCCATACAATAAATCTGCCCCCATAGTAAATCTCCCCCCAGCCATACAATAAATCTGCCCCTACAATAAATCTCCGCCCAGCCATACAATAAATCTGCGCCTACACTAAATGTCCCCCAGCCATACAATAAATCTGCCCCTACACTAAATCTCCGCCCAGCCATACAATAAATCTGCCCCCATACTAAATCTCCCCCAGCCATACAATAAATCTGCCCCTACACTAAATCTCCCCCAGCCATACAATAAATCTGCCCCCATACTAAATCTCCCCCAGCCATACAATAAATCTGCCCCCACACTAAATCTGCCCCAGCCATACAATAAATCTGCCCCTACACTAAATCTCCCCCAGCCATACAATAAATCTCCCCCCACACTAAATCTCCCCACAGCCATATAATAAATCTGCCCCCATACTAAATCTTCCCCAGCCATACAATAAATCTGCCCCTACACTAAATCTGCCCTCAGCCATACAATAAATCTACCACCACACTAAATCTCCCCCAGCCATACAATAAATCTGCCCCCATACTAAATCTCCCCCAGCCATACAATAAATCTGCCTCCATAGTAAATCTCCCCCCAGCCATACAATAAATCTGCCCCCATACTAAATCTCCCCCAGCCATACAATAAATCTGCCCCCATACTAAATCTCCGCCCAGCCATACAATAAATCTGCATCTACACTAAATCTTCCCCAGCCATACAATAAATCTGCCCCCATAGTAAATCTCCCCCCAGCCATACAATAAATCTGCCCCCATACTAAATCTCCCCCAGCCATACAATAAATCTGCCCCCATACTAAATCTCCCCCAGCCATACAATAAATCTGCCCCTACACTAAATCTGCCCCCAGCCATACAATAAATCTGCCCTACACTAAATCTCCCCCAGCCATACAATAAATCTGCCCCACACAATCTCCCCCTAGCCATACAATAAA
Source organism: Phyllobates terribilis (assembly GCF_046119375.1). Taxonomy (NCBI): domain Eukaryota; kingdom Metazoa; phylum Chordata; class Amphibia; order Anura; family Dendrobatidae; genus Phyllobates; species Phyllobates terribilis. The sequence continues at coordinate 33,888,098 of NW_027362774.1, read as the reverse complement.
TCTCCCCCCACACTAAATCTCCCCCCAGCCATACAATAAATCTGCCCCACACTAAATCTCCCCCCAGCCATACAATAAATCTCCCCCCACACTAAATCTCCCTATAGCCATACAATAAATCTCCCCCACAATAAATCTACCCCCAGCCATACAATAAATCTGCCCCACACTAAATCTCCCCCTAGCCATACAATAAATCTGCCCCACACTAAATCTCCCCCTAGCCATACAATAAATCTGCCCCACACTAAATCTCCCCCTAGCCATACAATAAATCTGCCCCACACTAAATCTCCCCTAGCCATACAATAAATCTGCCCCACACTAAATCTCCCCTAGCCATACAATAAATCTAGCCCTACACTAAATCTCCCCACAGCCATACAATAAATCTACCCCTACACTAAATCTGCCCCCACACTAAATCTGCCCCAGTCATACAATAAATCTACCCCTACACTAAATCTCCCCCTAGCCATACAATAAATCTCCCCCCACACTAAATCTCCCCCCACACATACAATAAATCTGCCCCTACACTAAATCTCCCCCAGCCATACAATAAATCTGCCCCACACTAAATCTCCCCACAGCCATACAATAAATCTGCCCCTACACTAAATCTGCCCCCACACTAAATCTCCCCACAGCCATACAATAAATCTGCATCTACACTAAATCTCCTTCTAGCCATACAATAAATCTGCCCCTACACTAAATCTGCCCCCACACTAAATCTGCCCCAGTCATACAATAAATCTACCCCTACACTAAATCTCCCCCTAGCCATACAATAAATCTCCCCCCACACAATCTCCCCCAGCCATACAATAAATCTGAATCTACACTAAATCTCCCTCTAGCCATACAATAAATCTGCCCCACACTAAATCTCCCCCCACACTAAATCTCCCCCCAGCCATACAATAAATCTGCCCCACACTAAATCTCCCCCCAGCCATACAATAAATCTACCCCTACACTAAATCTCCCCCTAGCCATACAATAAATCTGCCCCACACTAAATCTCCCCCCACACTAAATCTCCCCCCAGCCATACAATATATCTGCCCCACACTAAATCTCCCCCCAGCCATACAATAAATCTACCCCCACACTAAATCTCCCCACAGCCATACAATAAATCTACCCCCATACTAAGTCTCCCCCAGCCATACAATAAATCTGCCCCTACACTAAATCTCCCCCTAGCCATACAATAAATCTCCCCCCACACTAAATCTCCACACAGCCATACAATAAATCTGCCCCACACTAAATCTCCCCCTAGCCATGCAATAAATCTCCCCCCACACTAAATCTCCCCCCAGCCATACAATAAATCTGCCCCACATTAAATCGCCCCTAGCCATACAATAAATCTAGCCCTACGCTAAATCTCCCCCCAGCCATACAATAAATCTAGCCCTACACTAAATCTCCCCCAGCCATATAATAAATCTGCCCCACACTAAATCTCCCCCCCAGCCATACAATAAATCTGCCCCCACACTAAATCTCCCCCCCAGCCATACAATAAATCTGCCCCCACACTAAATCTCCCCCCCAGCCATACAATAAATCTCCCCCCCAGCCATACAGTAAATCTACCCCCACACTAAATCTCCCCCCCAGCCATACAATAAATCTCCCCGCACACTAAATCACCCCCCAGCCATACAATAAATCTGCCCCCACACTAAATCTCCCCACCAGCCATACTATAAATCTGCCCCCACACTAAATCTCCCCCCCAGCCATACAATAAATCTGCCCCCACACTAAATCTCCCCCCCAGCCATACAATAAATCTGCCCCCACACTAAATCTCCCCCCCAGCCATACAATAAATCTACCCCCACACTAAATCTCCCCCCCAGCCATACAATAAATCTACCCCCACACTAAATCTCCCCCCCAGCCATACAATAAATCTGCCCCTACACTAAATCTCCCCCCAGCCATACAATAAATCTACCTCTACACTAAATCTCCCCCAGCCATACAATAAATCTCCCCGCACACTAAATCTCCCCACAGCCATACAATAAATCTGCCCCTACACTAAATCTCCCCACAGCCATACAATAAATCTACCCCTACACTAAATCTCCCCCCAGCCATACAATAAATCTGCCCCACACTAAATCTCCCCCTAGCCATACAATAAATCTGCCCCTACACTAAATCTCCCCCCAGCCATACAATAAATCTGCCCCCACAATAAATCTCCCCCCAGCCATACAATAAATCTCCCCCCACACTATATCACCCCCCAGCCATACAATAAATCTGCCCCTACACTAAATCTCCCCCAGCTATATAATAAATCTGCCCCACACTAAATCTCCCCCTAGCCGTACAATAAATCTGCCCCACACTAAATCTCCCCTAGCCATACAATAAATCTAGCCCTACACTAAATCTCCCCACAGCCATACAATAAATCTGCCCCTACACTAAATCTCCCCACAGCCATATAATAAATCTGCCCCACACTAAATTTCCCCCTAGCCATACAATAAATCTGCCCCACACTAAATCTCCCCTAGCCATACAATAAATCTAGCCCTACTCTAAATCTCCCCACAGCCATACAATAAATCTGCCCCTACACTAAATCTCCCCACAGCCATACAATAAATCTGCTCCCACACTAAATCTCCCCACAGCCATACAATAAATCTGCCCCTACACTAAATCTCCCCCCAGCCATACAATAAATCTCCCCCCACACTAAATCACCCCCCAGCCATACAATAAATCTGCATCTACACTAAATCTCCCCTAGCCATACAATAAATCTGCCCCTACACTAAATCTCCCCACAGCCATACAATAAATCTGCCCCTACACTAAATCTCCCCCCAGCCATACAATAAATCTGCCCCTACACTAAATCTCCCCACAGCCATACAATAAATCTGCCCCTACACTAAATCTCCCCCCAGCCATACAATAAATCTCCCTCCACACTAAATCTCCCCACAGCCATACAATAAATCTGCCCCTACACTAAATCTCCCCCCAGCCATACAATAAATCTGCATCTACACTAAATCTCCCCCAGCCATACAATAAATCTGCCCCACACTAAATCTCCCCTAGCCATACAATAAATCTAGCCCTACACTAAATCTCCCCACAGCCATACAATAAATCTGCCCCTACACTAAATCTCCCCCAGCCATATAATAAATCTGCCCCACACTAAATCTCCCCCTAGCCATACAATAAATCTGCCCCACACTAAATCTCCCCTAGCCATACAATAAATCTAGCCCTACACTAAATCTCCCCACAGCCATACAATAAATCTGCCCCTACACTAAATCTCCCCACAGCCATACAATAAATCTGCACCCACACTAAATCTCCCCACAGCCATACAATAAATCTGCCCCTACACTAAATCTCCCCCCAGCCATACAATAAATCTGCCCCCACATTAAATCTCCCCCCAGCCATACAATAAATCTCCCCCCACACTAAATCTCCCCCCAGCCATACAATAAATCTCCCCCCACACTAAATCACCCCCCAGCCATACAATAAATCTGCATCTACACTAAATCTCCCCTAGCCATACAATAAATCTGCCCCTACACTAAATCTCCCCACAGCCATACAATAAATCTGCCCCTACACTAAATCTCCCCCCAGCCATACAATAAATCTGCCCCTACACTAAATCTCCCCCAGCCATACAATAAATCTGCCCCACACTAAATCTCCCCCCAGCCATACAATAAATCTAGCCCTACACTAAATCTCCCCACAGCCATACAATAAATCTGCCCCTACACTAAATCTCCCCCAGCCATACAATAAATCTCCCCCCACACTAAATCTCCCCCCAGCCATACAATAAATCTCCCCCCACACTAAATCACCCCCCAGCCATACAATAAATCTGCATCTACACTAAATCTCCCCCAGCCATACAATAAATCTGCCCCTACACTAAATCTCCCCCAGCCATACAATAAATCTGCCCCACACTAAATCTCCCCCCAGCCATACAATAAATCTAGCCCTACACTAAATCTCCCCACAGCCATACAATAAATCTGCCCCTACACTAAATCTCCCCCAGCCATATAATAAATCTGCTCCCACACTAAATCTCCCCCAGCCATACAATAAATCTGCCCCACACTAAATCTCCCCCCAGCCATACAATAAATCTGCCCCTACACTAAATCTCCCCCAGCCATACAATAAATCTGCCCCACACTAAATCTCCCCCCAGCCATACAATAAATCTGCCCCTACACTAAATCTCCCCCTAGCCATACAATAAATCTCCCCCCACACTAAATCTCCCCACAGCCATACAATAAATCTGCCCCACACTAAATCTCCCCCTAGCCATGCAATAAATCTCCCCCCACACTAAATCTCCCCCCAGCCATACAATAAATCTGCCCCACATTAAATCGCCCCTAGCCATACAATAAATCTAGCCCTACACTAAATCTCCCCCCAGCCATACAATAAATCTAGCCCTACACTAAATCTCCCCCAGCCATATAATAAATCTGCCCCACACTAAATCTCCCCCCCAGCCATACAATAAATCTGCCCCCACACTAAATCTCCCCCCCAGCCATACAATAAATCTGCCCCCACACTAAATCTCCCCCCCAGCCATACAATAAATCTCCCCCCCAGCCATACAGTAAATCTACCCCCACACTAAATCTCCCCCAAGCCATACAATAAATCTCCCCGCACACTAAATCACCCCCCAGCCATACAATAAATCTGCCCCCACACTAAATCTCCCCCCCAGCCATACTATAAATCTGCCCCCACACTAAATCTCCCCCCCAGCCATACAATAAATCTACCCCCACACTAAATCTCCCCCCCAGCCATACAATAAATCTGCCCCCACACTAAATCTCCCCCCCAGCCATACAATAAATCTGCCCCCACACTAAATCTCCCCCCCAGCCATACAATAAATCTACCCCCACACTAAATCTCCCCCCCAGCCATACAATAAATCTCCCCCACACTAAATCTCCCCACAGCCATACAATAAATCTGCCCCTACACTAAATCTCCCCCAGCCATACAATAAATCTCCCCGCACACTAAATCTCCCCACAGCCATACAATAAATCTGCCCCTACACTAAATCTCCCCCCAGCCATACAATAAATCTACCTCTACACTAAATCTCCCCCAGCCATACAATAAATCTCCCCGCACACTAAATCTCCCCACAGCCATACAATAAATCTGCCCCTACACTAAATCTCCCCACAGCCATACAATAAATCTACCCCTACACTAAATCTCCCCCCAGCCATACAATAAATCTGCCCCACACTAAATCTCCCCCTAGCCATACAATAAATCTGCCCCTACACTAAATCTCCCCCCAGCCATACAATAAATCTGCCCCCACAATAAATCTCCCCCCAGCCATACAATAAATCTCCCCCCACACTAAATCACCCCCCAGCCATACAATAAATCTGCATCTACACTAAATCTCCCCTAGCCATACAATAAATCTAGCCCTACACTAAATCTCCCCACAGCCATACAATAAATCTCCCCCCACACTAAATCACCCCCCAGCCATACAATAAATCTGCATCTACACTAAATCTCCCCTAGCCATACAATAAATCTGCCCCTACACTAAATCTCCCCACAGCCATACAATAAATCTGCCCCTACACTAAATCTCCCCCCAGCCATACAATAAATCTGCCCCTACACTAAATCTCCCCACAGCCATACAATAAATCTGCCCCTACACTAAATCTCCCCCCAGCCATACAATAAATCTCCCTCCACACTAAATCTCCCCCCAGCCATACAATAAATCTCCCCCCACACTAAATCACCCCCCAGCCATACAATAAATCTGCATCTACACTAAATCTCCCCCAGCCATACAATAAATCTGCCCCTACACTAAATCTCCCCCAGCCATACAATAAATCTGCCCCACACTAAATCTCCCCTAGCCATACAATAAATCTAGCCCTACACTAAATCTCCCCACAGCCATACAATAAATCTGCCCCTACACTAAATCTCCCCCAGCCATATAATAAATCTGCCCCACACTAAATCTCCCCCTAGCCATACAATAAATCTGCCCCACACTAAATCTCCCCTAGCCATACAATAAATCTAGCCCTACACTAAATCTCCCCACAGCCATACAATAAATCTGCCCCTACACTAAATCTCCCCACAGCCATACAATAAATCTGCACCCACACTAAATCTCCCCACAGCCATACAATAAATCTGCCCCTACACTAAATCTCCCCCCAGCCATACAATAAATCTGCCCCCACATTAAATCTCCCCCCAGCCATACAATAAATCTCCCCCCACACTAAATCTCCCCCCAGCCATACAATAAATCTCCCCCCACACTAAATCACCCCCCAGCCATACAATAAATCTGCATCTACACTAAATCTCCCCTAGCCATACAATAAATCTGCCCCTACACTAAATCTCCCCACAGCCATACAATAAATCTGCCCCTACACTAAATCTCCCCCCAGCCATACAATATATCTGCCCCACAATAAATCTCCCCCCAGCCATACAATAAATCTCCCCCCACACTAAATCACCCCCCAGCCATACAATAAATCTGCATCTACACTAAATCTCCCCCAGCCATACAATAAATCTGCCCCTACACTAAATCTCCCCCAGCCATACAATAAATCTGCCCCACACTAAATCTCCCCCCAGCCATACAATAAATCTAGCCCTACACTAAATCTCCCCACAGCCATACAATAAATCTGCCCCTACACTAAATCTCCCCCAGCCATACAATAAATCTCCCCCCACACTAAATCTCCCCCCAGCCATACAATAAATCTCCCCCCACACTAAATCACCCCCCAGCCATACAATAAATCTGCATCTACACTAAATCTCCCACAGCCATACAATAAATCTGCCCCTACACTAAATCTCCCCCAGCCATACAATAAATCTGCCCCACACTAAATCTCCCCCCAGCCATACAATAAATCTGCCCCTACACTAAATCTCCCCCTAGCCATACAATAAATCTCCCCCCACACTAAATCTCCCCACAGCCATACAATAAATCTGCCCCACACTAAATCTCCCCCTAGCCATGCAATAAATCTCCCCCCACACTAAATCTCCCCCCAGCCATACAATAAATCTGCCCCACATTAAATCGCCCCTAGCCATACAATAAATCTAGCCCTACACTAAATCTCCCCCCAGCCATACAATAAATCTAGCCCTACACTAAATCTCCCCCAGCCATATAATAAATCTGCCCCACACTAAATCTCCCCCCCAGCCATACAATAAATCTGCCCCCACACTAAATCTCCCCCCCAGCCATACAATAAATCTGCCCCCACACTAAATCTCCCCCCCAGCCATACAATAAATCTCCCCCCCAGCCATACAGTAAATCTACCCCCACACTAAATCTCCCCCAAGCCATACAATAAATCTCCCCGCACACTAAATCACCCCCCAGCCATACAATAAATCTGCCCCCACACTAAATCTCCCCCCCAGCCATACTATAAATCTGCCCCCACACTAAATCTCCCCCCCAGCCATACAATAAATCTGCCCCCACACTAAATCTCCCCCCCAGCCATACAATAAATCTACCCCCACACTAAATCTCCCCCCCAGCCATACAATAAATCTACCCCCACACTAAATCTCCCCCCCCAGCCATACAATAAATCTGCCCCCACACTAAATCTCCCCCCCAGCCATACAATAAATCTGCCCCCACACTAAATCTCCCCCCCAGCCATACAATAAATCTACCCCCACACTAAATCTCCCCCCCAGCCATACAATAAATCTCCCCCACACTAAATCTCCCCACAGCCATACAATAAATCTGCCCCTACACTAAATCTCCCCCAGCCATACAATAAATCTCCCCGCACACTAAATCTCCCCACAGCCATACAATAAATCTGCCCCTACACTAAATCTCCCCCCAGCCATACAATAAATCTACCTCTACACTAAATCTCCCCCAGCCATACAATAAATCTCCCCGCACACTAAATCTCCCCACAGCCATACAATAAATCTGCCCCTACACTAAATCTCCCCACAGCCATACAATAAATCTACCCCTACACTAAATCTCCCCCCAGCCATACAATAAATCTGCCCCACACTAAATCTCCCCCTAGCCATACAATAAATCTGCCCCTACACTAAATCTCCCCCCAGCCATACAATAAATCTGCCCCCACAATAAATCTCCCCCCAGCCATACAATAAATCTCCCCCCACACTAAATCACCCCCCAGCCATACAATAAATCTGCATCTACACTAAATCTCCCCTAGCCATACAATAAATCTAGCCCTACACTAAATCTCCCCACAGCCATACAATAAATCTGCCCCTACACTAAATCTCCCCCAGCCATATAATAAATCTGCCCCACACTAAATCTCCCCCTAGCCGTACAATAAATCTGCCCCCACACTAAATCTCCCCTAGCCATACAATAAATCTAGCCCTACACTAAATCTCCCCACAGCCATACAATAAATCTGCCCCTACACTAAATCTCCCCCAGCCATACAATAAATCTGCCCCCACAATAAATCTCCCCCCAGCCATACAATAAATCTCCCCCCACACTAAATCTCCCCCCAGCCATACAATAAATCTCCCCCCACACTAAATCACCCCCCAGCCATACAATAAATCTGCATCTACACTAAATCTCCCCTAGCCATACACTAAATCTGCCCCTACACTAAATCTCCCCACAGCCATACAATAAATCTGCCCCTACACTAAATCTCCCCCCAGCCATACAATAAATCTGCCCCACAATAAATCTCCCCCCAGCCATACAATAAATCTCCCCCCACACTAAATCTCCCCCCAGCCATACAATAAATCTGCATCTACACTAAATCTCCCCTAGCCATACACTAAATCTGCCCCTACACTAAATCTCCCCACAGCCATACAATAAATCTGCCCCTACACTAAATCTCCCCCCAGCCATACAATAAATCTGCCCCACAATAAATCTCCCCCCAGCCATACAATAAATCTCCCCCCACACTAAATCTCCCCCCAGCCATACAATAAATCTCCCCCCACACTAAATCACCCCCCAGCCATACAATAAATCTGCATCTACACTAAATCTCCCCCAGCCATACAATAAATCTGCCCCTACACTAAATCTCCCCCAGCCATACAATAAATCTGCCCCACACTAAATCTCCCCTAGCCATACAATAAATCTAGCCCTACACTAAATCTCCCCACAGCCATACAATAAATCTGCCCCTACACTAAATCTCCCCCAGCCATATAATAAATCTGCCCCACAATAAATCTCCCCCTAGCCATACAATAAATCTAGCCCTACACTAAATCTCCCCACAGCCATACAATAAATCTGCCCCTACACTAAATCTCCCCCCAGCCATACAATAAATCTGCCCCACACTAAATCTCCCCCCAACCATACAATAAATCTAGCCCTACACTAAATCTCCCCACAGCCATACAATAAATCTGCCCCTACACTAAATCTCCCCCAGCCATATAATAAATCTGCCCCACACTAAATCTCCCCCCAGCCATACAATAAATCTCCCCCCACAATAAATCTCCCCCCAGCCATACAATAAATCTCCCCCCCACACTAAATCTCCCCCCAGCCATACAATAAATCTCCCCCCACACTAAATCACCCCCCAGCCATACAATAAATCTGCCCCTACACTAAATCTCCCCCAGCCATACAATAAATCTGCCCCACACTAAATCTCCCCCCAGCCATACAATAAATCTGCCCCCACACTAAATCCCCCCAGCCATACAATAAATCTACTCCTACACTAAATCTCCCCCAGCGATACAATAAATCTGCCCCACACTAAATCTCCCCCAGCGATACAATAAATCTGCCCCACACTAAATCTCCCCCCAGCCATACAATAAATCTAGCCCTACACTAAATCTCCCCACAGCCATACAATAAATCTGCCCCTACACTAAATCTCCCCCAGCGATACAATAAATCTGCCCCACACTAAATCTCCCCCCAGCCATACAATAAATCTGCTCCCACACTAAATCTCCCCCAGCCATACAATAAGTCTGCCCCACACTAAATCTCCCCCCAGCCATACAATAAATCTGCCCCCACACTAAATCTCCCCCAGCCATACAATAAATCTGCCCCACACTAAATCTCCCCCCAGCCATACAATAAATCTGCCCCCACACTAAATCTCCCCACAGCCATACAATAAATCTAGCCCTACACTAAATCTCCCCACAGCCATACAATAAATCTGCTCCCACACTAAATCTCCCCCCAGCCATACAATAAATCTGCCCCCACACTAAATCTCCCCCCAGCCATACAATAAATCTAGCCCTACACTAAATCTCCCCACAGCCATACAATAAATCTGCTCCCACACTAAATCTCCCCACAGCCATACAATAAATCTGCTCCCACACTAAATCTCCCCCAGCCATACAATAAGTCTGCCCCACACTAAATCTCCCCCCAGCCATACAATAAATCTGCCCCCACACTAAATCTCCCCCAGCCATACAATAAATCTGCCCCACACTAAATCTCCCCCCAGCCATACAATAAATCTGCCCCTACACTAAATCTCCCCCCAGCCATACAATAAATCTGCCTCTACCCTAAATCTCCCCCAGCCATACAATAAATCTGCCCCACACTAAATCTCCCCCAGCCATACAATAAATCTGCCCCACACTAAATCTCCCCCCAGCCATACAATAAATCTGCCCCCACACTAAATCTCCCCCAGCCATACAATAAATCTGCCCCTACACTAAATCTCCCCACAGCCATACAATAAATCTACCCCTACACTAAATCTCCCCCAGCCACACAATAAATCTGCCCCCACACTAAATCTCCCCCCAGCCATACAATAAATCTAGCCCTACACTAAATCTCCCCACAGCCATACAATAAATCTGCTCCCACACTAAATCTCCCCACAGCCATACAATAAATCTGCTCCCACACTAAATCTCCCCCAGCCATACAATAAGTCTGCCCCACACTAAATCTCCCCCCAGCCATACAATAAATCTGCCCCCACACTAAATCTCCCCCAGCCATACAATAAATCTGCCCCACACTAAATCTCCCCCCAGCCATACAATAAATCTGCCCCTACACTAAATCTCCCCCCAGCCATACAATAAATCTGCCTCTACCCTAAATCTCCCCCAGCCATACAATAAATCTGCCCCACACTAAATCTCCCCCAGCCATACAATAAATCTGCCCCACACTAAATCTCCCCCCAGCCATACAATAAATCTGCCCCCACACTAAATCTCCCCCAGCCATACAATAAATCTGCCCCTACACTAAATCTCCCCACAGCCATACAATAAATCTATAAAAAAGGCAGCCTCACCGTGTCCTCTTTGTATAGCTCAGTCCGTTTTGTAATCCTGTGGGTCTCCAACCAATAGCTGTGACTTAAGGCTTCACATAAGAAAAATAAATTTGGTGAGTCCCAAGAATAATTAAAATCCTCAATTTATTAGAAAATAATTAAAAGATCAGACAGGTTGGGGATACATCTCAACGCGTTTCTGGCAAAAGCCCTTATTCACTGAGATACAGATTCCTTATGATACATGGTATAAAAACAAATGGTGACCGACCGCTGATCAATAAACACATATATTAACAATCAATCACATTTGAGAATAATCAGCATAATCACAAGGCTAAATCCAAGAAAGCCAGAGAAAAAGAGAGGAAAAAAACCAAAAAAAACCATTCAATTCTCTGAGATGTAATATAGATAAAGGTATCATTCCTATGGTTCATGCCAGTGGGGTATTTTGTATCCAGTTTAATAATCCAAAATAATTCTCTTAGGAGGAGTTTTTTCCTCTAATAGGAATATCCACTTTTTCTAACCCATAGAAAGAAAAATGATTTCATTCCCCTTCATGTCTCTCTACAGAATGCTCGCATGCCCCTGGATAGGAGGCGTTCTTATTCTTGATGTTGGTGACATGTTCTCCATCCTTTTCTTTGCGTATCGTGCAGCCAATGTATTTAATTTTACATTCTTTGCAAAATATACAACACACAACATAGTTAGTTTTGCAATTAATAAATCTTTTTATATCATTGGCTGCATCAGTTTTCTGGGTTTGCAGTGTATACTGACACATCGTACATCTGGAACACGCACATTTAAAAAACGTTTACAACTTCGCCAGGTTTTTTCATCCCTTTTTTGCGGCCTGTATAGACTTGGGGAAAGCCTAGCTCCTATCGATCTCCCTTTTCTCGGCACACATACTAATCCATTTTCCAGGATTTTGTTTAAGTCCCGATCTTGGAATAATACAGGGACATATCTGTGTATAATATTTTATATTTCCTGAGATTGGCGGCTATATGGGGAGCTGAAGATGGTTTTTTTGTCCATATTGTTTGGTTTTTTGTTATTGGTTTCTGGCTGTTATTAACCCCATCATCTCTGTTATTTAAATGAGAGTTTCTTGCAAGAACTGTTTTTTAATGCTGAATCAATAGGTTTCTTCTTATCCCCCCTTTCCATTAATCTAGATGTTGCTTGTTCATTGAATAGTGTGATATCAGAGCTATTCCTATAAATCCTATATTATTCCCCATAGGGGTTCACAGTATGGGCGGGGGGGGGGCAGCTGTCTGCTCTAAGTGTACTGTTCCCACTGACAGGTTTTCTATAGTTGCGATATTTAACCCTTTGTTGTTTTACATCCCCCATGAGATACAAATCCAAAAAGCTGATTTTATCCTGCGGTTCAGTAGAAGTACATTTTAGATTTCCATCATTAGCATTGATATAAGATAGAAAGTATGGGACATTCTCCACTTCTCCTGCCCATATTAACAAAACATCGTCCAAATATCTAACATATAGTTCAATGTCATTTTTGAAAGGATTTGTATCTGTAAAGATAGTACTTTCTAACCCACCATGATACAAAAAGTGCGGCTAAGGATGGGGAGAAACATGAGCCCATTGGGCAACCTTTGATTGGGAAATAATATTCTTCATTGAACATAAAGTTCTACTCCAGAAGATATTCAATGCTCCGGATAATCATTTCCTTCGTTTCGTCCGTAGAGCCGCTGGATTTTTGTAGATGGTGGAACACAGCAGTTAATGCCAGATTATGTGGAATAGATGAGAACACATTTACCGCATCACAAGACAGAAATGTAGAATTTTCAGACCATTTTACATTTTTCATATAATCAGTCACTGATGACGTGTCTTATATAACCCGGTGTTCTGGGAATTAATGGCTGTAGAGAAAAATCTACCCACCGACTTAAATTTTCGTTCAAAGAAGAAATACTCGATATGATGGGGCGCAAAGGTGGAGGAAATTCTAGTTTGTGGGTTTTAGGGAGCCCATGAAAAATTGGTGTCATCGGATTATCAGGTATTATATTATAACTCATTTTTTCAGTAAACTCCCCCATTTTAACTCCGTCTTCAACCAATTTACTGAAGATTTTCCTGCATGATTCTGTAGGGTTACATTGTATCCTTTTATACGTCTCATTATCATCCAGGATATCATAAACACATTTTTCATGGAGTTTCTTATCCATAAGAAGAATACAGCCTGCTTTGTGGGATTTTTTAATCACCAGGTCATCTCTCTTTGATAAGCCGGTGATTGCTTTTTTCTCATCTATGGTTAGATTATTTTTTTTATTTGATACTCTGTTTAATTTTTTGAGAAAGTTCTATCAAATCTCTTTCAATTAAAGACTGAAAAGTTGAAATGCATTCAGCCTTAGAATCTTCTGGATAGAAAGATGGATTCAAAATATGAAAATCCTTAGTATCAACAGGTATAAGATCAACATCACCTGATTCACCTTGTAAATCCTCCAAAGTAAGCCGTGCACATTGTTCATCAAACGCCAATTGTGCAAGGGTTTCACAATTATCCTCCTCCTTATACAATTCCCCAGGGACATTGAGATAATTATAAAAATGCTTTTTTACTGTCATAGTAACATAGTTAGTAAAGCCGAATAAAGACTTGCGTCCATCAGGTTCGACCTGTTAGTTCTGTAATTGCTAAAGTTGATCCAGAGGAGGCAAAAACCCCAAATGATTTAGCCAATCTTCACCTGATGAAAAATTCCCTCCCGACTCTGAAACCAGCAGTCAGAATAAATCCCTGTATCAACCTACTATTTTATTTTATTTTTAAGTATATGCTGAAATCTGCCTGGTATCTAGAAATGCATCCAGTCCCCGCTTGAACTGGTGTAGTGAATCCGACATTACCGTCTCCTCACTCAGTGAATTCCATATTCTCACTGCTCTTACCGTAAAGAACCCCTTCCTATGCTGGTGCTGAAACCTTTTCTCTTCCAGTCTTAGTGAGTGCCCTCTTGTTACCGTAATATCCCTCATTTTGAACAAATCCCGGGCAAGGTCTCTATACTGTCCCCTAACATATTTGTACACATTTATTATGTCCCCCCTCAACCTTCTCTTTTCCAGGCTGAATAGTCCTAGTTTTGCCAACCTCTCTGGGTATTGCAGTCCCTCCATTCCCTTTATTAATTTTGTTGCCCTCCTTTGTACCTTTTCAAGCTCATTTATATCCTTTCTATATATTGGGGCCCATAACTGAGCACAGTATTCCAAGTGTGGTCTGACCAGTGCTTTGTACAGTGGAAGAACAATGTTCTCCTCCTTTGCAGCTATTCCTCTTCTGATACATCCCATTACCCTGTTTGCCCTTACAGCAGCCGCCTGACTTTGGGCACTCCAATTTAGTTTGCTATCAATCAAGATGCCCAAGTCCTTCTCCATCTCTGAATGCCCCAATGATTTCCCATTCAGTGAGTACTGGTGACTTCCATTTTTCCTTCCCATATGTATGACCTTACATTTCTCCTCGTTAAACCTCATTTGCCATTTAATGCTCCACCTACCCAGCTTATCCAAATCCCTCTGTAGGTCTGCACTGTCCTCTTTTGTATTAATTGTTTTACATAACTTTGTGTCATCTGCAAATATTGATATTTTACTATTTATCCCGTTGACTATGTCGTTAATAAAGATATTAAATAACATTGGGCCTAGTACAGACCCCTGTGGTACCCCACTAGTGACGCTTACCCAATCTGAGTATATTCCATTTATAACCACCCTCTGCCTTCTATCCTTTAGCCAGTTAGCTACCCACTTGCAGACATTTTCCCCCAGCCCCATCATTCTCATTTTGTATACCAACCTATTATGTGGCACGCTATCGAACGCTTTTGAGAAGTCGAGATACACGACATCCACTGGTTCCCCCTGATCTACTCGAGAGCTAACCTCCTCGTAGAAGTCAATCAGGTTTGCTTGGCAGGAGCGATTCCTCATGAATCCATGTTGGTTCGGGATTAAAAGATTATTAGCATCAAGATGCTCCGTAATTGCCTCTTTAATGAAGCTTTCAAAAATTTTGCCCACAACGGACGTCAGACTCACCGGCCGATAGTTTCCGGCGTCACTTTTCGCTCCCTTTTTGAATATTGGCACTACATTCGCCTGTCGCCAATCAAGTGGCACAGACCCAGTCTCAACAGAGTCCTTAAATATAAGATATAACGGTCTGTCTATCACATGACTTAGTTCCCTTAGTACCCGTGGGTGTATGCCATCAGGTCCTGGTGATTTGTTTATTTTAATGTTACTGAGGCGTTTCTGTACCCCAGCTTGGGTTAGATTTGTCATACTTAGTGGAGGATTAAGTTTGTCACTTCTCATTTCTCCTGTTAGTTCGATTTCCTTTGTGAAAGTTGTCGAAAAAAAATTATTTAATAGATTAGCTTTATCCTCATCTTTCTCTATGATTTTGCCTTCCTCACTTTTTATCGGTCCAATATTATCCGATTTAATCCTTTTACTATTTATATACGTAAAGAACAGTTTGGGATTGGATCTACTTTCCCTAGCAATACGTCTCTCTGTTTCCTCCTTTGCTATTTTTATTTGTTTTTTACAGGTTCTCGTTTTTTCCTTGTAACACATTAGTGCCTCCTTACTGTTTTCCTGTTTTAATCTCTTGAATGCCTCTTTTCTGCTATTTAACGCCCCTTTTACGTTCTTGTTCAACCATATTGGTTTCCTCTTATTTCTGGCCCTTTTATTCCCATACGGTATATACCTCTCGCACTGAGTATTCAGAATTCTTTTGAAGGTTTCCCATTTACTATTCGTATTCCATTGATTAAGAACTTTGTCCCAGTCTATAAGTTGAAGGCTTTCTTTCAGCTGATCAAACTTCGCCCTCCTAAAGTTTAATGTTTTTGTTGTTCCCTTATTGATAACCCTACTGAAGAGCATTTTGAAGTCGATAATATTATGGTCGCTATTACCTAGGTGCCCCCCTATCTGTACCTCAGTTATTCTATCAGGCCTATTAGTCAATATTAAGTCCAACACGGCCTTCCCTCTCGTTGGTTCCTGCACTAGTTGGGAGAGATAATTATCCTTGATATTTATCAAGAACCTTTTTCCTTTCTGCGATCTACAGGTCTCTGTTTCCCAGTCAATATCCGGGTAGTTGAAATCCCCCATTACAATCACTTCATTATGTTTTGCTACTTTGTCTATTTGTCCTAATAGCAGATTCTCATTCTCCTCTGTTATATTGGGTGGCTTATAGCAGACCCCCAGTAATATTTTATTATTATTTTTTGCCCCCTCTATCTCTACCCACATGGACTCGACCCCCTCTTCTCCCTCTCCTATATCTTCCCTTAGTCTGCGTTTTAGACATGACTTTACATATAAGCAGACTCCTCCGCCTTTCCCCTGTTTCCGGTCCCTTCTAAATAAACTATAATCTAATAAATTTACCGCCCAGTCGTAGCTATCGTCTAGCCAAGTCTCTGTTATACCTACGATGTCATACCTCTCCTCCGATATAAGCGCCCGCAGCTCATCCGCCTTATTGGTCAGGCTTCTTGCGTTGGTCAGCATGCAAGATAAAACTTTGGGGTTATTTAGCATCCTATTCTTCTCTAACGATCTAACTGTACTATCCCCACCCCCCTCATTATATTCACTTCTCCCCTTCCCCCTTGCTTGCCTCACATCCCACCTATTTCCTTGGTTCCCCCCCCCCCGTCTCTAGTTTAAAAACTCCTCCAACCTATTAGCCATCTTTTTCCCCAGCACCGCTGCACCCTCCCCATTGAGGTGCAGCCCGTCCCTACGGTAGAGCCTGTAGCCGACCGCGAAGTCGGCCCAGTTCTCCATGAACCCAAACCCTTCTGCCTTGCACCAACTCTTTAGCCACTTATTCACCTCCCTAACTTCCCGTTGGCGCTCCTGTGTGGCTCGCGGGATTGGTAGTATTTCTGAGAAAACTACCTTGGAGGTCCTTGCCCTAAGCTTCCTACCTAGGTCCCTGAAATCATTTTTAAGGACCCTCCATCTACCACTCACTTTGTCATTGGTGCCGATGTGGACCATGACCACTGGGTCTTCACCAGCCCCACCCAGTAACCTGTCAGCCCGATCCGCGATGTGCCGGACTCGAGCGCCAGGGAGGCAGCACACCGTTCGGCGATCCCCGTCTTTGTGACAGATTGCCCTGTCTGTCCCCCTAATAATAGTCACCCACTACCAGAACCTGTCTTGCCTGCCCTACACTTCCCCCTCCCCCTCATTACTGGAGCATACACTCCCCCGGCGGTCAGAGGATCTGTCGTGCTCCAATAATGCCGGTTCTGAACCAGCCTTCCTATACTTCTTCCCTCTATCCCTCCTAACTGTTATCCAGCTCCCTGCCTGTTCAGCCTGCACTTCCCCTCTATGCTCCACCCCCAGTATTGACCCATTGAGTGTCTGCTCGGTGAGCAGCAAACTCCGTTCCATGTTGTCGATGCTCCTCAGTACCGCTATCTGAGCACTTAGATCCAGAATTTGGGCTTCCAAGTGCACGATATGCTCACATCTCTCGCAGCAGTATGGATCCTCGAGCGGTTGCTCACGGAATGCATACATTGCGCAAGATGTACACTGCACAGCTCTGGCCAAAATGGACGTCATTCTAAATATGGGGATACAGTCAGTATATATATACAAGTACAAAACACAATTATTTGTATATAGGTGTATGGACGGGGATCAGTTAGGGATGTGCAAGTGTATCGATTAGATATCGGCGGGGGATCAATTAAGTATCAAGTATGGACGGGGGAATCAGCTAAGTAGGTCAGGTGGATTAATTAAGTAAAAAGTAAAGTAAAGAAAGAATGAATGAAATACAGTCAGCAATTCAGTCCTAGGTCCTCCCTTCCAAACTCCCTGAATCCAAAGTCACTGAAAAACAAGTCACACACTTACTTTCGTTCGCACTTACGCTCCGGACACACGCAGCTCGTTCACACTCGCAAACTAAGAGATTTAAAGTTTTTTTTTTTTTTTTTCCTTTTCCAGCAATGTACCCTTCAGCTCAATGCACTTCCATCTAGCTAGCTTATTTATATCTAGAATCGTTTTGAAATAAATCAAAATCCTGATTCGGAACAAAATTTGTCCCTTTAGTTAAGATACTGATCTCATGTTCAGGGAGAATTGTAGGGGTAAGCACGATAACACTGGACCATAGGTTGTCTACTTTTTCTTGCCCCTCGTATTGAAACTTGGGGGATCTGGAACATTGATGAACAATGTGCACGGCTTACTTTGGAGGATTTACAAGGTGAATCAGGTGATGTTGATCTTATACCTGTTGATACTAAGGATTTTCATATTTTGAATCCATCTTTCTATCCAGAAGATTCTAAGGCTGAATGCATTTCAACTTTTCAGTCTTTAATTGAAAGAGATTTGATAGAACTTTCTCAAAAAATTAAACAGAGTATCAAATAAAAAAAATAATCTAACCATAGATGAGAAAAAAGCAATCACCGGCTTATCAAAGAGAGATGACCTGGTGATTAAAAAATCCCACAAAGCAGGCTGTATTCTTCTTATGGATAAGAAACTCCATGAAAAATGTGTTTATGATATCCTGGATGATAATGAGACGTATAAAAGGATACAATGTAACCCTACAGAATCATGCAGGAAAATCTTCAGTAAATTGGTTGAAGACGGAGTTAAAATGGGGGAGTTTACTGAAAAAATGAGTTATAATATAATACCTGATAATCCGATGACACCAATTTTTCATGGGCTCCCTAAAACCCACAAACTAGAATTTCCTCCACCTTTGCGCCCCATCATATCGAGTATTTCTTCTTTGAACGAAAATTTAAGTCGGTGGGTAGATTTTTCTCTACAGCCATTAATTCCCAGAACACCGGGTTATATAAGACACGTCATCAGTGACTGATTATATGAAAAATGTAAAATGGTCTGAAAAATCTACATTTCTGTCTTGTGATGCGGTAAATGTGTTCTCATCTATTCCACATAATCTGGCATTAACTGCTGTGTTCCACCATCTACAAAAATCCAGCGGCTCTACGGACGAAACGAAGGAAATGATTATCCGGAGCATTGAAGATCTTCTGGAGTAGAACTTTATGTTCAATGAAGAATATTATTTCCCAATCAAAGGTTGCCCAATGGGCTCATGTTTCTCCCCATCCTTAGCCGCACTTTTTGTATCATAGTGGGAAGAAAGTACTATCTTTACAGATACAAATCCTTTCAAAAATGACATTGAACTATATGTTCGATATTTGGACGATGTTTTGTTAATATGGGCAGGAGAAGTGGAGAATGTCCCATACTTTCTATCTTATATCAATGCTAATGATGGAAATCTAAAATGTACTTCTACTGAACCGCAGGATAAAATCAGCTTTTTGGATTTGTATCTCATGGGGGATGTAAAACAACAAAGGGTTAAATATCGCAACTATAGAAAACCTGTCAGTGGGAACAGTACACTTAGAGCAGACAGCTGCCCCCCCGCCCATACTGTGAACCCCTATGGGGAATAATATAGGATTTATAGGAATAGCTCTGATATCACACTATTCAATGAACAAGCAACATCTAGATTAATGGAAAGGGGGGATAAGAAGAAACATATTGATTCAGCATTAAAAAACAGTTCTTGCAAGAAACTCTCATTTAAATAAGAGATGATGGGGTTAATAACAGCCAGAAACCAATAACAAAAAACCAAACAATATGGACAAAAAAACCATCTTCAGCTCCCCATATAGCCGCCAATCTCAGGAAATATAAAATATTATACACAGATATGTCCCTGTATTATTCCAAGATCGGGACTTAAACAAAATCCTGGAAAATGGATTAGTATGTGTGCCGAGAAAAGGGAGATCGATAGGAGCTAGGCTTTCCCCAAGTCTATACAGGCCGCAAAAAAGGGATGAAAAAACCTGGCGAAGTTGTAAACGTTTTTTAAATGTGCGTGTTCCAGATGTACGATGTGTCAGTATACACTGCAAACCCAGAAAACTGATGCAGCCAATGATATAAAAAGATTTATTAATTGCAAAACTAACTATGTTGTGTGTTGTATATTTTGCAAAGAATGTAAAATTAAATACATTGGCTGCACGATACGCAAAGAAAAGGATGGAGAACATGTCACCAACATCAAGAATAAGAACGCCTCCTATCCAGGGGCATGCGAGCATTCTGTAGAGAGACATGAAGGGGAATGAAATAATTTTTCTTTCTACGGGTTAGAAAAAGTGGATATTCCTATTAGAGGAAAAAACTCCTCCTAAGAGAATTATTTTGGATTATTAAACTGGATACAAAATACCCCAATGGCATGAACCATAGGAATGATACCTTTATCTATATTACATCTCAGAGAATTGAATGGTTTTTTTTGGTTTTTTTCCTCTCTTTTTCTCTGGCTTTCTTGGATTTAGCCTTGTGATTATGCTGATTATTCTCAAATGTGATTGATTGTTAATATATGTGTTTATTGATCAGCGGTCGGTCACCATTTGTTTTTATACCATGTATCATAAGGAATCAGTATCTCAGTGAATAAGGGCTTTTGCCAGAAACGCGTTGAGATGTATCCCCAACCTGTCTGATCTTTTAATTATTTTCTAATAAATTGAGGATTTTAATTATTCTTGGGACTCACCAAATTTATTTTTCTAACAATAAATCTGCCCCTACACTAAATCTCCCCCCAGCCATGCAATAAATCTGCCCCTACACTAAATCTCCCCCAGCCATACAATAAATCTGCCCCACACTAAATCTCCCCCAGCCATACAATAAATCTCCCCCCAGCCATACAAAAAAATCTGCCCCCACACTAAATCTCCCCCAGCCTTACAATAAATCTGCCCCTACACTAAATCTCCCCAGCCATACAATAAATCTGCCCCCACACTAAATCTCCCCCCAGCCTTACAATAAATCTCCCCCACAATAAATCTCCCCCAGCCATACAATAAATCTGCCCCCTCACTAAATCTCCCCCCAGCCTTACAATAAATCTCCCCCTACACTAAATCTCCCCCCAGCCCTACAATAAATCTGCCCCCTCACTAAATCTCCCCCCAGCCCTACAATAAATCTGCACCCACACTAAATCTCCCCCAGCCTTACAATAAATCTCCCCCCAGCCATACAAAAAAAATCTGCACCCACACTAAATCTCCCCCAGCCATACAATAAATCTGCCCCCTCACTAAATCTCCCCCCAGCCTTACAATAAATCTCCCCCTACACTAAATCTCCCCCAGCCATACAATAAATCTGCCCCTACACTAAATCTCCCCCCAGCCATACAATAAATCTGCACCCACACTAAATCTCCCCCAGCCATACAATAAATCTCCCCCTACACTAAATCTCCCCCTAGCCATACAATAAATCTGCCCCTACACTAAATCTCCCCCAGCCATACAAAAAATCTGCCCCTACACTAAATCTCCCCCCAGCCATACAATAAATCTGCCCCTACAATAAATCTTCCCCCAGCCATACAAAAAAATCTGCACCCACACTAAATCTCCCCCAGCCATACAATAAATCTGCCCCTACACTAAATCTCCCCCCAGCCATACAATAAATCTGCCCCTACACTAAATCTCCCCCCAGCCATACAATAAATCTGCCCCTACACTAAATCTCCCCCAGCCATACAATAAATCTACCCCTACACTAAATCCCCCCCAGCCATACAATAAATCTGCCCCTACACTAAATCTCCCCAGCCATACAATAAATCTGCCCCCACACTAAATCTCCCCCCAGCCTTACAATAAATCTCCCCCACAATAAATCTCCCCCAGCCATACAATAAATCTCCCCCCAGCCATACAATAAATCTCCCCCCAGCCATACAAAAAAATCTGCACCCACACTAAATCTCCCCCAGCCATACAATAAATCTGCCCCCTCACTAAATCTCCCCCCAGCCTTACAATAAATCTCCCCCTACACTAAATCTCCCCCCAGCCCTACAATAAATCTGCACCCACACTAAATCTCCCCCCAGCCTTACAATAAATCTGCCCCTACACTAAATCTCCCCAGCCATACAATAAATCTGCCCCCACACTAAATCTCCCCCCAGCCTTACAATAAATCTCCCCCACAATAAATCTCCCCCAGCCATACAATAAATCTCCCCCTACACTAAATCTCCCCCCAACCATACAATAAATCTGCACCCACACTAAATCTCCCCCAGCCTTACAATAAATCTCCCCCTACACTAAATCTCCCCCAGCCATACAATAAATCTGCCCCTACACTAAATCTCCCCCCAGCCATACAATAAATCTGCCCCCACACTAAATCTCCCCCCAGCCATACAATAAATCTGCCCCCACACTAAATCTCCCCCAGCTATACAATAAATCTACCTCTACACTAAATCTCCCCCTAGCCATACAATAAATCTGCCCCTACACTAAATCTCCCCCAGCCATACAATAAATCTGCCCCTACACTAAATCTCCCCCCAGCCATACAATAAATCTGCCCCCAAACTAAATCTCCCCCCAACCATACAATAAATCTGCCCCTACACTAAATCTCCCCCCAGCCATACAATAAATCTGCCCCTACACTAAATCTCCCCCAGCCATACAATAAATCTTCCCCCAGCCATACAATAAATCTGCCCCCTCACTAAATCTCCCCCCAGCCTTACAATAAATCTCCCCCTACACTAAATCTCCCCCTAGCCATACAATAAATCTGCCCCTACACTAAATCTCCCCCAGCCATACAATAAATCTGCCCCTACACTAAATCTCCCCCCAGCCATACAATAAATCTGCCCCTACACTAAATCTCCCCCCAGCCATACAATAAATCTGCCCCTACACTAAATCTCCCCCCAGCCTTACAATAAATCTCCCCCACAATAAATCTGCCCCTACAATAAATCTTCCCCCAGCCATACAAAAAAATCTGCACCCACACTAAATCTCCCCCAGCCATACAATAAATCTGCCCCTACACTAAATCTCCCCCAGCCATACAATAAATCTACCCCTACACTAAATCCCCCCCAGCCATACAATAAATCTGCCCCTACACTAAATCTCCCCAGCCATACAATAAATCTGCCCCCACACTAAATCTCCCCCCAGCCTTACAATAAATCTCCCCCACAATAAATCTCCCCCAGCCATACAATAAATCTCCCCCCAGCCATACAAAAAAATCTGCACCCACACTAAATCTCCCCCAGCCATACAATAAATCTGCCCCCTCACTAAATCTCCCCCCAGCCTTACAATAAATCTCCCCCTACACTAAATCTCCCCCCAGCCCTACAATAAATCTGCACCCACACTAAATCTCCCCCCAGCCTTACAATAAATCTCCCCCTACACTAAATCTCCCCCAGCTATACAATAAATCTACCTCTACACTAAATCTCCCCCCAGCCATACAATAAATCTGCCCCTACACTAAATCTCCCCCCTGCAATACAATAAATCTGACCCCACACTAAATCTCCCCCCAGCCATACAATAAATCTACCCCTACACTAAATCTCCCCCCAGCCATACAATAAATCTACCCCTACACTAAATCTCCCCCCTGCGATACAATAAATCTGCCCCTACACTAAATCTCCCCCAAGCCATACAATAAATCTCCCCCCAGCCATACAATAAATCTGCCCCTACACTAAATCTCCCCCAGCCATACAATAAATCTCCCCCCAGCCATACAATAAATCTACCCTCACACTAAATCTCCCCCAGCCATACAATAAATCTGCCCCTACACTAAATCTCCCCCCAGCCATACAATAAATCTGCCCCTACACTAAATCTCCCCCCAGCCATACAATAAATCTGCCCCTACACTAAATCTCCCCCCAGCCATACAATAAATCTGCCCCTACACTAAATCTCCCCCCAGCCATACAATAAATCTGCCCCTACACTAAATCTCCCCCCAGCCATACAATAAATCTGCCCCCACACTAAATCTCCCCCCAGCCATACAATAAATCTGCCCCCACACTAAATCTCCCCCAGCTATACAATAAATCTACCTCTACACTAAATCTCCCCCCAGCCATACAATAAATCTACCTCTACACTAAATCTCCCCCAGCCATACAATAAATCTACCCCTACACTAAATATCCCCCCAGACATATAATAAATCTCCCCTCACACTAAATCTCCCCCCAGCCATATGACTCGCCCCCTGGGCCGTGGGGCACGCGGATCCGGGCGATAGGGGAACGCTGGGAGTAGTAGTGGCGGCCCGGTCCTGCGGGTCAGGGTGGTCAGACCAATGGTAGTCTGCTACGTGCTTTAGATAATGTCCGACTACGCCACCCGTGGATTGCGGTCATTAGGAACCGCCGCTGCAAGGCAGTCCGCTGGAGCTGATGATGTGTGCAGCTGGGATGGTGTGACTCCCCATGGGAAGAGTGCAGCCCCAGGGCAGTGTAGTGGATGGTGGGAGTGATGGTGGTGAGAGTCCCAGTACCGGTAGTGCTGGAGGCGCGAAGGAGCACACAGACAACAAGTTACAGTCCAGGGTCTTTACTCACAGTTCTTTACTGGTCCTAGTCACCTTGGTACCGGCGGTGACTGCCCAAGCCGTGCTGCGTCCACCAGGTGTGGGGCTCGGTCAACTCCCAGGCAGCTCAGGAATATGGCACAGGACCCCCTTTAATCATTTCTCTGGCCTGCCTCACCAGTGACCCACTTTTGTCCAGCTGCCGCGGACTTGTGCGGTTAAACGTGGGCCCCGTCCTCCGCTGTCCTATATGGTGCCTTCCTAGCAGGTTTGAAGAGGTGTCGCACCAATATATGATCACGACAACCGGTCTTTGGCTGAGGGTAGTTTCTCCTCCACCAACTTGGGATCCGGTACCCTTAATCTGCCTGACCCTGCACCCTGGATTCTCGTGGGTTCTTAGGGTCCCTTCCACCTTCTTGTTCCTGAGCCCTTCTGTTTCTCTCTCTCTTCTCCTTCTTCTTTCCTGTTCTCTCTTCTCCTCCTTCCCTCGGCCTCTTCTCCAGGCCCCCTTCTCCTTCTCCTCTCAGGCTCCGGCCTCTTCTCTAGGCCTGCCTCTGGAGCAGCACTCAGCCTGAGCTGCTGCTCCCTGTCAGCTCTCCTCTTCTCACAGACTGAACTGAACACTGTTCTAAGATGGCTCCTCCCTTTTATACTTCCGTCTAGCCATGAGCCCAGGTGACCAGCAACCAATGAGCTCCTTCCTACGCTCAGGAACCAACCCCTATCTGCCCCTACAGCACTGGGTGTTCCACCCCCCTCCCCACTCCAGACAGGGACATAGTCAGTTGTGCCTGCACTTCTGTCTAGTGGGAGCACCGTTGAGCTGTCCCTGGGAAATGGGGTGTGTGTGCTGCATGCAGCTAACTGAGCCCTGGTCCACACTCCATCCTTACCCGGGAGTGGAATATCACACCTCTGGTCTGATGAGCAATACCCCTGTAGCGGCCGAACCCTCGGGGCGCTACACATACAATAAATCTGCCCCCACACTAAATTTCCCCCAGCCATACAATAAATCTGCCCCCTCACTAAATCCCCCCCCCCAACCATACAATAAATCTGCCCCTACACTAAATCTCCCCCAGCCATACAATAAATCTGCCCCCACACTAAATCTTCCCCCAGCCATACAAAAAATCTGCCCCCACACAAAATCTCCCCCCAAGCCATACAATAAATCTACCCCCTCACTAAATCCCCCCCCAGCCATACAATAAATCTGCCCCTACACTAAATCTCCCCCAGCCATACAATAAATCTGCCCCTACACTAAATCTCCCCCAGCCATACAATAAATCTGCCCCCACACTAAATCTTCCCCCAGCCATACAATAAATCTACCCCTACACTAAATCCACCCCCAGCCATACAATAAATCTACCCCCACACTAAATCTCCCCACAGCCATAAAATAAATCTGCCCCCACACTAAATCTTCTCCCAGCCATACAATAAATCTACCCCTACTCTAAATCCCCCCAGCCATACAATAAATCTACCCCTACACTAAATCTCCCCACAGCCATACAATAAATCTCCCCTACACTAAATCTCCCCCCAGCAATACAATAAATCTGCCCTACACTAAATCTCCCCCCAGCCATACAATAAATCTGCCCCTACACTAAATCTCCCCCAGCAATACAATAAATCTGCCCCTACACTAAATCTCCCCCTGCCATGCAATAAATCTGCCCCTACACTAAATCTCCCCCCAGCAATACAATAAATCTCCCCTACACTAAATCTCCCCCCAGCCATACAATAAATCTGCCCCCATACTAAATCTCCCCCCAGCAATACAATAAATCTGCCCCTACACTAAATCTCCCCCTGCCATGCAATAAATCTCCCCCCACACTAAATCTCCCCCCAGCCATACAATAAATCAGCCTCTACACTAAATCTCCCCCCAGCCATACAATAAATCTGCCCCTACACTAAATCTGCCCCAGCCATACAATAAATCTGCCCCACACTAAATCTCCCCACAGCCATACAATAAATCTACCCCTACACTAAATCTCCCCCCCAGCCATACAATAAATCTGCACCCTCACTAAATCTCCCCCCACCCATACAATAAATCTCCCCCCACCCATACAATAAATCTCCCCCAGCCATACAATAAATCTACCCCCATACTAAATCTCCCCCTGCCATGTAATAAATGTCCCCCCACACTAAATCTCCCCCCCAGCCATACAATAAATCAGCCTCTACACAATATCCCCCCAGCCATACAATAAATCTGCCCCCTCACTAAATCTCCCCCCAGCCATACAATAAATCTGCCCCTACATTAAATCTCTCCCCAGCCATACAATAAATCTGCCCCTACACTAAATCTCCCCCCAGCCATACAATATATCTCCCCCAGCTATACAATAAATCTACCCCCACACTAAATCACTCCCCAGCCATACAATAAATCTATCCCCACACTAAATCACCCCGCAGCCATACAATAAATCTGCCCCTACACTAAATCTCCCCCCAGCCTTACAATAAATCTCCCCAGCCATACAATAAATCTACCCCCAGCCATACAATAAATCTGTCCCCACACTAAATCACCCCCCAGCCATACAATAAATCTAACCCCACACTAAATCACCCCCCCAGCCATACAATAAATCTCCATCTACACTAAATCTCCCCCCAGCCATACAAAAAATCTAACCCCACGCTAAATCACCCCCCAGCCATACAATAAGTCTGCCTCTACACTAAATCTCCCCCAGCCATACAATAAATCTGCCCCCACACTAAATCTCCCCCCAGCAATACAATAAATCTGCCCCTACACTAAATCTCCCCCAGCCATACATTAAATCTGCCCCCAAACTAAATCCCCCCAGCCATACAATAAATCTGCCCCCACACTAAATCTCCCCCAGCCATACAATAAATCTGCCCCCACACAAAATCTCCCCCAAGCAATACAATAAATCTACCCCTACACTAAATCCCCCCCAGCCATACAATAAATCTGCCCCCACACTAAATCTCCACACAGCCATACAATAAATCTGCCCCTACACTAAATCTCCCCCAGCCATATAATAAATCTGCCCCCACACTAAATCTCCCCACAGCCATACAATAAATCTGCCCGCACACTAAATCTTCTCCCAGCCATACAATAAATCTACCCCTACACTAAATCTCCCCACAGCCATACAATAAATCTGCCCCTACACTAAATCTCCCCACAGCCATACAATAAATCTGCCCCCACACTAAATCTCCCCACAGCCATACAATAAATCTGCCCCTACACTAAATCTCCCCCAGCCATATAATAAATCTGCCCCCACACTAAATCTCCCCACAGCCATACAATAAATCTGCCCCTACACTAAATCTCCCCCAGCCCTACAATAAATCTGCCCCCACACTAAATCTCCCCACAGTCATACAATAAATCTGCCCCCACACTAAATCTCCCCCCAGCAATACAATAAATCTACCCCTACACTAAATCTCCCCCAGCCATACAATAAATCTGCCCCCAAACTAAATCCCCCCAGCCATACAATAAATCTGCCCCCACACTAAATCTCCCCCAGCCATACAATAAATCTGCCCCCACACAAAATCTCCCCCAAGCAATACAATAAATCTACCCCTACACTAAATCCCCCCCAGCCATACAATAAATCTGCCCCCACACTAAATCTCCACACAGCCATACAATAAATCTGCCCCTACACTAAATCTCCCCCAGCCATATAATAAATCTGCCCCCACACTAAATCTCCCCACAGCCATACAATAAATCTGCCCGCACACTAAATCTTCTCCCAGCCATACAATAAATCTACCCCTACACTAAATCTCCCCACAGCCATACAATAAATCTGCCCCTACACTAAATCTCCCCACAGCCATACAATAAATCTGCCCCCACACTAAATCTCCCCACAGCCATACAATAAATCTGCCCCTACACTAAATCTCCCCCAGCCATATAATAAATCTGCCCCCACACTAAATCTCCCCACAGCCATACAATAAATCTGCCCCTACACTAAATCTCCCCCAGCCCTACAATAAATCTGCCCCCACACTAAATCTCCCCACAGTCATACAATAAATCTGCCCCCACACTAAATCTCCCCCCAGCAATACAATAAATCTACCCCTACACTAAATCTCCCCCAGCCATACAATAAATCTGCCCCCAAACTAAATCCCCCCAGCCATACAATAAATCTGCCCCCACACTAAATCTCCCCCCAGCAATACAATAAATCTACCCCTACACTAAATCTGCCCCAGCCATACAATAAATCTGCCCCTACACTAAATCTCCCCCAGCCATGCAATAAATCTACCCCAACACTAAATCTCCCCCAGCCATACAATAAATCTGCCCCCACACTAAATCTCCCCCCAGCAATACAAAAAATCTACCCCTACACTAAATCCCCCCCAGCCATACAATAAATCTGCCCCCACACTAAATCTCCCCACAGTCATACAATAAATCTGCCCCTACACTAAATCTCCCCCAGCCATATAATAAATCTGCCCCCACACTAAATCTCCCCACAGCCATACAATAAATCTGCCCCTACACTAAATCTCCCCCAGCCATACAATAAATCTGTACCCACACTAAATCTACCCCCAGCAATACAATAAATTTGCCCCTACACTAAATCCCTCCCCAGCCATACAATAAATCTGCCCCTACACTAAATCTCCCCCAGCCATACAATAAATCTCCCCTACACTAAATCTCCCCCAGCCATGCAATAAATCTGCCCCTACACTAAATCTCCCCCCAGCCATACAATAATCTGACCCTACACTAAATCTCCCCCCAGCCATACAATAAATCTCCCCTACACTAAATCTCCCCCCAGCCATACAATAAATCTGCCCCTACACTAAATCTCCCCCCAGCCACACAGTAAATCTACCCCCATACTAAATCTCCCCCAGCCATGCAATAAATCTCCCCCCACACTAAATATGCTCCCAACCATACAATAAATCTGCCCCTACACTAAATCTCCCTACAGCCATACAATAAATCTGCCCCTACACTAAATCTCCCCCCAGTCATACAATAAATCTGCCCCACAATAAATCTCCCCCAAGCCATACAATAAATCTCCCCCACACTAAATCTCCCCCCACACTAAATCTCCCCCAGCCATACAATAAATCTGCCCCCACACTAAATCTCCCCCAGCAATACAATAAATCTGCCCCTACACTAAATCTCCCCCCAGCCATACAATAAATCTGCCCCACACTAAATCTCCCCCCAGCCATACAATAAATCTGCCCCCACACTAAATCTCCCCCAGCCATACAATAAATCTGCCCCTACACTAAATCTCCCCCAGCCATACAATAAATCTGCCCCCACACTAAATATCCGCCCAGCCATACAATAAATCTGCCCTCACACTAATTCTCCCCACAGCCATAAAATAAATCTGCCCCTACACTAAATCTTCATCCAGCCATACAATAAATCTCCCCCCAGCCATACAATAAATCTACCTCTACACTAAATCTCCCTCAGCCATACAATAAATCTGCCCCCACACTAAATCTCCCCCCAGCAATACAATAAATCTGCCCTCACACTAAATCTCCCCACAGCCATACAATAAATCTGTCCCTACACTAAATCTCCCTCAGCCATACAAAAAATCTGCATCTACACTAAATCTCCCCCAGCCATACAATAAATCTGCCCCTACAATAAATCTCCACCAAGCCATACAATAAATCTGCCCCCAGCCATACAATAAATCTGCCCCCTCATGAAATCTACCCCCAGCCATACAATAAATCTACCCCCATACTAATTCCCCCCCAGCCATACAATAAATCTCCTCCCACACTAAATCTCCCCCCAGCCATGCAATAAATCTCCATCTACACTAAATCTCCCCACAGCCATACAATAAATCTGCCCCACACTAAATCTCCCCCAGCCATACAATATATCTCCCCCAGCCATACAATAAATCTACCCCCACACTAAATCACCCCCCAGCCATACAATAAATCTACCCCCACATTAAATCACCCCCCCAGCCATACAATAAATCTGCCCCTACACTAAATCTCCCCCCAGCCATACAATAAATCTCCCCCAGCCATACAATAAATCTACCCCCAGCCATACAATAAATCTACCCCCACACTAAATCACCCCCCTGCCATACAATAAATCTAACCCCACACTAAATCTCCCCCAGCCATATAATAAATCTACCCCCACACTAAATCACCCCCCAGCCATACAATAAATCTACCTCTACACTAAATCTCCCCCAGCCATACAATAAATCTCCCCCCAGCCATACAATAAATCTGCCCCTACACTAAATCACCCCCCCAGCCATACAATAAATCTACCCCTACACTAAATCTCCCCCAGCCATACAATAAATCTCCCCCCAGCCATACAATTAATCTGCCCCTACACTAAATCTCCCCCCAGCCATACAATAAATCTGCCCCACACTAAATCTCCCCCAGCCATACAATAAATCTGCCCCTACACTAAATCTCCCCCCAGCCATACAATAAATCTGCCACCACACTAAATCACCCCCCTGCCATACAATAAATCTAACCCCACACTAAATCTCCCCCCAGCCATACAATAAATCTGCCCCTACACTAAATATCCCCCAGCATACAATAAATCTGCCCCTACACTAAATCCCCCCCAGCCATACAATAAATCTCCCCCCACACTAAATCTTCCCCGAACCATACAATAAATCTGCCCCTACACTAAATATCCCCCAGCATACAATAAATCTGCCCTTACACTAAATCTCCCCCAGCCATACAATAAATCTCCCCCTACACTAAATCCCCCCAGCCATACAATAAATCTGCTCCCACACTAAATCCCCCCAGCCATACAATAAATCTCCCCCCAACCATACAATAAATCTGCCCCTACACTAAATCTCCCCCACCCATATAATAAATCTCCCCCCACACTAAATCTCCCCCCAGCCATACAATAAATCTGCATCTATGTGACATCCCAGGGGTCTGGTTGCCACAGTGATAGAGATATTACGTCTGAGAGCAGGTGGGAGGTCTCTTGGTCAGGAATCCTATGCATGCCACACCTCCTGCCCAGTCCTGGGAGGGGAAGAACTTCCCCTATATAAACCTAGGGCTGAGGCAGGGTTAGTGAGTAGAGAAGAAGTAGAGAAGAGAAGCAGCATAGGAAGAAACAACAGGAGCTCTGTGGGAGCAGTGCTACAAGGAGTCAGGGGCTGGCAGCTGCAGAGCTCGCCCTGACTGAGAAGTTATCACCGGACCCGGAGTCCGAGGCTGTGGGGACTAACTCCTATCCAGCAGCAGAAACCGACCGGCAGGGGATTGCAGGTCCTCTGGCCCAGAAACCCGAAGGCACGGTCACACGCGTGGGACCAGCACCGCCGTCGTGGAGCGAAAGCTACTAGAAGGCCCCGAGTCACCGGCCATACGGGTGAGCACCACACGGTACACTCAGGGACGTGGGCTACTTATACCCGCCTCTAGCAAGGTAGCCAGAAGAGTATAGTTAGTTTGGGAGGCCTACAACTCCGCCTGGCCAGGGGAGATCCCATCTGCTCAAGGACTGACCAGGCCCCAATCGCTAGCCAGTACTCCGGGAGGGTCTATCTTTGTCACCAGTAAAGACCCTGAACTACACCGTACCGTCTCCGAGTGGTTCCTGCTACCCCCATCATCCACGTTGGCTGCCCTGAGGCCATACCCCTCCCGTTGGGGGTTATACTATCACGCTGCACAATCCTACCACCGGCCTCAGCGGTCTGCCCTGCAGCAGCAGCTCCTTAGCTGTACTCAACGGGTGGCGTAGTCGTCCAACATCTACCGCTGATACAGCGCCACTTAGTCTGACTCCCTGGGCACGGACCGGATCACCGCCACGAGACTACAACCCTCAACAGATCCGGCTCCGGGTAAGCTCCCGCGTGAGCAACGCTGCGCGACACAGGCCCAGGGGCGCGTCAACTTTTGGCGTAGTCGGCAGGATTTCGTGCCCGCCACCACCGGGTACTGCGTGCCTGAAAAAGACTGTTCAAACTTACCTGTGGTGAAGATTCCCGTCATCCGGCGCCATCTTCAGCCTTCTTCCCGCCACACGTGGAGTTTTCCCGCCATTGGACGCCATCTTGAGGACGCCGCGCGGGAAGAAGAGGGGCGTGGACTCCGAAAGCGCGCGAGAACTGAAGCCCCGCCTCACGTCCGGACGTTGCGTAAGGTCCTGGAAGGAGCCCAGCAGACGCCGACGTCACAGGAGCGCGACGGAAGGTCCTCAACCCTGACGATCCACTGCGGAGCCGCGGCCTACGGAAGAGGATCATCGCAAGGTAGGCCACGGTCCACTAGGGGGGAGAAGGATGTCGGATACGGAGGAGAGCTTCACCGCTTCAACCCCCGCCAGCGCCACCGCTGTTGCGGTCATGCCTTTCACCATGCCTTATATCCCGGGGGCAGCCTGGCTACCCCAGTACTCAGGGGAGTCACATACCCTGCATGACTTTAGAGAAAAGCTGGATAGCCTCTTCCAGGTGTACCCCCTCACAGAGGAGCAAAAAGTGAGCATCCTGGTGGCCCAATTAACCGGGGCAGCCCAAAGGGAGGTAAAGTCCTGGCCACCTGGGGGGAGGACTGTCGCAGGGATACTAACCCGGCTGAGGGACACCTTTGATACCCGGGCACATGAGAGTATAAGGGACTATGCCCTGAACCTACAAGAGGCCCTGAGAGCCATTAAGCAGACCGACCCTGACGGCGTGGGAGACGAGGACAGGCTGTTGACTGAACAATTTATAGAGGGTTTATATTGCAATGCCCACCGAACCCAGTTGCGGGCAATGGCCTTACAGGACCCTCATCTGGGATTTGCACAGTTCAAGGACAGAGCCATCCGGGTGCTTCGAGAACCGGCACCAGGTGGCGTTGTGACCCACAGACGCCCCACTACCACTTACCACCAGGAGGCGGCGCCCTTGTCGGCAGGGCCTGTGGGAGCTGATGCGCAGGCTTTGAACAATGACCCGGCTCCAGACCTGCACAATCAGGTCCAAGAGCTAGCTAAAAGCGTTGCTGCACTAACCCGAACTGTGCAGTCTTTACAGGTTTCCACTCCAGGGAAGATCCAGCTGGCATCCGGACAGGAGGACATCCCGTGGCGTCGACCAAGGAGGACCCCACCGGCCAGAGGAAGACTCAGCGACCGATACAACGAGGACGGACGACCCATCTGCCGCCGCTGCAATCAACCCGGACATATGGCAAGGTACTGTCCTTTAAACTGGCACAACCTGGGGTAGAGGGCCAACCCCCAGGAAAAAGATCACCAGGCCCATCGAACTGGCGCGACAAATATGTGGGAGGACGTCCAGTCTTACCCGTGGTACTGGATGGCATTCCTATGAGTGCCCTACTGGACACCGGGTCACAGGTCACCACCATCCCGTACGTGCTCTTCAAGCAGTACTGGAATGACTCGGATATCACCCGCTACCCTGACGACGACTTGAGTATCATCGCCAGCAATGGTCAGCCCGTGCCACAGATTGGATTTAAAGAGGTGACCATTAAAATCGGTAGGGTCGAATTGGCAGCACAGGGACTGATCATTGTAGACATTGACAAACACGAGAGTCACCCAAAGATAACTCTAGGAACTAATGTGATTGAAAATTGTCTTGCAGAGGTGATTTTCCTTTTACAGCAGGTTGCCAAGAACGCCAGCTCCGGCCAGCAGCGAGTGCTCCAGAAAGAGATCCGGGCACTGATACGACGGCAACAGCTAGAACTCTCCGGTGGTGAGATTGGTAGCGTGCGAATGTGTGACCCTTTCCCTATTGCCATGCCCCCGAAAAGTGAAATGATGATTTGGTGCCGGGCAGCTATTGGTCTGAGAGGTAGAGATTACCAGGCAATGGTAGAACCAGTTTACTCAGACAGTAGGCCCAACATTTTGACAGCACGGGGGGTGGTCAATGTACGCCATGGGAGGGTGCCCGTTCGCATAATAAATATCGGGAAGAGGGAAGTGTACCTGCCCCGGTATGCCACGCTAGCCAAATTGTATACCATCAATCAAGATTCCATACAGTCCGTAGAACCCTTGTCTCCATCTTTCCCGGAGGAAGGTAACGGCTCTAAGAAAACAATGGAGGACTGATGTCAGCTACTACATTTGGGTACTGACTCCACTCCCTCACACCAGAAACAGGGAGTCTATCGGGTGGTTCAAGAGTACGAGAGAGTGTTTAGTAAACACCCGTTAGACTTCGGGCGAGTCAAGGGGGTAGAACACCACATCCCCACGGGAGACCATCCTCCCATAAAAGAGAGGTATCGACCCGTGCCCCCTGCACACTACCAACACGCCAAGGGGATGCTTAGAGACATGAAGGAGGCTGGGGTGATCAGGGATAGCTGTAGCCCCTGGGCAGCTCCACTAGTCTTAGTCAAAAAGAAAGACAACACCATGAGGATGTGTGTAGATTACCGGAAAATCAACCGTATCACACACAAGGATGCGTACCCCTTACCAAGGATAGAGGAGTCTTTGGCTGCTTTAAGATCTGCTAACTTCTTCTCTACCTTGGATCTCACTAGTGGGTACTGGCAGGTTCCTGTAGCAGAGGCGGACCGGGAGAAGACCGCATTCACCACCCCGATGGGACTTAGCGAGTTTACCTGCATGCCGTTCGGACTCTGCAACGCACCAGGAACCTTCCAACGATTAATGGAGTGCTGTCTGGGCCACAGAAACTTCGAGACGGTCTTGTTGTACCTGGACGATGTCATCGTATATTCCAAGACGTATGAGGACCACCTGAAACACCTGGCGGAAGTGTTCGAAGCTCTGGCAAGCTACGGCCTAAAGGTGAAACCCTCCAAGTGTCACCTCCTGAAACCAAAGGTGCAGTACCTGGGACACGTGGTGAGCGCTGATGGAGTGGCTCCCGACCCTGATAAGATCACCGCAATTAAGGAATGGCCAAGTCCCTCCAGTGTAAAGGAAGTGCGGCAGTTCCTCGGGTTGGTAAGCTATTACCGCAGATTCATCCCCGGTTTCACCAAAAAGGCAGCTCCTATGCAGGACCTCCTGATAGGCCAGTCCCGGAAGGCCAAGAACCAGAAGCCACCCTTCAGATGGGAGAAGTTAGAAGAAGAGTCCTTCCGCCAGCTGAAGATGGCCCTCACGGGGGATGAAATCCTGGCGTACCCTGATTACAGCCAGCCCTTTATCCTCTACACCGACGCAAGTAACATCGGGCTAGGAGCCGTGCTGTCCCAGATCCAGCAGGGGAAAGAACGAGTAATCGCTTACGCCAGCCGAAAACTGCGACCCACCGAGAGAAACCCTGAGAATTACAGCTCATTTAAGCTAGAGTTCCTGGCAGTGGTGTGGGCAGTCACCGAACGCTTTAAGCACTACCTCGCTTCTTCCCGGTTCACCGTGTACACGGATAACAACCCGTTGACACACCTGGACACGGCAAGACTCGGTGCCCTAGAGCAGAGATGGATGGCCCGTCTGTCCAACTACGAGTTCACAATCAAATACCGGGCAGGACGCTCCAATACCAACGAGGACGCCCTGTCCAGGATGCCAAACCTACCGGACGTAGGAGAAGATCCAGAGGGACTGGAAGAAGTTGAACTCCCCGCGTTCCACCGTCATGGGACTATCCAGTATTCCCATCGGGTAAGGAGTAAGCAAGCCGCTACGTTTAACCCCTTGCCTCACTACAACTGGGAGGAAACGCAAGACAGTGACCCTGCCGTCCGACTGGTGAAGGAGATGCTGACTCGGCCAGAGGCTCGCCTTGACCCAGACGCTCCGGAGGAAGCCAAGCAACTGTGGGCTGAGAAGAGTCGACTGTTCCTTTACAAGGGGAAGTTGTGCCGCAGAATGGTTAACTCCCGGACGCATGAACTAATCTGGCAAGTAGTGGTGCCACGGAGAGACGCAGCCATGGTGATGGAGACATACCACGACGGGGCTGGACACTTTGGATGGAAGAAGCTGGAGTTCCTGCTGCGCGGGCGGTTCCACTGGGTAGGCATGAGGGGAACCATCGAGAGGTGGTGCAGAGACTGTGGCCCGTGCAACCTAAGAAGGAAGGACCGTGCCAGCCAGAAGACTCCCCTGCAGTCCATCGTCACCCGGCAGCCGTTGGAACTGGTAGCCTTGGATCATGTAAAACTGACCCCAAGCAGAAGTGGCTACGTTTACGCACTAACCATCGTGGATCACTACTCCCGGTTCTTGGTTGTCGTCCCCGTCAAGGACTTAACAGCTCGAACAGCAGCTAGAGCCTTCCAGCAGCACTTCTGCCGTCCACACGGGTACCCGGACCAAGTGCTGACGGACCAGGGACCTGCCTTTGAAGCGGAGGTCTTCCAGGAATTCTGCAATCTGTATGGCTGCCGGAAGATAAGGACGACACCCTATCATCCGCAAACTAATGGACTTTGTGAGAAAATGAACCAGGTGGTAATGGATCTTCTGAAAACGTTGCCCCTGGAAGAACGCAGTCTGTGGCCTGAGAAGCTGCCCGATCTGGTGGACCTATACAACCACATCCCGGTAGGTTCCACCAACTGTACCCCGGCTTACCTGATGAGGGCAAGGCCTGGTAAGCTACCTGTTGACCTGGAGATGGGAGTCCTGACACCCGAGGACACTTCACCAGAAGCAGACTGGGACACAGAGAGGCAGCAGCAGTACCGGAAAGTACAGGAGAGCGTGGAGCGAAGTCTCTGTCAAGCTAGGGAAAGACAAGAGAAAACTTACAACCAGTATGCTCCCGCTGTTCCCCTGGTACCCGGAGAGCAGGTCTTGAAGAGGAAAAGGCGGCTCCACAAGTTGGACGACCAGTGGGAGAAGGACCCGTACATCGTACTGCCCTCAAGCCACGACAACCCAAAGGTCTGTACCATCAGTAAAGACGGAGGGGAAACCACAACCATTGTATCCCGGGATCACCTGAAGAAGTGTCCCGAACAGCTACGGAACCCTGAAGAGGAACAAGAAGACCCTCGACCCGTAGAGGAAAGGGAAGACATGGTTAGTACTGTGCTCGGAGACTTCCCTCGGTCTTGGACTCAAATCAATGGCGCAGTTGTGGTACCCGTACTCACCTTCCTCCAACCAGCATCCCAAGCACCTACGGAGCAACAGGTAGAGCTGGAAGAACAGCCGGTCCAGGAGGCAGAAGACTCCACACAAGCAGAACAGGAGGATCAACCCTCTGCTTATAGTGAGCCTGCCGTACCCCTAGTGAGCCAAAGAGCCGGTAGACAGCTGCCCAGTTTACCCTTGACAGCTCCTACACCCTGTAGTTCAGGGCTAGACAGTCAGCTCCGTAGGTCCACTAGGGCCACTAGAGGCCAGTTACCTGCACGTTGGAGGATTTAAAATGTATAAATTGTTTTATTTGTGGTTACCTGTTTTTCTTGTTGCTTCTAAATAATTATGTGTTTCTAGTTATTTTTAGGAGTCCTTGGTGGATTTACCGGGAATCCTTGTACAATTAGTTGGAGCGTTACCCAGGATGGACTAAAAGACTGATAAGGACTCGGGGCAGGACAGACCCCTACCTGGTTACGTCTCCCTGTTTTGGTGAAATGGACACCTTTGTTTTCTTCAAAGACTGCACCCGGTTGCGGACACACCGTGACCATCCTAATGTTTTTCTTTATTGCGTTGTTTCTGTTTGTAATTTGTTATGTTACAAAAATATGTTTAGTCCCGGAGTACTAAATTTCACTAGGGGGGAATGTGACACCCCAGGGGTCTGGTTGCCACAGTGATAGAGATATTACGTCTGAGAGCAGGTGGGAGGTCTCTTGGTCAGGAATCCTATGCATGCCACACCTCCTGCACAGTCCTGGGAGGGGAAGAACTTCCCCTATATAAACCTAGGGCTGAGGCAGGGTTAGTGAGTAGAGAAGAAGTAGAGAAGAGAAGCAGCATAGGAAGAAACAACAGGAGCTCTGTGGGAGCAGTGCTACAAGGAGTCAGGGGCTGGCAGCTGCAGAGCTCGCCCTGACTGAGAAGTTATCACCGGACCCGGAGTCCGAGGCTGTGGGGACTAACTCCTATCCAGCAGCAGAAACCGACCGGCAGGGGATTGCAGGTCCTCTGGCCCAGAAACCCGAAGGCACTGTCACACGCGTGGGACCAGCACCGCCGTCGTGGAGCGAAAGCTACTAGAAGGCCCCGATTCACCGGCCATACGGGTGAGCACCACACGGTACACTCAGGGACGTGGGCTACTTATACCCGCCTCTAGCAAGGTAGCCAGAAGAGTACAGTTAGTTTGGGAGGCCTACAACTCCGCCTGGCCATGGGAGATCCCATCTGCTCAAGGACTGACCAGGCCCCAATCGCTAGCCAGTACTCCGGGAG
Organism: Phyllobates terribilis; assembly: GCF_046119375.1. NCBI lineage: Eukaryota > Metazoa > Chordata > Amphibia > Anura > Dendrobatidae > Phyllobates > Phyllobates terribilis. The sequence goes on along the minus strand of NW_027362774.1, from coordinate 33,848,591 downwards.
GGTCTATCTTTGTCACCAGTAAAGACCCTGAACTACACCGTACCGTCTCCGAGTGGTTCCTGCTACCCCCATCATCCACGTCGGCTGCCCTGAGGCCATACCCCTCCCGTTGGGGGTTATACTATCACGCTGCACAATCCTACCACCGGCCTCAGCGGTCTGCCCTGCAGCAGCAGCTCTTTAGCTGTACTCAACGGGTGGCGTAGTCGTCCAACATCTACCGCTGATACAGCGCCACTTAGTCTGACTCCCTGGGCACGGACCGGATCACCGCCACGAGACTACAACCCTCAACAGATCCGGCTCCGGGTAAGCTCCCGCGTGAGCAACGCTGCGCGACACAGGCCCAGGGGCGCGTCATCTACACTAAATCTCCCCCAGCCATACAATAAATCTACCCCCATACTAAATCTCCCCCAGCCATACAATAAATCTACCCCACACTAAATCACCCCCCAGCCATACAATACATTTAACCCCAGACTAAATCCCCCCCCAGCCATACAATAAGTCTACCCCCACACTAAATCACCCCCCAGCCATACAATAAATCTGCCCCTACACTAAATCTCCCCCAGCCATACAATAAATCTGCCCCTACACTAAATATCCCACAGCCATACTATAAATCTGCCCCTACACTAAATCCCCCCCAGCATACAATAAATCTGCCCCTACACTAAATCCCCCCCAGCCATACAATAAATCTGCCCCTACACTAAATCTCCCCCAGCCATACAATAAATCTCCCCCCACACTAAATCTCCCCCCAGCCATACAATAAATCTGCCACGATACTAAATCTCCCCCTAGCCATACAATAAATCTGCCCCTACACTTAATCTCCCGCCAGCCATACAATAAATCTGCTCCCAGACTAAATCCCCTCAGCCATACAATAAATCTCCCCCCAGCCATACAATAAATCTCCCCCAGCCATACAATAAATCTCCCCCACAATAAATCTCCCCCCACACTAAATCTCCCCCCAGCCATACAATAAGTCTGCCCCTACACTAAATCTCCCCCAGCCATATAATAAATCTCCCCCCACACCAAATCTCCCCCCAGCCATACAATAAATCTGCATCTACACTAAATCTCCCCCAGCCATACAATAAATCTACCCGCATACTAAATCTCCCCCAGCCATACAATAAATCTACCCCCACACTAAATCACCCCCCAGCCATGCAATACATTTAACCCCAGACTAAATCCCCCCCAGCCATACAATAAATCTGCCCCCACACTAAATCTCCCCCCAGCCATACAATAAATCTGCCCCACACTAAATCTCCCCCCAGCCATACAATAAATCTGCCCCTACACTAAATCTCCCCCCAGCCATACAATAAATCTGCCCCTACACTAAATCTCCCCCAGACATACAATAAATCTGCCCCCACACAAAATCTATACCCAGCCATACAATAAATCTGCCCCTACACTAAATCCCCCCCCAGCCATTCAATAAATCTGCCCCCACACTAAATCTCCCCCCAGCAATACAATAAATGTGCCTCTACACTAAATCCCCCTCCAGCCATACAATAAATCTGCCCCTACACTAAATCCCCCCCCAGCCATACAATAAATCTTCCCCCACATTAAATCTCCCCCCAGCCATACAATAAATCTCCCCAAGCCATACAATAAATCTACCCCCACACTAAATCACCCCCCAGCCATGCAATAAATCTACCCCCACACTAAATCAACGCCCAGCCATACAATAAATCTGTCCCCACACTAAATCTCCCCACAGCCAAACAGTAAATCTGCCCCTACACTAAATCTCCCCCCAGCCATATAATAAATCTACCCCTACACTAAATCTCCCCCCAGCCATACACTAAATCTTCCCCCAGCCATACAATAAATCTGCCCCTACACTAAATCTCCCCCCAGCCATACAATTAATCTCCCCCCAGCCATACAATAAATCTCCCCCCACACTAAATCACCCCCCAGACATACAATAAATATGCCCCTACACTAAATCTCCCCCCAGCCATGCAATAATCTCCCCCCAGCCATACAATAAATCTCCCCCAGCCATATAATAAATATACCCCCACACTAAATCACCCCGCAGCCATACAATAAATCTAACCCCACACTAAATCACCCCCCAGCCATACAATAAATCTGTCCCTACACTAAATCTCCCCCAGCCATACAATAAATCTGCCCGCACACTAATTCTCCCCCCAGCCATACAATAAATCTGCCCCCACACTAAATCACCCCCCAGCCATACAATAAATCAGCCCCTACACTAAATCTCCCACAGGCATACAATAAATCTGCCCCTACACTAAATCCCCCCCCTGCTATACAATAAATCTGCCCCTACACTAAATCCCCCCCCAGCCATACAATAAATCTGCCCCTACATTAAATCTCCCCCCAGCCAAACAATAAATCTCCCCCAGCCATACAATAAATCTACCCCCACACTAAATCACCCCCCAGCCATACAATAAATCTACCCCCACACTAAATCACCCCCCAGCCATACAATAAATCTGTCCCCACATTAAATCTCCCCCCAGCCATATAATAAATCTACCCCTACACTAAATCTCCCCCCAGCCATACACTAAATCTCCCCCCAGCCATACAATTACTCTCCCCCCAGCCATACAATAAATCTCCCCCAGCCATACAATAAATCTACCTCCACACTAAATTACCCCCCAGCCATACAATAAATCTAACCCCACACTAAATCACCTCCAGCCATACAATAAATCTGCCCTACACTAAATCTCCCCCAGCCATACAATAAATCTACCCCCACACTAAATCACCCCCCAGCCATACAATAAATCTACCCCCACACTAAATCTCCCCCCAGCCATACAATAAATCTGCCCCTACACTAAATATCCCACAGCCATACAATAAATCTGCCCCTACACTAAATCCCCCCCAGCCATACAATAAATATGCCCCTACACTAAATCTCCCCAGCCATACAATAAATCTACCCCATTACTAAATCTCCCCCAGCCATACAATAAATCTCCTCCAGCCATACAATAAATCTGTCCCTACACTAAATCAACCCACAGCCATACAATAAATCTGCCCCTGCACTAAATCTCCCACAGCCATGCAATAAATCTGCCCCTACACTAAATCCCCCCCAAACCATACAATAAATCTGCCCTTACACTAAATCCCCCCCAGCCATACAATAAATCTACCACTACACTAAATCTCCCCCTAGCCATACAATAAATCTCCCCCCACACTAAATCTCCCCCCAGCCATACAATAAATCTACCCCCACACTAAATCTCCCCCCAAGCCATACAATAAATCTACCCCCACACTAAATCCCCCCCCAGCCATACAATAAATCTACCCCCACACTAAATCACCCCCCAGCCATACAATAAATCTGCCCCTACACTAAATCTCCCCCAGCCATATAATAAATCTCCCCCCAACACTAAATCTTCCGCTAGCCATACAATAAATCTGCATCTACACTAAATCTCCCCCGAGCCATACAATAAATTTAGTATGGGGGTAGATCTCCCCCAGCCATATAATAAAACTCCCCAAACACTAAATCTCCCCCAGCCATACAATAAATCTGCATCTACACTAAATCTCCCCCCAGCCATACAATAAATCTGCCCCTACACTAAATCTCCCCACAGCCATACAATAAATCTGCCCCTACACTAAATCTCCCCCAGCCCTACAATAAATCTGCCCCTACACTAATTCACCCCCAGCCATACAATAAATCTGCCCCTACCCTAAATCCCACCCAGCCATACAATAAATCTGCCCCTACACTAAATCTCCCCCCAGACATACAATAAATCTAGCCCCATCCTAAATCTCCCCCCAGCCATACAATAAATCTGCCCCTAGCCTAAATACCCCCCAGCCATACAATAAATCTGCCCCTACACTAAATCTCCCCCCAGACGTACAATAAATCTGGCTCTACATTAAATCTCCCACAGCCATACAATAAATCTGCCCCTACACTAAATCTACCCCTAGCCATACAATAAATCTGCCCCTACACTAAATCTACCCCTAGCCATACAATAAATCTGCCCCTACAGTAAATCTCCCCCAAGCCATACAATAAATCTCCTCCCACACTAAATCTCCCCAAACCCATACAATAAATCTGCCCCCACACTAAATCTCCACCCAGCAATACAATAAATCTACCCCGACACTAAATCTCCCCCCAGCCTTACAATAAATCTGCCCCTACACTAAATCTACCCTCAGCCATACAATAAATCTGCCCCTACACTAAATCTCCCCCAAGCCATACAATAAATCTCCTCCCACACTAAATCTCCCCAAAGCCATACAATAAATCTGCCCCCACACTAAATCTCCCCCCAGCCATACAATAAATCTGCCCCCACACATAAATCTCCCTCCAGCCATTCAATAAATCTGCTCCCACTCTAAATCTCCCCTAGCCATACAATAAATCTCCCCCCACACTAAATACTCCCCCCAGCCATACAATAAATCTGCCCCCACACTAAATCTCCCCACAGCCATACAATAAATCTGCCCCTACACTAAATCTCCCCCCAGCAATACAATAAATATGCCCCCACACTAAATCACCCCCCTGCCATACAATAAATCTAACCCCACACTAAATCTCCTCCAGCCATACAATAAATCTGCCCCTAGACTAAATCTCCCTCCAGCCATACAATAAATCGGCTCCCACACTAAATCTCCCCCAGCCATACAATAAATCTGCCCCCACACTAAATCTCCCCCAGCCATACAATAAATCTGCCCCCACACTAAATCTCCCCCCAGCTATACAATATATTTGCCACCACACTAAATCTCCCCCCAGCCATATAATAAATCTCCCCCCACACTAAATCTCCCCCTAGCCATACAATAAATCTGCATCTACACTAAATCTCCCCCAGTTATATAATAAATCTGCTACTTCACTAAATCTCCCCCAAGCCATACAATAAATCTGCCCCTAGACTAAATCTCCCTCCAGCAATACAATAAATCTGCCCCTAGACTAAATGTCCCTCCAGCCATACAATAAATCTGCTCCCACACTAAATCTCCCCACAGCCATGCAATAAATCTGCCCCCACACATAAATCTCCCTCCAGCCATACAATAAATCTGCTCCTACACTAAATCTCCCCCAGCCATACAATAAATCTCCAGGCACACTAAATCTCCCCCAGCCATACAATAAATCTGCCCCCACACTAAATCTCCCCCCAGCCATACAATATATCTGCCCCCACACTAAATCTCCCCCCAGCCATATAATCATAGAATCATAGAATCATAGAATGGTAGAGTTGGAAGGGACCTCCTGGGTCATCTGGTCCAACCCACTGCTCAAAGCAGGATTCACTAGATCATCTCAGACAGATGTCTGTCCAGCCTCTGTTTGAAGACGTCCATTGAAGGGGAACTCACCACCTCTCGTGGCAGCCTGTTCCACTCATTAATCACCCTAACTGTCAAAAAGTTTTTTCTAATATTTAATCTGTGTCTCCTCCCATTTAGTTTCATCCCATTGCTTCTAGTCTTTCCTTGTGCAAATGAGAATAAAGATGATCCTTCTACAATGTGACAGCCCTTGACATATTTGTAGACAGCTATTAAGTCTCCTCTCAGTCTTCTTTTTTGCAAGCTAAACATTCCCAAATCCTGCAACCGTTCCTCATAGGACATGGTTTGCAGACCAGTCACCATTCTGGTCGCTCTTCTCTGAACTTGCTCCAGTTTGTCTATGTCTTTTTTAAAATGTGGTGCCCAAAACTGTACACAGTATTCCAGATGAGGTCTGACCAAAGAGGAGTAAAGACCGATAATGACTTCACGTGATCTAGACTGTATGCTTCTGTTAATACATCCCAGAATTGTATTTGCCTTTTTTGCTGCTGCATCACACTGTTGACTCATGTTCAGTCTATGATCTATTAGTATACCTAAGTCTTTTTCACATGTACTGTTGCTTAGCTCTATTCCTCCCATTCTGTATATGCTTTTTTCATTTTTATTGCCCAGATGTAGTACTTTGCATTTTTCCCTGTTATAAACCATTCTGTTGGTTGCTGCCCACTGCTCCAGTTTATTTAGGTCTTTTTGAATCCTCTCTCTCTCTTCTCTAGTATTAGCTATCCCTCCTAGCTTAGTGTCATCAGCAAATTTAATCAGTTTACCCTCAATTCCTTCATCTAAATCATTGATAAAGATGTTGAACAATACAGGTCCCAGGACGGAGCCCTGTGGTACCCCACTTGAGACATTCATCCAGCTGGATGTGAAGCCATTTACAACCACCCTTTGAGTCCGATCACTAAGCCAGTTATGAATCCACCTAACAGTTGCCTGGTCCATTGCATACTTGGTCATTTTTTCAATAAGGATGGTGTGAGATACTTTGTCAAATGCTTTGCTGAAGTCAAGATATACTATATAATAAATCTCCCCCCACACTAAATCTCCCCCCAGCCATACAATAAATCTGCCCCCACACTAAATCACCCCCCTGCCATACAATAAATCTAACCCCACACTAAATCTCCTCCAGCCATAAAATAAATCTGCCCCTAGACTAAATCTCCCTCCAGCCATACAATAAATCTGCTCCCACACTAAATCTCCCCACAGCCATGCAATAAATCTGCCCCCACACATAAATCTCAATCCAGCCATACAATAAATCTGCTCCTACACTAAATCTCCCCACAGCTATACAATAAATTTGCCACCACACTAAATCTCCCCCCAGTCATATAATAAATCTCCCCCCACACTAAATCTCCCCCCAGCCATACAATAAATCTGCATCTACACTAAATCTCCCCCAGTTATATAATAAATCTGCTACTTCACTAAATCTTCCCCAGCCAAACAATAAATCTGCCCCTAGACTAAATCTCCCTCCAGCCATACAATAAATCTGCCCCCACACTAAATCCCCCCCCAGCCATATAATAAATCTCCCCCCACACTAAATCTCCCCCCAGCCATACAATAAGTCTGCCTCTACACTAAATCTCCCCCCAGCCAAAGAATAAATCTCCGCCCACACTAAATCTCCCCCCAACCATACAATAAATCTGCCCCTACACTAAATCTCCCTACAGCCATACAATAAATCTCCGCCCACACTAAATCTCCCCCAGCCATACAATAAAACTGCCCCTACATTAAATCTCTGCCCAGCCATACAATAAATCTGCCCCTACACTAAATCTCCCCCCAGCCATACAATAAATCTGCCCCACACTAAATCTCCCCCCAGCCATACAATAAATCTCCCCCACAATAAATCTCCCCCCACACTAAATCTCCCCCAGCCATACAATAAATCTGCCCCCACAATATATCTCCCCCAGCCATACAATAAATCTGCCCCCACACTAAATCTCCCCCAGCCATACAATAAATCTGCCCCTACACTAAATCTCCCCCAGCCATGCAATAAATCTGCCCCACACTAAATCTCCCCCAGCAATACAATAAAACTGCCCCCACACTAAATCTCCCACAGCCATACAATAAATCCGCCCCCACACTAAATCTCCTACCGGCAATACAATAAATCTGCCCCACACTAAATCTCCCCTAGCCATACAATAAATCTCCCCCCACACTAAATCTCCACCAGCCATACAATAAATCTGCCCCCACACTAAATCTCCCCCAGCCATACAATAAATCTACCCCCACACTAAATCTCCCCCAGCCATACAATGAATCTACCCGCATGCTAAATCTCCCCCAGCCATACAATAAATCTACCCCCACACTAAATCACCCTATAGCCATGCAATACATTTAACCCCAGACTAAATCCCCCCCAGCCATACAATAATTCTGCATCTACACTAAATCTCCCCCCAGCCATACAATAAATCTGCCCACACACTAAATCTCCCCCAGCCATACAATAAATCTGCCCCCACACTAAATCTCCCCCCAGCCATACAATAAATCTGCCCCACACTAAATCTCCCCCCAGCCATACAATAAATCTGCCCCTACACTAAATCTCCCCCCAGCCATACAATAAATCTGCCCCTACACTAAATCTCCCCCAGACATACAATAAATCTGCCCCCACACAAAATCTCTACCCAGCCATACAATAAAACTGCCCCTACACTAAATCCCCCCCCCAGCCATTCAATAAATCTGCCCCCACACTAAATCTCCCCACAGCAATACAATAAATCTGCCCCCACAATATATCTCCCCCAGCCATACAATAAATCTGCCCCCACACTAAATCCCCCCCCAGCCATACAATAAATCTGCCCCTACACTAAATCTCCCCCCAGCCATACAATAAATCTCCACCAGCCATACAATAAATCTAGCCCCACACTAAATCACCCCCCCAGCCATACAATAAATCTACCGCCACACTAAATCACCCCCCAGCCATACAATAAATCTGTCCCCACACTAAATCTACCCACAGCCATACAAAAAATCTGCCCCTACACTAAATCTCCCCCCAGCCATATAATAAATCTTCCCCCAGTCATACAATAAATCTCCCCCTACACTAAATCTCCCCCCAGCCATACAATTAATCTCCCCCCAGCCATACAATAAATCTCCCCCCAAACTAAATCACCCCCCAGACATACAATAAATCTGCCCCTACACTAAATCTCCCCCTAGCCATGCAATAATCTCCCCCCAGCCATACAATAAATCTCCCCCAGCAATATAATAAATATACCCTCACACTAAATCACCCCCCAGCCATACAATAAATCTGTCCCTACACTATATCTCCCCCAGCCATACAATAAATCTGCCCGCACACTAATTCTCCCCCCAGCCATACAATAAATCTGCCCCTACACTAAATCCCCTCCCTGCCATACAATAAATCTGCCCCTACACTAAATCCCCCCCCAGCCATACAGTAAATCTGCCCCTACACTAAATCTCCCCCCAGCCAAACAATAAATCTCCCCCAGCCATACAATAAATCTACCCCCACACTAAATCACCCCCCGCCATACAATAAATCTACCCCCACACTAAATCACCCCCCAGCCATACAATAAATCTGTCCCCACCTTAAATTTCCCCCCAGCCATATAATAAATCTACCCCTACCCTAAATCTCCCCCCAGCCATACAATTACTCTCCCCCCAGCCATACAATAAATCTCCCCCAGCCATACAATAAATCTACCTCCACACTAAATCACCCCCCAGTCATACAATAAATCTAACCCCACACTAAATCACCCCCAGCCATACAATAAATCTGCCCCACACTAAATCTCCCCCCAGCCATACAATAAATCTGCCCCACACTAAATCTCCCCCCAGCCATACAATAAATCTGCCCCTACACTAAATCTCCCCCCAGCCATACAATAAATCTGCCCCTACACTAAATCTCCCCCAGACATACAATAAATCTGCCCCCACACAAAATCTCTACCCAGCCATACAATAAATCTGCCCCTACACTAAATCCCCCCCCCCAGCCATTCAATAAATCTGCCCCCACACTAAATCTCCCCCCAGCAATACAATAAATGTGCCTCTACACTAAATCTCCCTCCAGCCATACAATAAATCTGCCCCTACACTATATCCCCCCCCCAGCCATACAATAAATCTGCCCCTACACTAAATCTCCCCCCAGCCATACAATAAATCTCCCCCAGCCATACAATAAATCTAGCCCCACACTAAATCACCCCCCAGCCATACAATAAATCTACCCCCACACTAAATCACCCCCCAGCCATACAATAAATCTGTCCCCACACAAAATCTCCCCACAGCCATACAATAAATCTGTCCCTACACTAAATCTCCCCCCAGCCATATAATAAATCTACCCCTACACTAAATCTCCACCCAGCCATACACTAAATCTTCCCCCAGCCATACAATAAATCTGCCCCTACACTAAATCTCCCCCCAGCCATACAATTAATCTCCCCCCAGCCATACAATAAATCTCCCCCCAAACTAAATCACCCCCCAGACATACAATAAATCTGCCCCTACACTAAATCTCCCCCCAGCCATGCAATAATCTCCCCCCAGCCATACAATAAATCTCCCCCAGCAATATAATAAATATACCCTCACACTAAATCACCCCGCAGCCATACAATAAATCTAACCCCACACTAAATCTCCCCCAGCCATAAAATAAATCTGCCCGCACACTAATTCTCCCCCCAGCCATACAATAAATCAGCCCCTACACTAAATCCCCTCCTTGCCATACAATGAATCTGCCCCTACACTAAATCCCCCCCCAGCCATACAATAAATCTGCCCCTACACTAAATCTCCCCCCAGCCAAACAATAAATCTCCCCCAGCCATACAATAAATCTACCCCCACACTAAATCACCCCCCAGCCATACAATAAATCTACCCCCACACTAAATGACCCCCCAGCCATACAATAAATCTGTCCCCACATTAAATCTCCCCCCAGCCATATAATAAATCTACCCCTACACTAAATCTCCCCCCAGCAATACACTAAATCTCCCCCCAGCCATACAATTACTCTCCCCCCAGCCATATAATAAATCTCCCCCAGCCATACAATAAATCTACCTCCACACTAAATCACCCCCCAGCCATACAATAAATCTAACCCCACACTAAATCACCCCCAGCCATACAATAAATCTGCCCCTACACTAAATCTCCCCCAGCCATACAATAAATCTGCCCCTACACTAAATCTCCCCCAGCCATACAATAAATCTACCCCCACACTAAATCACCCCCCAGCCATACAGTAAATCTACCCCCACACTAAATCTCCCCCCAGCCATACAATAAATCTGCCCCACACTAAATCTACCCACAGCCATACAATAAATCTGCCCCTACACTAAATCCCCCCCCAGCCATACAATAAATATGCCCCTACACTAAATCTCCCCAGCCATACAATAAATCTACCCCAATACTAAATCTCCCCCAGCCATACAATAAATCTCCCCCCAGCCATACAATAAATCTGTCCCTACACTATATCAACCCCCAGCCATACAATAAATCTGCCCCCACACTAAATCACCCCCCAGCCATACAATAAATCTGCCCCTGCACTAAATCTCCCACAGCCATGCAATAAATCTGCCTCTACACTAAATCCCCCCCAAACCATACAGTAAATCTGCCCTTACACTAAATCCCCCCCAGCCATACAATAAATCTGCCACTACACTAAATCTCCCCCTAGCCATACAATAAATCTCCCCCCACACTAAATCTCCCCCCAGCCATAAAATAAATCTACCCCCACACTAAATCTCCCCCCAGCCATACAATAAATCTACCCCCACACTAAATCCCCCCCCAGCCATACAATAAATCTACCCCCACACTAAATCACCCCCCAGCCATACAATAAATCTGCCCCTACACTAAATCTCCCCCAGCCATATAATAAATCTCCCCCCACACTAAATCTTCCGCTAGCCATACAATAAATCTGCATCTACACTAAATCTCCCCCGAGCCATACAATAAATTTAGTATGGGGGTAGATCCCCCCAGCCATATAATAAAACTCCCCAAACACTAAATCTCCCCCAGCCATACAATAAATCTGCATCTACACTAAATCTCCCCCCAGCCATACAATAAATCTGCCCCTACACTAAATCTCCCCACAGCCATACAATAAATCTGCCCCTACACTAAATCTCCCCCAGCCCTACAATAAATCTGCCCCTACACTAATTCACCCCCAGCCATACAATAAATCTGCCCCTACCCTAAATCCCCCCCAGCCATACAATAAATCTGCCCCTACACTAAATCTCCCCCCAGCAATACAATAAATCTACCCCCATACTAAATCTCCCCCCAGCCATACAATAAATCTGCCCCTACCCTAAATACCCCCCAGCCATACAATAAATCTGCCCCTACACTAAATCTCCCCCCAGACGTACAATAAATCTGTCTCTACACTAAATCTCCCCCAGCCATACAATAAATCTGCCCCACACTAAATCTACCCCTAGCCATACAATAAATCTGCCCCTACACTAAATTTCCCCCAAGCCATACAATAAATCTCCTCCCACACTAAATCTCCCCAAAGCCATACAATAAATCTGCCGCCACACTAAATCTCCACCCAGCAATACAATAAATCTACCCCGACACTAAATCTCCCCCCAGCCTTACAATAAATCTGCCCCTACACTAAATCTCCCCCCAGCCATACAATAAATATGCCCCTACACTAAATCTCCCCCAAGCCATACAATAAATCTCCTCCCACACTAAATCTCCCCAAAGCCATACAATAAATCTGCCCCCACACTAAATCTCCCCCCAGCCATACAATAAATCTGCCCCCACACATAAATCTCCCTCCAGCCATACAATAAATCTACCGCCACACTAAATCTCCCTCCAGCCATACAATAAATCTGCCCCCACACTAAATCTCCCCACAGCCATACAATAAATCTGCCCCTACACTAAATCTCCCCCCAGCCATACAATAAATCTGCCCCCACACTAAATCACCCCCCTGCCATACAATAAATCTAACCCCACACTAAATCTCCTCCAGTCATACAATAAATCTGCCCCTAGACTAAATCTCCCTCCAGCCATACAATAAATCTGCCCCCACACATAAATCTCAATCCAGCCATACAATAAATCTGCTCCTACACTAAATCTCACCCAGCCATACAATAAATCTTTCCCCACACTAAATCTCCCCCAGCCATACAATAAATCTGCCCCCACACTAAATCTCCCCCCAGCTATACAATAAATCTGCCACCACACTAAATCTCCCCCCAGCCATATAATAAATCTCCCCCCACACTAAATCTCCCCCCAGCCATACAATAAATCTGCATCTACACTAAATCTCCCCCAGTTATATAATAAATCTGCTACTTCACTAAATCTCCCCCAGCCATACAATAAATCTGCCCCTAGACTAAATCTCCCTCCAGCAATACAATAAATCTGCCCCTAGACTAAATCTACCTCCAGCCATACAATAAATCTGCTCCCACACTAAATCTCCCCACAGCCATGCAATAAATCTTCTCCTACACTAAATCTCCCCCAGCCATACAATAAATCTTCAGACACACTAAATCTCCCCCAGCCGTACAATAAATCTGCCCCCACACTAAATCTCCCCCCAGCCATACAATATATCTGCCCCCACACTAAATCTCCCCCAGCCATATAATAAATCTCCCCCCACACTAAATCTCCCCCCAGCCATACAATAAATCTGCCCCCACACTAAATCACCCCCCTGCCATACAATAAATCTAACCCCACACTAAATCTCCTCCAGCCATACAATAAATCTGCCCCTAGACTAAATCTCCCTCCAGCCATACAATAAATCTGCTCCCACAATAAATCTCCCCACAGCCATGCAATAAATCTGCCCCCACACATAAATCTCAATCCAGCCATACAATAAATCTGCTCCTACACTAAATCTCCCCCCAGCTATACAATAAATCTGCCACCACACTAAATCTCCCTCCAGCCATACAATAAATCTCCCCCCACACTAAATCTCCCCCCAGCCATGCAATAAATCTGCATCTACACTAAATCTCCCCCAGTTATATAATAAATCTGCTACTTCACTAAATCTCCCCCAGCCATACAATAAATCTGCCCCTAGATTAAATCTAATTCCAGCAATACAATAAATCTGCCCCTAGACTAAATCTCCATCCAGCCATACAATAAATCTGCTCCCACACTAAATCTCCCCACAGCCATGCAATAAATCTGCCCCCACACATAAATCTCCCTCCAGCCATACAATAAATCTGCTCCTACACTAAATCTCCCCCAGCCAGACAATAAATCTCCAGGCACACTAAATCTCCCCCAGCCATACAATAAATCTGCCCCACACACTAAATCCCCCCCCAGCCATACAATAAATCTGCCCCCACACTAAATCTCCCCCCAGCCATATAATAAATCTCCCCCCACACTAAATCTCCCCCTAGCCATACAATAAATCTTCATCTACACTAAATCTCCCCCAGTCATATAATAAATCTGCCCCTACACTAAATCTCCCCACAGCCATACAATAAATCTACCCCCATACTAAATCTCCCCCCAGCCATACAATAAATCTACCCCTACACTAAATCTCCCCCAGCCATACAATAAATATGCCCCCATACTAAATCTCCCCCCAGCAATACAATAAATCTGCCCTCACACTAAATCTCCCTACAGCCATACAATAAAACTCCCCTACACTAAATCTCCCCCCAGCCATACAATAAATCTACCCCCACACTAAATCTCCCCCAGCCATGCAATAAATCTCCCCTACACTAAATATGCCCCAACCATACAATAAATCTGCCCCTACACTAAATCTCCCTACAGCCATACAATAAGTCTGTCTCTACACTAAATCTACCCGCAACCATACAATACATCTGCCCCTACACTAAATCTCCCTACAGCCATACAATAAGTCTGCCTCTAAACTAAACCTCCCCCCAGCCAAAGAATAAATCTCCGCCCACACTAAATCTCCCCCCAACCATACAATAAATCTGCCCCTACACTAAATCTCCCTACAGCCATACAATAAATCTCCGCCCACACTAAATCTCCCCCAGATATACAATAAAACTGCCCCTACATTAATTCTCTGCCCAGCCATACAATAAATCTGCCCCTACACTAAATCTCCCCCCAGCCATACAATAAATCTGCCCACACTAAATCTCCCCCCAGCCATACAATAAATCTCCCCCACAATAATTCTCCCCCCACACTAAATCTCCCCCAGCCATACAATAAATCTGCCCCCACAATAAATCTCCCCCAGCCATACAATAAATCTGCCCCCACACTAAATCTCCCCCAGCCATACAATAAATCTACCCCTACACTAAATCTCCCCCAGCCATGCAATAAATCTGCCCCCACACTAAATCTCCCACCAGCAATACAATAAATCTGCCCCCACACTAAATCTCCCCCAGCCATACAATAAATCTGCCCCCACACTAAATCTCCCCCAGCCATGCAATAAATCTGCCCCCACACTAAATCTCCCACCAGCAATACAATAAATCTGCCCCACACTAAATCTCCCCTAGCCATACAATAAATCTCCCCCCACACTAAATCTCCACCAGCCATACAATAAATCTGCCCCCACACTAAATCTCCCCCAGCCATACAATAAATCTACCCCCATACTAAATCTCCCCCCAGCCATACAATAAATCTAACCCACACTAAATCTCCCCCAGCCATACAATAAATCTGCCCCCACACTAAATCTCCCCCCAGCCATACAATAAATCTACCCCACACTAAATCTCCCCCCAGCCATACAATAAATCTCCCCCACAATAAATCTCCCCCAGCCATACAATAAATCTGCCCCCACACTAAATCTCCCCAGAGCCATACAATAAATCTACCCCTACACTAAATCTCCCCCAGCCCTACAATAAATCTGCCCCTACACTAATTCCCCCCCAAACATACAATAAATCTGCCCCTACCCTAAATCCCCCCCAGCCATACAATAAATCTGCTCCTACACTAAATCTCCCGCAAGCCATACAATAAATCTGCTCCCACACTAAATCTCCCCAAAGCCATACAATAAATCTGCCCCCACACTAAATCTCCCCCCAGCAATACAATAAATCTACCCCGACGCTAAATCTCCCCACAGCCATACAATAAATCTGCCCCTACACTAAATCTCCCCCCAGCCATACAATAAATCTGCATCTACACTAAATCTCCCCCAGTCATATAATAAATCTGCCCCTACACTAAATCTCCCCCAGTCATACAATAAATCTGCCCCATACTAAATCTCCCCCCAGCCATACAATAAATCTACCCCTACACTAAATCTCTCCCAGCCATTCAATAAATCTGCCCCTACACTAAATCTCTCCCCAGCCATACAATAAATCTACCCCTACACTAAATCTCCCCCAGCCATTCAATAAATCTGCCCCCACACTAAATCTCCCCCAGCCCTACAATAAATCTGCCCCTACACTAATTCCCCCCCAAACATACAATAAATCTGCCCCTAACCTAAATCCCCCCCAGCCATACAATAAATCTGCTCCTACACTAAATCTCCCGCAAGCCATACAATAAATCTGCTCCCACACTAAATCTCCCTAAAGCCATACAATAAATCTGCCCCCACACTAAATCTCCCCACAGCCATACAATAAATCTACCCCTACACTAAATCTCCCCCCAGCCATACAATAAATCTGCATCTACACTAAGGCTGTGTGCCCACGTAGCATTTTTCAAGCGTATATGCTGCGGAATTTCCGCAGCGTAAACGCTTGAAAAACGCATGTATATCCGCACCCCATGGTCCCCAATGGGATTCCGCTACTTCTATGCACATGCTGCGGATTTTTCCGCAGCGTTTATGCCGCGTTCAAAAATCCGCAGCATGTCATTTAATTTTGCGTTTCCGCAAGCGGAATTGCCTTTGTCCAATGCATAAAAAACGCAAGGCAATTCCGCATGTGGAAAACGCGTGATAAACGCGCGAAAAATGCGCGATAAACGCGTGCGGAATTCCGCATGCGTTTTTCCGGGAGAGGACTTGCATTTATGCAGCAGAAATTTTCTGCTTCATAAATGTAACGTGGGCACATAGCCTAAACCTCCCCCAGTCATATAATAAATCTGCCCCTACACTAAATCTCCCCCAGTCATACAATAAATCTGCCCCCACACTAAATCTCCCCACAGCCATACAATAAATCTACCCCATACTAAATCTCCCCCCAGCCATACAATAAATCTACCCCTACACTAAATCTCCCCCAGCCATTCAATAAATCTGCCACTACACTAAATCTCTCCCCAGCCATACAATAAATCTACCCCCGCACTAAATCTCCCCCCAGCCATACAATAAATCTACCCCCGCACTAAATCTCCCCCAGCCATACAATAAATCTCCCCCCACACTAAATATGCCCCAACCATACAATAAATCTGCCCCTACACTAAATCTCCCTACAGCCATACAATAAGTCTGCCTCTACACTAAATCTACCCCCAACCAAAGAATAAAACTCCGCCCACACTAAATCTCCCCCCAATCATACAATAAATCTGCCCCTACACTAAATCTCCCTACAGCCATACAATAAATCTCCGCCCACACTAAATCTCCCCCAGCCATACAATAAATCTGCCCCTACATTAAATCTCTGCCCAGCCATACAACAAATCTGCCCCTACACTAAATCTCCCCCCAGCCATACAATAAATCTGCCCCACACTAAATCTCCCCCCAGCCATACAATAAATCTCCCCCACAATAAATCTCCCCCCACACGAAATCTCCCCCAGCCATACAATAAATCTGCCCCCACACTAAATCTCCCCCAGCCATGCAATAAATCTGCCCCTACACTAAATCTCCCCCAGCCATGCAATAAATCTGCCCCTACACTAAATCTCCCCCAGCCATACAATAAATCTACCCCCACACTAAATCTCCCCTAGCCATACAATAAATCTGCCTCTACACTAAATCTCCCCCCAGCCATACAATAAATCTGACCCACACTAAATCTCTCCTAGCCATACAATAAATCTCCCCCCACACTAAATCTCCCCACAGCAATACAATAAATCTGCCCCTACACTAAATTTCCCCCCAGCCATAGAATAAATCTGCCCCACACTAAATCTCCCCCCAGCCATACAATAAATCTCCCCCCACACTAAATCTCCACCAGCCATACAATAAATCTGCCCCCACACTAAATCTCCCCCAGCCATACAATAAATCTGTCCCCACACTAAATCTACCCAGCCATACAATAAATCTGCCCCAAAACTAAATCTCCCCCCAGCCATACAATAAATCTGCCCCCACACTAAATCTCCCCCCCAGCCATACAATAAATCTGCCCCTACACTAAATCTCCCCCAGCCATACAATAAATCTACCCCAACACTAAATCTCCCCCCAGCCATACAATAAATCTGCCCCACACTAAATCTCCCCCCAGCCATACAACAAATCTCCCCCACAATAAATCTGCCCCCACACTAAATCTCCCCCAGACATACAATAAATCTGCCCCCACACTAAATCTCCCCCAGCCATACAATAAATCTGTCCCCACACTAAATCTACCCAGCCATAAAATAAATCTGCCCATACACTAAATCTCCCCCCAGCCATACAATAAATCTGCCCCTACACTAAATCTCCCCCTAGATATACAATAAATCTCCCCCCACACTAAATCTCCCCCCAGCCATACAATAAATCCACCCCCACACTAAATCTCACCCCAGCCATACAATAAATTTACCCCCACACTAAATCCCCCCCCAGCCATACAATAAATTTACCCCCACACTAAATCCCCCCCCAGCCATACAATAAATCTGCCCCCACACTAAATCACCCCCCAACCATACAATAAATCTGCCCCTACACTAAATCTCCCCCAGCCATATAATAAATCTCCTCCCACACTAAATCTCCCTCTAGCCATACAATAAATCTGCATCTACACTAAATCTCCCTCGAGCCATACAATAAATTTAGAATGGGGGTAGATCTCCCCCCAGCCATATAATAAAACTCCCCCCACACTAAATCTCCCCCAGCCATACAATAAATCTGCCCCCACACTAAATCTCCCCCAAGCCATACAATAAATCTTCCCCCACACTAAATCTCCCCACAGCCATACAATAAATCTGCCCCTACACTAAATCTCCCCCACCCATACAATAAATCTGCCCCTACACTAATTCCCCCCCAAACATACAATAAATCTGCCCCTACCCTAAATCCCCCCCAGCCAAACAATAAATCTGCTCCTACACAAAATCTCCCCCCAGCCATACAATAAATCGACCCCTACACTAAATCTCCCCCCAGCAATACAATAAATCTACCCCGACACTAAATCTCCCCCCAGCCATACAATAAATCTGCCCCTACACTAAATCTCCCCCCAGCAATACAATAAATCTACCCCGACACTAAATCTACCCCCAGCCATACAATAAATGTACCCCTACACTAAATCTCCCCCCAGCAATACAATAAATCTACCCCGACACTAAATCTCCCCAAAGCCATACAATAAATCTTCCCCCACACTAAATCTCCCCCCAGCCATACAATAAATCTGCTCCTACACTAAATCTCCCCCAAGCCATACAATAAATCTGCTCCCACACTAAATCTCCCCAAAGCCATACAATAAATCTGCCCCCACACTAAATTTCCCCCCAGCCATACAATAAATCTGCCCTCACACATAAATCTCCCTCCAGCCATACAATAAATCTAGCCCTACACTAAATCTCCCTCCAGCCTTTCAATAAATCTGCTCCCACACTAAATCTCCCCCAGCCATACAATAAATCTGCCCCCACACATAAATCTCCCTCCATCCATACAATAATTCTGCTCCTACACTAAATCTCCCCCAGCCATAAAATAAATGTGCCCCTAGACTAAATCTCCCTCCAGCCATACAATAAATCTGCTCCTACACTAAATCTCCCCGAGCCATACAATAAATCTGCCCCTAGACTAAATCTCCCTCCAGCCATACAATAAATCTGCCCCTAGACTAAATCTCCCTCCAGCCAAACAATAAATCTGCTCCCACACTAAATCTCCCCACAGTCATGCAATAAATCTTCCCCCACACATAAATCTCCCTCCAGCCATAAAATAAATCTGCTCCTACACTAAATCTCCCCACAGCCATGCAATAAATCTTCCCCCACACATAAATCTCCCTCCAGCCATACAATAAATCTGCCCCCACACTAAATCTCCCCCCAGCCATACAACAAATCTGCATCTACACTAAATCTCCCCCAGTCATATAATAAATCTGCCCCTACACTAATTCCCCCCCAAACATACAATAAATCTCCCCCTACCCTAAATCCCCCCAGCCATACAATAAATCTGCTCCTACACTAAATCTCCCCCAAGCCATACAATAAATCTGCTCCCACACTAAATCTCCCCAAAGCCATACAATAAATCTGCCCCCACACTAAATCTCCCCCCAGCAATACAATAAATCTACCCCGACACTAAATCTCCCCCCAGACATACAATAAATCTGCCCCTACACTAAATCTCCCCCCAGCAATACAATAAATCTACCCCGACACTAAATCTCCCCCCAGACATACAATAAATCTGCCCCTACACTAAATCTCCCCCCAGCCATACAATAAATCTGCTCCCACACTAAATCTCCCCAAAGCCATACAATAAATCTTCCCCCACACTAAATCTCCCCCCAGCCATACAATAAATCTGCTCCTACACTAAATCTCCCCCAAGCCATACAATAAATCTGCTCCCACACTAAATCTCCCAAAGAAATAAAATAAATCTGCCCCCACACTAAATCTCCCCCCAGCCATACAATAAATCTGCCCCCACACATAAATCGCCCTCCAGCCATACAATAAATCTAACCCTACACTAAATCTCCCTCCAGCCATTCAATAAATCTGCTCCCACACTAAATCTCCCCCAGCCATACAATAAATCTGCCCCCACACATAAATCTCCCTCCAGCCATAAAATAAATCTGCCCCCACACATAAATCTCCCTCCAGCCATACAATAATTCTGCTCCTACACTAAATCTCCCCCAGCCATACAATAAATGTGCCCCTAGACTAAATCTCCCTCCAGCCATACAATAAATCTGCTCCTACACTAAATATCCCCCAGCCATACAATAAATCTGCCCCTAGACTAAATCTCCCTCCAGCCATACAATAAATCTGCCCCTAGACTAAATCTTCCTCCAGCCATACAATAAATCTGCTCCTACACTAAATCTCCCCCAGCCATACAATAAATCTCCCAACACACTAAATCTCCCCCAGCCATACAATAAATCTGCCCCCACACTAAATCTCCCCCCAGCCATACAATAAATCTGCCCCCACACTAAATCTCCCCCCAGCCATACAATAAATCTGCCCCCACACTAAATCTCCCCCCAGCCATACAATAAATCTGCCCCCACACTAAATCTCCCCCCAGCCATACAATAAATCTGCATCTACACTAAATCTCCCCCAGTCATATAATAAATCTGCCCCTACACTAAATCTCCCCCAGCCATACAATAAATCTGCCCCCACACTAAATCTCCCCACAGCCATACAATAAATCTACCCCCATACTAAATCTCCCCCTAGCCATACAATAAATCTGCCCCCACACTAAATCTCCCCCCAGCCATACAATAAATCTGCCCCCACACTAAATCTCCCCCCAGCCATGCAATAAATCTGCATCTACACTAAATCTCCCCCAGTTATATAATAAATCTGCTACTTCACTAAATCTCCCCCAGCCATACAATAAATCTGCCCCTAGATTAAATCTACCTCCAGCAATACAATAAATCTGCCCCTAGACTAAATCTCCCTCCAGCCATACAATAAATCTGCTCCCACACTAAATCTCCCCACAGCCATGCAATAAATCTGCCCCCACACATAAATCTCCCTCCAGCCATACAATAAATCTGCTCCTACACTAAATCTCCCCCAGCCAGACAATAAATCTCCAGGCACACTAAATCTCCCCCAGCCATACAATAAATCTGCCCCACACACTAAATCCCCCACCAGCCATACAATAAATCTGCCCCCACACTAAATCTCCCCCCAGCCATATAATAAATCTCCCCCCACACTAAATCTCCCCCTAGCCATACAATAAATCTTCATCTACACTAAATCTCCCCCAGTCATATAATAAATCTGCCCCTACACTAAATCTCCCCACAGCCATACAATAAATCTACCCCCATACTAAATCTCCCCCCAGCCATACAATAAATCTACCCCTACACTAAATCTCCCCCAGCCATACAATAAATATGCCCCCACACTAAATCTCCCCCCAGCAATACAATAAATCTGCCCTCACACTAAATCTCCCTACAACCATACAATAAAACTCCCCTACACTAAATCTCCGCCCAGCCATACAATAAATCTACCACCACACTAAATCTCCCCCAGCCATGCAATAAATCTCCCCTACACTAAATATGCCCCAACCATACAATAAATCTGCCCCTACACTAAATCTCCCTACAGCCATACAATAAGTCTGTCTCTACACTAAATCTACCTGCAACCATACAATACATCTGCCCCTACACTAAATCTCCCTACAGCCATACAATAAGTCTGCCTCTAAACTAAACCTCCCCCCAGCCAAAGAATAAATCTCCGCCCACACTAAATCTCCCCCCAACCATACAATAAATCTGCCCCTACACTAAATCTCCCTACAGCCATACAATATATCTCCGCCCACACTAAATCTCCCCCAGATATACAATAAAACTGCCCCTACATTAAATCTCTGCCCAGCCATACAATAAATCTGCCCCTACACTAAATCTCCCCCCAGCCATACAATAAATCTGCCCCACACTAAATCTCCCCCCAGCCATACAATAAATCTCCCCCACAATAAATCTCCCCCCACACTAAATCTCCCCCAGCCATACAATAAATCTGCCCCCACAATAAATCTCCCCCAGCCATACAATAAATCTGCCCCCACACTAAATCTCCCCCAGCCATACAATAAATCTGCCCCTACACTAAATCTCCCCCAGCCATGCAATAAATCTGCCCCCACACTAAATCTCCCACCAGCAATACAATAAATCTGCCCCCACACTAAATCTCCCCCAGCCATACAATAAATCTGCCCCCACACTAAATCTCCCCCAGCCATGCAATAAATCTGCCCCCACACTAAATCTCCCCCCAGCCATACAATAAATCTACCCCACACTAAATCTCCCCCCAGCCATACAATAAATCTCCCCCACAATAAATCTCCCCCAGCCATACAATAAATCTGCCCCCACACTAAATCTCCCCAGAGCCATACAATAAATCTACCCCTACACTAAATCTCCCCCAGCCCTACAATAAATCTGCCCCTACACTAATTCCCCCCCAAACATACAATAAATCTGCCCCTACCCTAAATCCCCCCCAGCCATACAATAAATCTGCTCCTACACTAAATCTCCCGCAAGCCATACAATAAATCTGCTCCCACACTAAATCTCCCCAAAGCCATACAATAAATCTGCCCCCACACTAAATCTCCCCCCAGCAATACAATAAATCTACCCCGACGCTAAATCTCCCCACAGCCATACAATAAATCTGCCCCTACACTAAATCTCCCCCCAGCCATACAATAAATCTGCATCTACACTAAATCTCCCCCAGTCATATAATAAATCTGCCCCTACACTAAATCTCCCCCAGTCATACAATAAATCTGCCCCATACTAAATCTCCCCCCAGCCATACAATAAATCTACCCCTACACTAAATCTCTCCCAGCCATTCAATAAATCTGCCCCTACACTAAATCTCTCCCCAGCCATACAATAAATCTACCCCTACACTAAATCTCCCCCAGCCATTCAATAAATCTGCCCCCACACTAAATCTCCCCCAGCCCTACAATAAATCTGCCCCTACACTAATTCCCCCCCAAACATACAATAAATCTGCCCCTAACCTAAATCCCCCCCAGCCATACAATAAATCTGCTCCTACACTAAATCTCCCGCAAGCCATACAATAAATCTGCTCCCACACTAAATCTCCCTAAAGCCATACAATAAATCTGCCCCCACACTAAATCTCCCCACAGCCATACAATAAATCTACCCCTACACTAAATCTCCCCCCAGCCATACAATAAATCTGCATCTACACTAAGGCTGTGTGCCCACGTAGCATTTTTCAAGCGTATATGCTGCGGAATTTCCGCAGCGTAAACGCTTGAAAAACGCATGTATATCCGCACCCCATGGTCCCCAATGGGATTCCGCTATTTCTATGCA
The DNA here is from genome assembly GCF_046119375.1 of Phyllobates terribilis. Taxonomy (NCBI): domain Eukaryota; kingdom Metazoa; phylum Chordata; class Amphibia; order Anura; family Dendrobatidae; genus Phyllobates; species Phyllobates terribilis. Next base: position 33,824,607 of record NW_027362774.1, on the reverse strand, counting down.
CATGCTGCGGATTTTTCCGCAGCGTTTATGCCGCGTTCAAAAATCCGCAGCATGTCATTTAATTTTGCGTTTCCGCAAGCGGAATTGCCTTTGTCCAATGCATAAAAAACGCAAGGCAATTCCGCATGTGGAAAACGCGTGATAAACGCGCGAAAAATGCGCGATAAACGCGTGCGGAATTCCGCATGCGTTTTTCCGGGAGAGGACTTGCATTTATGCAGCAGAAATTTTCTGCTTCATAAATGCAACGTGGGCACATAGCCTAAATCTCCCCCAGTCATATAATAAATCTGCCCCTACACTAAATCTCCCCCAGTCATACAATAAATCTGCCCCCACACTAAATCTCCCCACAGCCATACAATAAATCTACCCCATACTAAATCTCCCCCCAGCCATACAATAAATCTACCCCTACACTAAATCTCACCCAGCCATTCAATAAATCTGCCACTACACTAAATCTCTCCCCAGCCATACAATAAATCTACCCCCGCACTAAATCTCCCCCCAGCCATACAATAAATCTACCCCCGCACTAAATCTCCCCCAGCCATACAATAAATCTCCCCCCACACTAAATCTCCCCCCAATCATACAATAAATCTGCCCCTACACTAAATCTCCCTACAGCCATACAATAAATCTCCGCCCACACTAAATCTCCCCCAGCCATACAATAAATCTGCCCCTACATTAAATCTCTGCCCAGCCATACAACAAATCTGCCCCTACACTAAATCTCCCCCCAGCCATACAATAAATCTGCCCCACACTAAATCTCCCCCCAGCCATACAATAAATCTCCCCCACAATAAATCTCCCCCCACACTAAATCTCCCCCAGCCATACAATAAATCTGCCCCCACACTAAATCTCCCCCAGCCATACAATAAATCTGCCCCTACACTAAATCTCCCCCCAGCCATACAATAAATCCGCCCCCACACTAAATCTCCCCCAGCCATGCAATAAATCTGCCCCTACACTAAATCTCCCCCAGCCATACAATAAATCTACCCCCACACTAAATCTCCCCTAGACATACAATAAATCTGCCTCTACACTAAATCTCCCCCCAGCCATACAATAAATCTGACCCTACACTAAATCTCTCCTAGCCATACAATAAATCTCCCCCCACACTAAATCTCCCCACAGCAATACAATAAATCTGCCCCTACACTAAATTTCCCCCCAGCCATACAATAAATCTGCCCCACACTAAATCTCCCCCCAGCCATACAATAAATCTCCCCCCACACTAAATCTCCACCAGCCATACAATAAATCTGCCCCCACACTAAATCTCCCCCAGCCATACAATAAATCTGTCCCCACACTAAATCTACCCAGCCATACAATAAATCTGCCCCAAAACTAAATCTCCCCCCAGCCATACAATAAATCTGCCCCCACACTAAATCTCCCCCCCAGCCATACAATAAATCTGCCCCTACACTAAATCTCCCCCAGCCATACAATAAATCTACCCCAACACTAAATCTCCCCCCAGCCATACAATAAATCTGCCCCACACTAAATCTCCCCCCAGCCATACAACAAATCTCCCCCACAATAAATCTGCCCCCACACTAAATCTCCCCCAGACATACAATAAATCTGCCCCCACACTAAATCTCCCCCAGCCATACAATAAATCTGTCCCCACACTAAATCTACCCAGCCATAAAATAAATCTGCCCATACACTAAATCTCCCCCCAGCCATACAATAAATCTGCCCCTACACTAAATCACCCCCAGCCATGCAATAAATCTGCCCCTACACTAAATCTCCCACAGCCATACAATAAATCTGCCCCTACACTAAATCCCCCCCAACCATACAATAAATCTGCCCCTACACTAAATCCCCCCCAGCCATACAATAAATCTGCCCCTACACTAAATCTCCCCCTAGATATACAATAAATCTCCCCCCACACTAAATCTCCCCCCAGCCATACAATAAATCTACCCCCACACTAAATCTCACCCCAGCCATACAATATATTTACCCCCACACTAAATCCCCCCCCAGCCATACAATAAATCTGCCCCCACACTAAATCACCCCCCAACCATACAATAAATCTACCCCTACACTAAATCTCCCCCAGCCATATAATAAATCTCCTCCCACACTAAATCTCCCTCTAGCCATACAATAAATCTGCATCTACACTAAATCTCCCTCGAGCCATACAATAAATTTAGAATGGGGGTAGATCTCCCCCCAGCCATATAATAAAACTCCCCCCACACTAAATCTCCCCCAGCCATACAATAAATCTGCCCCCACACTAAATCTCCCCCAAGCCATACAATAAATCTGCCCCCACACTAAATCTCCCCACAGCCATACAATAAATCTGCCCCTACACTAAATCTCCCCCAGCCATACAATAAATCTGCCCCTACACTAATTCCCCCCCAAACATACAATAAATCTGCCCCTACCCTAAATCCCCCCCAGCCAAACAATAAATCTGCTCCTACACAAAATCTCCCCCCAGCCATACAATAAATCGACCCCTACACTAAATCTCCCCCCAGCAATACAATAAATCTACCCCGACACTAAATCTCCCCCCAGCCATACAATAAATCTGCCCCTACACTAAATCTCCCCCCAGCAATACAATAAATCTACCCCGACACTAAATCTACCCCCAGCCATACAATAAATCTACCCCTACACTAAATCTCCCCCCAGCAATACAATAAATCTACCCCGACACTAAATCTCCCCAAAGCCATACAATAAATCTTCCCCCACACTAAATCTCCCCCCAGCCATACAATAAATCTGCTCCTACACTAAATCTCCCCCAAGCCATACAATAAATCTGCTCCCACACTAAATCTCCCCAAAGCCATACAATAAATCTGCCCCCACACTAAATTTCCCCCCAGCCATACAATAAATCTGCCCTCACACATAAATCTCCCTCCAGCCATACAATAAATCTAGCCCTACACTAAATCTCCCTCCAGCCTTTCAATAAATCTGCTCCCACACTAAATCTCCCCCAGCCATACAATAAATCTGCCCCCACACATAAATCTCCCTCCATCCATACAATAATTCTGCTCCTACACTAAATCTCCCCCAGCCATAAAATAAATGTGCCCCTAGACTAAATCTCCCTCCAGCCATACAATAAATCTGCTCCTACACTAAATCTCCCCGAGCCATACAATAAATCTGCCCTTAGACTAAATCTCCCTCCAGCCATACAATAAATCTGCCCCTAGACTAAATCTCCCTCCAGCCATACAATAAATCTGCTCCCACACTAAATCTCCCCACAGCCATGCAATAAATCTTCCCCCACACATAAATCTCCCTCCAGCCATAAAATAAATCTGCTCCTACACTAAATCTCCCCACAGCCATGCAATAAATCTTCCCCCACACATAAATCTCCCTCCAGCCATACAATAAATCTGCCCCCACACTAAATCTCCCCCCAGCCATATAATAAATCTCCCCCCACACTAAATCTCCCCCCAGCCATACAACAAATCTGCATCTACACTAAATCTCCCCCAGTCATATAATAAATCTGCCCCTACACTAATTCCCCCCCAAACATACAATAAATCTCCCCCTACCCTAAATCCCCCCAGCCATACAATAAATCTGCTCCTACACTAAATCTCCCCCAAGCCATACAATAAATCTGCTCCCACACTAAATCTCCCCAAAGCCATACAATAAATCTGCCCCCACACTAAATCTCCCCCCAGCAATACAATAAATCTATCCCGACACTAAATCTCCCCCCAGACATACAATAAATCTGCCCCTACACTAAATCTCCCCACAGCCATACAATAAATCTGCTCCCACACTAAATCTCCCCAAAGCCATACAATAAATCTTCCCCCACACTAAATCTCCCCCCAGCCATACAATAAATCTGCTCCTACACTAAATCTCCCCCAAGCCATACAATAAATCTGCTCCCACACTAAATCTCCCAAAGAAATAAAATAAATCTGCCCCCACACTAAATCTCCCCCCAGCCATACAATAAATCTAACCCTACACTAAATCTCCCTCCAGCCATTCAATAAATCTGCTCCCACACTAAATCTCCCCCAGCCATACAATAAATCTGCCCCCACACATAAATCTCCCTCCAGCCATAAAATAAATCTGCCCCCACACATAAATCTCCCTCCAGCCATACAATAATTCTGCTCCTACACTAAATCTCCCCCAGCCATACAATAAATGTGCCCCTAGACTAAATCTCCCTCCAGCCATACAATAAATCTGCTCCTACACTAAATATCCCCCAGCCATACAATAAATCTGCCCCTAGACTAAATCTCCCTCCAGCCATACAATAAATCTGCCCCTAGACTAAATCTTCCTCCAGCCATACAATAAATCTGCTCCTACACTAAATCTCCCCCAGCCATACAATAAATCTCCCAACACACTAAATCTCCCCCAGCCATACAATAAATCTGCCCCCACACTAAATCTCCCCCCAGCCATACTATAAATCTGCCCCCACACTAAATCTCCCCCCAACCATACAATAAATCTGCCCCCACACTAAATCTCCCCCCAGCCATACAATAAATCTGCCCCCACACTAAATCTCCCCCCAGCCATACAATAAATCTGCATCTACACTAAATCTCCCCCAGTCATATAATAAATCTGCCCCTACACTAAATCTCCCCCAGCCATACAATAAATCTGCCCCCACACTAAATCTCCCCACAGCCATACAATAAATCTACCCCCATACTAAATCTCCCCCCAGCCATACAATAAATCTACCCCTACACTAAATCTCCCCCAGCCATACAATAAATATGCCCCCATACTAAATCTCCCCCCAGCCATACAATAAATCTCCCCTACACTAAATCCCCCCAGCCATACAATAAATCTCCCCTACACTAAATCTCCCCCCAGCCATACAATAAATCTCCCCTACACTAAATCTCCCCCCAGCCACACAATAAATCTGCCCCCACACTAAATCTCCCCCAGCCATGCAATAAATCTCCCCACACACTAAATATGCCCCCAACCATACAATAAATCTGCCCCTACACTAAATCTCCCTAAAGCCATACAATATTTCTGCCTCTACACTAAATCTCCCCACAGCCAAAGAATAAATCTCGGCCCACACTAAATCTACCCCCAACCATGCTATAAATCTGCCCTTACACTAAATCTCCCTACAGCCATACAATAAGTCTGCCTCTACACTAAATCTCCCCCCAGCCAAAGAATAAATCTCCGCCCACACTAAATCTCCCTCAGCCATACAATAAATCTGCCCCTACATTAAATCTCTGCCCAGCCATGCAATAAATCTGCCCCTACACTAAATCTCCCCCCAGCCATACAATAAATCTGCCCCACACTATATGTCCCCCCAGCCATACAATAAATCTCCCCCACAATAAATCTCCCCCCACACTAAATCTCACCCAGCCATACAATAAATCTGCCCCTACACTAAATCTCCCCCTAGCCATACAAAAAATCCGCCCCCACACTAAATCTCCCCCAGCCATGCAATAAGTCTGCCCCCACACTAAATCTCCCCCAGCAATACAATAAATCTGCCCCTACACTAAATCTCTCCCCAGCCATACAATAAATCTGCCCCACACTAAATCTCCCCCAGCCATACAATAAATATGCCCCCATACTAAATCTCCCCCCAGCCATACAATAAATCTCCCCTACACTAAATCCCCCCAGCCATACAATAAATCTCCCCTACACTAAATCTCCCCCCAGCCATACAATAAATCTCCCCTACACTAAATCTCCCCCCAGCCACACAATAAATCTGCCCCCACACTAAATCTCCCCCAGCCATGCAATAAATCTCCCACACACTAAATATGCCCCCAACCATACAATAAATCTGCCCCTACACTAAATCTCCCTAAAGCCATACAATAAGTCTGCCTCTACACTAAATCTCCCCCCAGCCAAAGAATAAATCTCGGCCCACACTAAATCTACCCCCAACCATGCTATAAATCTGCCCTTACACTAAATCTCCCTACAGCCATACAATAAGTCTGCCTCTACACTAAATCTCCCCCCAGCCAAAGAATAAATCTCCGCCCACACTAAATCTCCCTCAGCCATACAATAAATCTGCCCCTACATTAAATCTCTGCCCAGCCATGCAATAAATCTGCCCCTACACTAAATCTCCCCCCAGCCATACAATAAATCTGCCCCACACTATATGTCCCCCCAGCCATACAATAAATCTCCCCCACAATAAATCTCCCCCCACACTAAATCTCACCCAGCCATACAATAAATCTGCCCCTACACTAAATCTCCCCCTAGCCATACAAAAAATCCGCCCCCACACTAAATCTCCCCCAGCCATGCAATAAGTCTGCCCCCACACTAAATCTCCCCCAGCAATACAATAAATCTGCCCCTACACTAAATCTCCCCCCAGCCATACAATAAATCTGCCCCACACTAAATCTCCCCTAGCCATACAATAAATCTCCCCCCACACTAAATCTCCCCCAGCCATACAATAAATCTGCCCCCACACTAAATCTCCCCCAGCCATACAATAAATCTGTCCCCACACTAAATCTACCCAGCCATACAATAAATCTGCCTCCACACTAAATCTCCCCCCAGCCATACAATAAATCAGCCCCCACACTAAATCTCCCCCCCCAGCCATACAATAAATCTGCCCCTACACTAAATCTCCCCCAGCCATACAATAAATCTACCCCAACACTAAATCTCCCCCCAGCCATACAATAAATCTGCCCCACACTAAATCTCCCCCCAGCCATACAATAAATCTCCCCCACACTAAATCTAACCCAACCATACAATAAATCTGCCCTTACACTAAATCTCCCTACAGCCATACAATAAATCTCCCCCACACTAATTCTCACCCAACCATACAATAAATCTGCCCTTACACTAAATCTCCCTACAGCCATACAATAAGTCTGCCTCTACACTAAATCTCCCCCAGCCATACCATAAATCTGCCCCACACTAAATCCCCCCCAGCCATACAATAAATCTGCCCCTACACTAAATCTCCCTACAGCCATACAATAAGTCTGCCTCTACACTAAATCTACCCCCAACCATACAATAAATCAGCCCTTACACTAAATCTCCCTACAGCCATAAAATAACTCTGCCTCTACACTAAATCTCCCCCCAGCCAAAGAATAAATCTCCGCCCACACTAAATCTCCCCCAGCCATACAATAAATCTACCCCAACACTAAATCTCCCCCCAGCCATACAATAAATCTGCCCCACACTAAATCTCCCCCCCAGCCATACAATAATTCTCCCCCACAATAAATCTCCCCCCACACTAAATCTCCCCCAACCATACAATAAATCTGCCCCCACACTAAATCTCCCCCAGCCATACAATAAATCTGCCCCCACACTAAATTTCCCCCAGCCATACAATAAATCTGCCCCTACACTAAATCTCCCCCCAGCCATACAATAAATCTGCCCCCGCACTAAATCCCCCCCCAGCCATACAATAAATCTGCCCCTACACTAAATCTCCCCCAGCCATACAATAAATCTACCCCAACACTAAATCTCCCCCCAGCCATACAATAAATCTGCCCCACACTAAATCTCCCCCCAGCCATACAATAAATCTCCCCCACAATAAATCTGCCCCCACACTAAATCTCCCCCAGACATACAATAAATCTGCCCCCACACTAAATCTCCCCCAGCCATGCAATAAATCTGTCCCCACACTAAATCTACCCAGCCATACAATAAATCTGCCCCCACACTAAATCTCCCCCAGCCATACAATAAATCTGCCCCCACACTAAATCTCCCCCAGACATACAATAAATCTACCCCTACACTAAACCCCCCCCAGCCATACAACAAATCTGCCCCCTCACTAAATCTCCCCCCAGCCATACAATAATTCTGCCCCTACACTAAATCCCCCCCAGCCATACAATAAATCTGCCCCTACACTAAATCTCCCCCAGCCATACAATAAATCTGCCCCCTCACTAAATCTTCCCCCAGCCATACAATAAATCTGCTCCTACATTAAATCTCTCCCCAGCCATACAATAAATCTGCCCCATAATAAATCTCCCCCAGCCATACAATAAATCTGCCCCTACACTAAATCTCTCCAAAGCCATACAATAAATCTGCCCCTACACTAAATCTCTCCCAGCCATACAATAAATCTGCCCCCACACTAAATCTCCCCACAGCCATACAATAAATATACCCCCATACTAAATCTCCCTCCAGCCATACAATAAATCTACCCCTACACTAAATCTCCCCCAGCCATACAATAAATCTGCCCCCTCACTAAATCTCCCCCCAGCAATACAATAAATCTGCCCTCACACTAAATCTCCCCCCAACCATACAATAAATCTGCACCTACAATAAATCTCCCCCAGCCATACAATAAATCTGCCCCTACACTAAATCTCCCCCAGCCATACAATAAATCTGCCCCCTCACTAAATCTCCCCCAAGACATACAATAAATCTGCCCCTACATTAAATCTCTCCCCAGCCATACAATAAATCTGCCCCCACACTAAATCTCTCCACAGCCATACAAAAAATCTGCATCTACACTAAATCTCCCCCAGCCATACAATAAATCTGCCCCTACACTAATTCCCCCCGCAGCCATACAATAAATCTGCCCCCTCACGAAATCTCCCCCCAGCCATACAATATATCTCCCCCAGCCATACAATAAATCTACCCCCACACTAAATCATCCCCCAGCCATACAATAAATGTGCCCCTACACTAAATCTCCCCCAAGCCTTACAATAAATCTGACCCTACACTAATTCCCCCCGCAGCCATACAATATATCTGCCCCCTCACGAAATCTCCCCCCAGCCGTACAATATATCTACCCCAGCCATGCAATAAATCTACATCTACACTAAATCATCCCCCACCATACAATAATCTGCCCCCACACTAAATCTCCCCCCCAGCCATACAATAAATCTGCCCCTACACTAAATCTCCCCCAGCCATACAATAAATCTCCCCCACAATAAATCTGCCCCCAGACATACAATAAATCTGCCCCAACACTAAATCTCCCCCCAGACATACAATAAATCTGCCCCAACACTAAATCCCCTCCCCAGCCATACAATAAATCTGCCCCACACTAAATCTCCCCCAGCCATACAATAAATCTGCCCCCATACTAAATCCCCCCCAGCCATACAATAAATCTGCCCCTACACTAAATCTCACCCAGCCATACAATAAATCTACCCCTACACTAAATCCCCCCCAGCCATACAATAAATCTGCCCCACACTAAATCTCCCCCAGCCATACAATAAATCTGCCCCACACTAAATCTACCCCAGCCATACAATAAATCTGCCCCTACACTAAATCTCCCCAGCCATACAATAAATCTACCCCTACACTAAATCCCCCCCAGCCATACAATAAATCTGCCCCCACACTAAATCCCCCCAGCCATACAATAAATCTGCCCCCACACTAAATCTGCCCCAGCCATACAATAAATCTGCCCCTACACTAAATCTCCCCATAGCCATAAAATAAATCTGCCCCCACACTAAATCTTCTCCCAGCCATACAATAAATCTACCCCTACACTAAATCTCCCCACAGCCATACAATAAATCTGCCCCTACACTAAATCTACCCCCAGCAATACAATAAATCTGCCCCTACACTAAATCTCCCCACAGCCATAAAATAAATCTGCCCCTACACTAAATCTCCCCCAGCCCTACAGTAATTCTGCCCCCACACTAAATCTCCCCAGCCATACATTAAATCTGCCCCTACACTAAATCCCCCCAGCCATACAATAAATCTGCCCCCACACTAAATCTGCCCCAGCCATACAATAAATCTGCCCCTACACTAAATCTCCCCACAGCCATACAATAAATCTGCCCCTACACTAAATCTCCCCCAATCCTACAATAAATCTGCCTCTACACTAAATCCCCCCAGCCATACAATAAATCTGCCCCCACACTAAATCCCCACAGCCATACAATAAATCTGCCCCCACACTAAATCTGCCCCAGCCATACAATAAATCTGCCCCTACACTAAATCTCCCCACAGCCATGCAATAAATCTAACCCTACACTAAATCTTCCCACAGCCATACAATAAATCTCCCCCCACACTAAATCTCTCCCCATCCATACAATAAATCTGCATCTACACTAAATCTCCCCAGCCATACAATAAATCTGCCCCCACACTAAATCTCCCCCAAGCCTTACAATAAATCTGCCCCTAAACTAAATCTCCCCCTAGCCATACAATAAATCTGCCCCTACACTAAATCTACCCCAGCCATACAATAAATCTTCCCCCACACGAAATCTACCCCCAGCCATACAATAAATCTCCTCCCACACTAAATCTCCCCCCAGCCATACAATAAATCTCCATCTACACTAAATCTCCCAACAGCCAAACAATAAATCTGCCCCCACACTAAATCTCCCCACAGCCATACATTAAATATGCCCCCACACTAAATCTCCCCACAGCCATACAATAAATCTGCCCCTACACTAAATCTCCCCACAGCCATACAATAAATCTACCCCTACACTAAATCTACCCTCAGCCATACAAAAAATCTCCCCTACTCTAAATCTCCCCCCCAGCCACACAATAAATCTGCCCCCACACGAAATCTACCCCCAACCATGCAATAAATTCCCCCCAGCAATACAATAAATCTCCTCCCACTCTAAATCTCCCCCCAGCCATACAATAAATATCCATCTACACTAAATCTCCCCCAGGTATACAATAAATCTACCCCCATGCTAAATCTCCCCCCAGCCATGCAATAAATCTCCCCAAAACACTAAATCTCCCCTACACTAAATCTCCCTCCAGCCATGCAATAAATCTCCCCCACACTAAATCTCCCCCCCAGCCATACAATAAATCTGCCCCCACACTAAATCTCCCCCAGCCATACAATAAATCTGCCCCCACACTAAATCCCCCCCCAGCCCTACAATAAATCTGCCCCTACACTAAATCTCCCCACAGCCATACAATAAATCTCCCCTACACTAAATCTCCCCCCAGCCACACAACAAGTCTCCCCCCACACTAAATCTCCCCACAGCCATACAATAAATCTGCCCCCACACTAAATCTCCCCACAGCCATACAATAAATCTGCCCCTACACTAAATCTCCCCCAGCCACACAATAAATCTGCCCCTACACTAAATCTCCCCCCAGCCATACAATAAATCTGCCCCCTCACTAAATCTCCCCCCACCCATACATTCAATCTGCCCCCTCACTAAATCTCCCCCCACCCATACATTCAATCTGCCCCTACATTAAATCTCTCCCCAGCCATACAATAAATCTGCCCCACACTAAATCTCCCCCAGCCATACAATAAATCTACCCCACACTAAATCTCCCCCCACACTAAATCACCCAATAGCCATACAATAAATCTGTCCCTACACTAAATCTCCCCCCAGCCATACAATAAATCTACCCCCACACTAAATCACCCCCCAGCTATACAATAAATCTGCCCCTACACTAAATCTCCCCCCAGCCATACAATAAATCTCCCCCAGCCATACAATAAATCTACCCCCACACTAAATCACCCCCCACCCATACACTAAATCTCCATCTACACTAAATCTACCCCTAGCCATGCAATAAATCTGCCCTCATACTAAATCTCCCCCCAGCCATACAATAAATCTCCCCCCAGCCATACAATATATCTCCCCCAGCCATACAATAAATCTACCCCCACACTAAATCACCCCCAGCCATACAATAAATCTACCCCAACACTAAATCACCCCCCAGCCATACAATAAATCTGCCCCTACACTAAATCTCCTCCCAGCCATACAATAAATCTCCCCCCAGCCATACAATAAATCTCCCCCAGCCATGCAATAAATCTACCCCCAGCCATACAATAAATCTACACCCACACTAAATCACCCCCCAGCCATACAATAAATCTAACCCCACACTAAATCACCCCCTAGCCATACAATAAATCTACCCCCACACTAAATCTCCCCCCAGCCACACAATAAATCTGCCCCTACACTAAATATCCCACAGTCATACAATAAATCTGCCCCTACACTAAATCTCCCCCAGCCATACAATAAATCTACCCTGACACTAAATCTTCCCCAGCCATACAATAAATCTCCCCCACACTAAATCTCCCCCCAGCCATACAATAAATCTGCCCCTAAACTAAATCTCCCCGCAGCCATACAATAAATCTCCCCCAGCCATACAATAAATCTCCCCCAGCCATACAATAAATCTACCCCCAGCCATTCAATAAATCTACCCCCACACTAAATCAACCCCCAGCCACGCAATAAATCTGCCCTTACACTAAATCTCCCCCCAGCCATACAATAAATCTCCTCCCAGCCATACAATAAATCTCCATCTACACTAAATCTGCCCACAGCCATACAATAAATCTGCCCCTACACTAAATCTCCCCCAGCCATACAATAAATCTGCCCCTACACTAAATCTCCCCCCAGCCATACAATAAATCTACCCCGATACTAAATCCGCCCCAGCCATAGAATAAATCTCCTCCCACACTAAATCTCCCCCCAGCCATACAATAAATCTCCATCTACACTAAATCTGCCCACAGCCATACAATAAATCTGCCCCCACACTAAATCCCCCCCAGCCCTACAATAAATCTGCCCCTACACTAAATCTCCCCACAGCCATACAATAAATCTCCCCTACACTAAATCTCCCCCCAGCCACACAACAAGTCTCCCCCCACACTAAATCTCCCCACAGCCATACAATAAATCTGCCCCCACACTAAATCTCCCCACAGCCATACAATAAATCTGCCCCTACACTAAATCTCCCCCAGCCACACAATAAATCTGCCCCTACACTAAATCTCCCCCCAGCCATACAATAAATCTGCCCCCTCACTAAATCTCCCCCCACCCATACATTCAATCTGCCCCCTCACTAAATCTCCCCCCAGCCATACATTCAATCTGCCCCTACATTAAATCTCTCCCCAGCCATACAATAAATCTGCCCAACACTAAATCTCCCCCAGCCATACAATAAATCTACCCCACAATAAATCTCCCCCCACACTAAATCACCCAACAGCCATACAATAAATCTGTCCCTACACTAAATCTCCCCCCAGCCATACAATAAATCTACCCCCACACTAAATCACCCCCCAGCTATACAATAAATCTGCCCCTACACTAAATCTCCCCCCAGCCATACAATAAATCTCCCCCAGCCATACAATAAATCTACCCCCACACTAAATCACCCCCCACCCATACAATAAATCTCCATCTACACTAAATATACCCCTAGCCATGCAATAAATCTGCCCTCATACTAAATCTCCCCCCAGCCATACAATAAATCTCCCCCCAGCCATACAATACATCTCCCCCAGCCATACAATAAATCTACCCCCACACTAAATCACCCCCAGCCATACAATAAATCTACCCCAACACTAAATCACCCCCCAGCCATACAATAAATCTGCCCCTACACTAAATCTCCTCCCAGCCATACAATAAATCTCCCCCCAGCCATACAATAAATCTCCCCCAGCCATGCAATAAATCTACGCCCAGCCATACAATAAATCTACACCCACACTAAATCACCCCCCAGCCATACAATAAATCTAACCCCACACTAAATCACCCCCCAGCCATACAATAAATCTACCCCCACACTAAATCTCCCCCCAGCCACACAATAAATCTGCCCCTACACTAAATATCCCACAGCCATACAATAAATCTGCCCCTACACTAAATCTCCCCCAGCCATACAATAAATCTACCCTGACACTAAATCTTCCCCAGCCATAAAATAAATCTCCCCCACACTAAATCTCCCCCCAGCCATACAATAAATCTGCCCCTAAACTAAATCTCCCCCCAGCCATACAATAAATCTCCCCCAGCCATACAATAAATCTCCCCCAGCCATACAATAAATCTACCCCCAGCCATTCAATAAATCTACCCCCACACTAAATCAACCCCCAGCCACGCAATAAATCTGCCCTTACACTAAATCTCCCCCTAGCCATACAATAAATCTCCTTCCACACTAAATCTCCCCCCAGCCATACAATAAATCTCCATCTACACTAAATCTGCCCACAGCCATACAATAAATCTGCACCTACACTAAATCTCCCCCCAGCCATACAATAAATCTGTCCCCACACTAAATCTCCACACAGCCAAACAATAAATCGCCCCTACACTAAATCTCCCCCAGCCATGCAATAAATCTGCCCCTACACTAAATCTCCCCCCAGCCATACAATAAATCTGCACCTACACTAAATCTCCCCCCAGCCATACAATAAATCTCCCCTACACTAAATCTCCCCCCAGCCATACAATAAATCTGTCCCTACACTAAATCTCCCCCCAGCCACACAATAAATCTACCCCCATACTAAATCTCCCCCAGCCATGCAAGAAATCTCCCCCCACATTAAATATGCCCCCAACCATACAATAAATCTACCCCACACTAAATCATCCCCCAGCCATACAATAAATCTCCCCCCAGCCATACAATAAATCTGCCCCCACACTAAATCTCCCCCAGCCATACAATAAATCTGTCCCCACACTAAATCTCCCCCAGCCATACAATAAATCTGCCCCTACACTAAATCTCCCCCAGCCATGCAATAAATCTGCCCCCACACTAAATCTCCCCCCAGCCATACAATAAATCTGACCCCACACTAAATCTCCCCCAACAATACAATAAATCTAATCCTACACTAAATCCCCCCCAGCCATACAATAAATCTGCCCCCACACTAAATCTCCCCACAGCCATACAATAAATCTGTCCTCACACTAAATCTCCCCCCAGCCATACAGTAAATCTGCCCCTGCACTAAATCTCCCCCCAGCCATACAAAAAATCTGCATCTACACTAAATCTCCCGAAGCCATACAATAAATCTGCCCCTACACTAAATCTCCCCCAAGCCATACAATAAATCTGCCCCTACACTAAATCTCCCCCAAGCCATACAATAAATCTGCCCCCTCACGAAATCTACCCACAGCCATACCATAAATCTACCACCATACTAAATCCCCCCCAGACATACAATAAATCTCCTCCCACACTAAATCTCCCCCCAGCCATACAATAAATCTGCCCCCACACTTTATTTCCCCCCAGCCATACAATAAATCTGCCCCTACACTAAATCTCCCCCCAGCCATACAATAAATCTGCTCCTACACTAAATCTCCCCCCAGCCACACAATAAATCTACCCCCATACTAAATCTCCCCCAGCCATGCAATAAATCTCCCCCCTCACTAAATCTTCCCCCAGCCATACAATAAATCTGCCCACGCACAAAATCTGTCTACAACCATACAATAAATCTCCGCCCACACTAAATCTCCCCCAGCCCTACAATAAATCTGCCACCACACTAAATCTCCCCCAGCCATACAATAAATCGCCCCTACATTAAATCTCTGCCCAGCCATACAATAAATCTGCCTCTACACTAAATCTCCCCCCAGCCATACAATAAATCTGCCCCACAATAAATCTCCCCCCAGCCATACAATAAATCTCCCCCCACACTAAATCTCCCC
The DNA here is from genome assembly GCF_046119375.1 of Phyllobates terribilis. NCBI lineage: Eukaryota > Metazoa > Chordata > Amphibia > Anura > Dendrobatidae > Phyllobates > Phyllobates terribilis. The sequence continues at coordinate 33,808,846 of NW_027362774.1, read as the reverse complement.
CAGCCATACAATAAATCTGCCCCCACACTAAATTTCCCCCAGCCATACAATAAATCTGCCCCTACACTAAATCTCCCCCCAGCCATACAATAAATCTGAGCCACACTAAATCTCCCCCCAGCCATGCAATAAATCTCCCCCACAATAAATCTGCCCCCACACTAAATCTCCCCCAGCTATACAATAAATCGGCTGCAACACTAAATCTCCCCCCAGCCATACAATAAATCTGCCCCTACACTAAATCTCCCCCAGCTATACAATAAATCGGCTGCAACACTAAATCTCCCCCCAGCCATACAATAAATCTGCCCCAACACTAAATCTCCCCCAGCAATACAATAAATCTACCCCTACACTAAATCCCCCCCAGCCATACAATAAATCTGCCCCTACACTAAATCTCCCCCAGCCATACAATAATTCTGCCCTACACTAAATCTCCCCCCAGCCACACAATAAATCTACCCCCATAATAAATCTCCCCCATCCACGCAATAAATCTCCCCCCACGCTAAATATGCCCCCAACCATACAATAATTCTGCCCCTACACTAAATCTCCCCCCAGCCAAAGAATAAATCTCCGCCCACACTAAATCTCCCCCCAACCATACAATAAATCTGCCCCCACACTAAATCTCCCCCCAACCATACAATAAATCTGCCCCCACACTAAATCTCCCCCAGCCATACAATAAATCTGCCCCCACACGAAATCTACCCCCATCCGTACAATAAATCTGCCCCCACACTACATCTCCCCCCAGCCATACAATAAATCTGCCCCTACACTAAATCTCCCCCAGCTATACAATAAATCTGCTGCAACACTAAATCTCCCCCCAGCCATACAATAAATCTGCCCCCACACTAAATCTCCCCCCGCAATACAATAAATCTACCCCTACACTAAATCCCCCCCAGCCATACAATAAATCTGCCCCTACACTAAATCTCCCCCAGCCATACAATAATTCTGCCCCCACACTAAATCTCCCCCCAGCCATACAATAAATCTCCCCTACACTAAATCTCCCCCCAGCCACATAATAAATCTACCCCCATAATAAATCTCCCCCATCCACGCAATAAATCTCCGCCCACACTAAATATGCCCCCAACCATACAATAAATCTGCCCCCACACTAAATCTCCCCCAGCCATACAATAAATCTGCCCCTACACTAAATCTACCCCTAGCCATACAATTAATCTGCCCCTACACTAAATCTCCCCCCAGCCATACAATAAATCCCCCCCAGCCATACAATAAATCTCCTCCCACACTAAATCCCCCCCCGAGCCATACAATAAATCTCCATCTACACTAAATCTCCCCACAGCCATACAATAAATCTCCATCTACACTAAATCTCCCCACAGCCATACAATAAATCTGCCCCCACACTAAATATCCCCCGAGCCATACAATAAATCTGCCCCTACACAAAATCTCCCCACAGCCATACAATAAATCTGCCCCTACACTAAATCTCCCCCCAGCCATAAAATAAATCTGCCCCCACACTAAATCTCCCCCAGCCATGCAATACATCTGCCCCTACACTAAATCTCCCCACAGCCATACAATAAATCTACCCCTACACTAAATCTCCCTCCAGCCATACAATAAATCTCCCCTACACTAAATCTCCCCACAGCCATACAATAAATCTCCATCTACACTAATTCTCCCCACAGCCATACAATAAATCTGCCCCCACACTAAATCTCCCCACAGCCATACAATAAATCTGCCCCCACACTAAATCTCCCCCTGCCATGCAATAAATCTGCCCCTACACTAAATCTCCCCACAGCCATACAATAAATCTTCCACTACACTAAATCTCCCTCCAGCCATACAATAAATCTCCCCTACACTAAATCTCCCCACAGCCATACAATAAATCTGCATCTACACTAAATTTCCCCACAACCATACAATAAATCTGCATCTACAATAAATCTGCATCTACACTAAATCTCCCCACAGCCATACAATAAATCTGCCCCTACACTAAATCTCCCCCTAGCCATACAATAAATCTGCCCCTACACAAAATATCCCCCTAGCCATACAATAAATCTGAACCTACACTAAATCTTCCCCCAGCCATACAATAAATCTGCCCCCACACGAAATCTACCCCCAGCCATACAATAAATCTGCCACCACACTAAATCTCCCCCAGCCATACAATAAATCTGCCCCTACACTAAATCTCCCCCTAGCCATACAATAAATCTGCCCCTACACTAAATCTCCCCCTAGCCATACAATAAATCTGCCCCTACACTAAATCTCCCTCTAGCCATACAATAAATCTGCCCCCACACGAAATCTACCCCCAGCCATACAATAAATCTGCCACCGCACTAAATCTCCCCCAGCCATACAATAAATCTGCCCCTACACTAAATCTCCCCACAGCCATACAATAAATCTGCATCTACACTAAATCTCCCCACAGCCATACAATAAATCTGCCACTACAATAAATCTCCCCCTAGCCATACAATAAATCTGCCCCTACACTAAATCTCCCCCTAGCCATACAATAAATCTGCCCCTACACTAAATCTCCTCCCAGCCATACAATAAATCTGCCCCCACACGAAATCTACCCCCAGCCATACAATAAATCTGCCTCCACACTAAATCTCCCCCAGCCATACAATAAATCTGCTCCTACACTAACTCTCCCCCAGCCATAATATAAATCTGCCCCTACACTAAATCTCCCCCTAGCCATACAATAAATCTGCCCCCACACGAAATCTACCCCCAGCCATACAATAAATCTGCCACCACACTAAATCTCCCCCAGCCAAACAATAAATCTGCCCCTACACTAAAGCTCCCCACAGCCATACAATAAATCTGCCCCTACACTAAATCTCCCCCTAGCCATACAATAATTCTGCCCCCACACGAAATCTACCCCCAGCCATACAATAAATCTGCCACCACACTAAATCTCCCCCAGCCATACAATAAATCTGCCCCTACACTAAATCTCCCCCCAGCCATACAATAAATCCCCCCCAGCCATACAATAAATCTCCTCCCACACTAAATCCCCCCGAGTCATACAATAAATCTCCATCTACACTAAATCTCCCCCCAGCCATACAATAAATCTGCCCCCACATTAAATCTCCCCCCAGCCTTACAATAAATCTCCATCAACACTAAATCTCCCCACAGCCATACAATAAATCTGCCCCCACACAAAATCTCCCCCCAGCCATACAATAAATCTCCATCTACACTAAATCTCCACACAGCCATACAATAAATCTGCCCCCACACTAAATCTCCCCACAGCCATACAATAAATTTGCCCCCACACTAAATCTCCCCCAGCCATGCAATAAATCTGCCCCTACACTAAATCTCCCCACAGCCATACAATAAATCTACCCCTACACTAAATCTCCCCCAGCCATACAATAAATCTGCCCCCACACTAAATCTCCCCACAGCCATACAATAAATCTGCCCCCACACTAAATCTCCCCCAGCCATGCAATAAATCTGCCCCTACACTAATTCTCCCCACAGCCATACAATAAATCTGCCCCTACACTAAATCTCCCCACAGCCATACAATAAATCTCCCCTACACTAAATCTCTCCCCAGCCACACAATAAATCTACCCCCATACTAAATCTTCCCCTGAGATGCAATAAAACTCCCCCACACTAAATCTCCCCCCCAGCCGTACAATAAATCTGCCTCTACACTAAATCTCCCCCCAGCCATACAATAAATCTGCCCCTACACTAACCCCCCCAGCCATACAATAAATCTGCCCCCACACTAAATCTCCCCCCAGCCATACAATAAATCTGCCCCTACATTAAATCTCTCCGCAGCCGTACAATAAATCTGCCCCACACTAAATCTCCCCCAGCCATACAATAAATCTCCCCCACAATAAATCTCCCCCCACACTAAATCACCCCCCAGCCATACAATAATTCTGCCCCTACACTAAATCTCCCCCAGCCATGCAATAAATCTCCTCCCAGCCATACAATATATCACCCCCAGCCATACAATAAATCTACCCCCTCACTAAATCACCCCCAGCCATACAGTAAATCTACCCCCACACTAAATGACCCCCCAGCCATACAATAAATCTGCCCCTACACTTAATCTCCCCCCAGCCATACAATAAATCTCCCCCCAGCCATACAATAAATCTACCACCACACTAAATCACCCCCCAGCCATGCAATAAATCTAACCCCAAACTAAATCTCCCCCCAGCCATACAATAAATCTAACCCCACACTAAATCACCCCCCAGCCATACAATAATTCTGCCCCTACACTAAATCTCTCCCAGCCATACAATAAATCTACCCCCACACTAAATCACCCCCCAGCCATACAATAAATCTGCCCCTACACTATATATCCCACAGCCATACAATAAATCTGCCCCTACACTAAATCCCCACCCAGCCATACAATAAATCTGCCCCTACACTAAATCTCCCCCAGCCATATAACAAATCTACCCCATACTAAATCTCCCCCAGCCATACAATAAATCTGCCCCCACATTAAATCTACCCCCAGCCATACAATAAATCTGCCACCACACTAAATCTCCCCCAGCCATTCAATAAATCTGCCCCTACACTAAATCTCCCCCCAGCCATACAATAAATCTGCCCCTACACTAAATCCCCCCCCAGCCATACAATAAATCTGATCCTACACTAAAACTCCCCCTAGCCATATAATAAATCTGCCCCCACACGAAATCTACCCCCAGCCATTCAATAAATCTGCCACCACACTAAATCTCTCCCAGCCATACAATAAATCTGCCCCTACACTAAATCTCCCCCCAGCCATACAATAAATCCCCCCAGCCATACAATAAATCTCCTCCCACACTAAATCCCCCCGAGTCATACAATAAATCTGGCCCTACACTAAATCTCACCACAGCCATACAATAAATCTGCCCCTACACTAAATCTCCCCCTAGCCATACAATAAATCTGCCCCTACACTAAACCTCCCTCCAGCCATACAATAAATCTACCCCCACACTAAATCACCCCCCAGCCATATAATAAATCTGCCCCTACACTAAATCTCTCCCCAGCCATACAATAAATCTGCCCCTACACTAAATTTCCCCCCAGCCATACAATAAATCTACCCCTACACTGAATCTCCCCCAGCCACACAATAAATCTGCTCCCACACTAAATCTCCCCCAGCAATACCATAAATCTACCCCTACACTAAATCTCCGCACAGCCATACAATAAATCTACCCCTACACTAAATCTCCCCAAGCCACACAATAAATCTGCCCCCACACTAAATCTCCCCCAGCAATACAATAAATCTACCACTACACAAAATCTCCCCCCAGACATATAATAAATCTGCCCCTACACTAAATCTCCCCCCAGCCATACAATAAATCTGTCCCCACACTAAATCTCCCCAAGCCATACAATAAATCTGCCCCACACTAAATCTCCCCCAGCCATACAATAAATCTCCCCCCACACTAAATCTCCCCCAGCCATACAATGAATCTGCTCCCACACTAAATCTCCCCCAGCCATACAATAAATCTGCCCCTACACTAAATCTCCCCCAGCCATATAATAAATCTCCCCCCACACTAAATCTCCCCCCAACCATACAATAAATTTAGTATGGGGGTAGATCTCCCCCACAGCCATGCAATAAATCTGTCCCTACACAAAATCTCCCCCAGCCATACAATAAATCTGCCCCTATATTAAACCCCCCCCAGCCATACAATAAATCTGCCCCACACTAAATCTCCCCCCAGCCATACAATAAATCTCCCCCACAATAAATCTCCCCCCACAATAAATCTCCCCCCAGCCATACAATAAATCTGCCCCTACACTAAATCTCCCCCTAGCCATACAATAAATCTGCCCCTTCACTAAATCTCCTCCCAGCCATACAATAAATCTGCCCCCACACGAAATCTACCCCCAGCCATACAATAAATCTGCCTCCACACTAAATCTCCCCCAGCCATACAATAAATCTGCTCCTACACTAACTCTCCCCCAGCCATAATATAAATCTGCCCCTACACTAAATCTCCCCCTAGCCATACAATAAATCTGCCCCCACACGAAATCTACCCCCAGCCATACAATAAATCTGCCACCACACTAAATCTCCCCCAGCCAAACAATAAATCTGCCCCTACACTAAAGCTCCCCACAGCCATACAATAAATCTGCCCCTACACTAAATCTCCCCCTAGCCATACAATAATTCTGCCCCCACACGAAATCTACCCCCAGCCATACAATAAATCTGCCACCACACTAAATCTCCCCCAGCCATACAATAAATCTGCCCCTACACTAAATCTCCCCCCAGCCATACAATAAATCCCCCCCAGCCATACAATAAATCTCCTCCCACACTAAATCCCCCCGAGTCATACAATAAATCTCCATCTACACTAAATCTCCCCCCAGCCATACAATAAATCTGCCCCCACATTAAATCTCCCCCCAGCCTTACAATAAATCTCCATCAACACTAAATCTCCCCACAGCCATACAATAAATCTGCCCCCACACAAAATCTCCCCCCAGCCATACAATAAATCTCCATCTACACTAAATCTCCACACAGCCATACAATAAATCTGCCCCCACACTAAATCTCCCCACAGCCATACAATAAATTTGCCCCCACACTAAATCTCCCCCAGCCATGCAATAAATCTGCCCCTACACTAAATCTCCCCACAGCCATACAATAAATCTACCCCTACACTAAATCTCCCCCAGCCATACAATAAATCTGCCCCCACACTAAATCTCCCCACAGCCATACAATAAATCTGCCCCCACACTAAATCTCCCCCAGCCATGCAATAAATCTGCCCCTACACTAATTCTCCCCACAGCCATACAATAAATCTGCCCCTACACTAAATCTCCCCACAGCCATACAATAAATCTCCCCTACACTAAATCTCTCCCCAGCCACACAATAAATCTACCCCCATACTAAATCTTCCCCTGAGATGCAATAAAACTCCCCCACACTAAATCTCCCCCCCAGCCGTACAATAAATCTGCCTCTACACTAAATCTCCCCCCAGCCATACAATAAATCTGCCCCTACACTAACCCCCCCAGCCATACAATAAATCTGCCCCCACACTAAATCTCCCCCCAGCCATACAATAAATCTGCCCCTACATTAAATCTCTCCGCAGCCGTACAATAAATCTGCCCCACACTAAATCTCCCCCAGCCATACAATAAATCTCCCCCACAATAAATCTCCCCCCACACTAAATCACCCCCCAGCCATACAATAATTCTGCCCCTACACTAAATCTCCCCCAGCCATGCAATAAATCTCCTCCCAGCCATACAATATATCACCCCCAGCCATACAATAAATCTACCCCCTCACTAAATCACCCCCAGCCATACAGTAAATCTACCCCCACACTAAATGACCCCCCAGCCATACAATAAATCTGCCCCTACACTTAATCTCCCCCCAGCCATACAATAAATCTCCCCCCAGCCATACAATAAATCTACCACCACACTAAATCACCCCCCAGCCATGCAATAAATCTAACCCCAAACTAAATCTCCCCCCAGCCATACAATAAATCTAACCCCACACTAAATCACCCCCCAGCCATACAATAATTCTGCCCCTACACTAAATCTCTCCCAGCCATACAATAAATCTACCCCCACACTAAATCACCCCCCAGCCATACAATAAATCTGCCCCTACACTATATATCCCACAGCCATACAATAAATCTGCCCCTACACTAAATCCCCACCCAGCCATACAATAAATCTGCCCCTACACTAAATCTCCCCCAGCCATATAACAAATCTACCCCATACTAAATCTCCCCCAGCCATACAATAAATCTGCCCCCACATTAAATCTACCCCCAGCCATACAATAAATCTGCCACCACACTAAATCTCCCCCAGCCATTCAATAAATCTGCCCCTACACTAAATCTCCCCCCAGCCATACAATAAATCTGCCCCTACACTAAATCCCCCCCCAGCCATACAATAAATCTGCCCCTACACTAAAACTCCCCCTAGCCATATAATAAATCTGCCCCCACACGAAATCTACCCCCAGCCATTCAATAAATCTGCCACCACACTAAATCTCTCCCAGCCATACAATAAATCTGCCCCTACACTAAATCTCCCCCCAGCCATACAATAAATCCCCCCCAGCCATACAATAAATCTCCTCCCACACTAAATCCCCCCGAGTCATACAATAAATCTGGCCCTACACTAAATCTCACCACAGCCATACAATAAATCTGCCCCTACACTAAATCTCCCCCTAGCCATACAATAAATCTGCCCCTACACTAAACCTCCCTCCAGCCATACAATAAATCTACCCCCACACTAAATCACCCCCCAGCCATATAATAAATCTGCCCCTACACTAAATCTCTCCCCAGCCATACAATAAATCTGCCCCTACACTAAATTTCCCCCCAGCCATACAATAAATCTACCCCTACACTAAATCTCCCCCAGCCACACAATAAATCTGCTCCCACACTAAATCTCCCCCAGCAATACCATAAATCTACCCCTACACTAAATCTCCCCACAGCCATACAATAAATCTACCCCTACACTAAATCTCCCCAAGCCACACAATAAATCTGCCCCCACACTAAATCTCCCCCAGCAATACAATAAATCTACCACTACACAAAATCTCCCCCCAGACATATAATAAATCTGCCCCTACACTAAATCTCCCCCCAGCCATACAATAAATCTGTCCCCACACTAAATCTCCCCAAGCCATACAATAAATCTGCCCCACACTAAATCTCCCCCAGCCATACAATAAATCTCCCCCCACACTAAATCTCCCCCAGCCATACAATGAATCTGCTCCCACACTAAATCTCCCCCAGCCATACAATAAATCTGCCCCTACACTAAATCTCCCCCAGCCATATAATAAATCTCCCCCCACACTAAATCTCCCCCCAACCATACAATAAATTTAGTATGGGGGTAGATCTCCCCCACAGCCATGCAATAAATCTGTCCCTACACAAAATCTCCCCCAGCCATACAATAAATCTGCCCCTATATTAAACCCCCCCCAGCCATACAATAAATCTGCCCCACACTAAATCTCCCCCCAGCCATACAATAAATCTCCCCCACAATAAATCTCCCCCCACAATAAATCTCCCCCCAGCCATACAATAAATCTGCCCCTACACTAAATCTCCCCACAGCCATACAATAAATATCCCCTACACTAAATCTCCCCCAGCTACACAATAAATCTCCCCCCACACTAAGTCTCCCCACAGCCATACAATAAATCTGCCCCCACACTAAATCTACCCACAGCCATACAATAAATCTGCCCCTACACTAAATCTCCCCCAGCCACACAATAAATCTGCCCCTACACTAAATCTCCCCCCAGCCATACAATAAATCTGCCCCCTCACTAAATATCCCCCCAGCCATACATTCAATCTGCCCCCTCACTAAATCTCCCCCCAGCCATACATTCAATCTGCCCCTACATTAAATCTCTCCCCAGCCATACAATAAATCTGCCCCACACTAAATCTCCCCCAGTCATACAATAAATCTACCCCACAATAAATCTCCCCCCACACTAAATCACCCAACAGCCATACAATAAATCAACCCCCACACTAAATCACCCCCCAGCCATACAATAAATCTACCCCCACACTAAATCACCCCCCAGCCATAGAGTAAATCTGCCCCTACACTAAATCTCCCCCCAGCCATACAATAAATCTCCCCCAGCCATACAATAAATCTACCCCCACACTAAATCACCCCCACCCATACAATAAATCTCCATCTACACTAAATCTACCCCTAGCCATGCAATAAATCTGCCCTCACACTAAATCTCCCCCCAGCCATACAATAAATCTCCCCCCAGCCATACAATAAATCTCCCCCCAGCCATACTATATATCTCCCCCAGCCATACAATAAATCTACCCCAACACTAAATCACCCCCCAGCCATACAATAAATCTACCCCAACACTAAATCACCCCCCAGCCATACAATAAACCTGACCCTACACTAAATCTCCCCCCAGCCATACAATAAATCTCCCCCAGCCATACAATAAATCTACCCCCAGTCATACAAAAAATCTACACCCACACTAAATCACCCCCCAGCCATACAATAAATCTACCCCCACACTAAATCTCACCCCAGCCACACAATAAATCTGCCCCTACACTAAATATCCCACAGCCATACAATAAATCTGCCCCTACACTAAATCTCCCCCAGTCATACAATAAATCTGCCCCTACACTAAATCCCCCCCAAGCCATACAATAAATCTCCCCCAGCCATACAATAAATCTCCCCCAGCCATACAATATATCTACCCCCAGCCATACAATAAATCTAAACCCACACTAAATCACCCCCCAGCCATTCAATAAATCTACCCCCACACTAAATCACCCCACAGCCACACAATAAATCTGCCCTTACACTAAATCTCCCCCCAGCCATACAATAAATCTCCTCCCACACTAAATCTCCCCCCAGCTATACAATAAATCTCCATCTACACTAAATCTGCCCACAGCCATACAATAAATCTGCCCCTACACTAAATCTCCCCCCAGCCATACAATAAATCTGCCCCTACACTAAATCTCCCCCCAGCCATACAATAAATCTGCCCCTACACTAAATCTCCCCCCAGCCATACAATAAATCTACCCCGATACTAAATCCTCCCCAGCCATACAATAAATCTGCCCCTACACTAAATCTGCCCACAGCCATACAATAAATCTGATCCCACACTAAATCTCCCCACAGCCATACAATAAATCGCCCCTACACTAAATCTCCCCCAGCCATGCAATAAATCTGTCCCTACACTAAATCTCCCCCAGCCATACAATAAATCTGCCCCTACACTAAATCTCCCCCCAGCCATACAATAAATCTCCCCTAAACTAAATCTCCTCCCAGCCATACAATAAATCTGCCCCTACACTAAATCTCCCCCCAGGCACACAATAAATCTACCCCCATACTAAATCTCCCCCAGCCATGCAATAAATCTCCCCCTACACTTAATATGCCCCTAACCATACAATAAATCTCCCCCACACTAAATCTCCTCCCAGCCATACAATATATCTCCCCCACAATAAATCATCCCCCAGCCATACAATAAATCTCCCCCACAATAAATCTCCCCCCAGCCATACAATAAATCTCCCCCCACACTAAATCTCCCTCAGCCATACAATAAATCTGCCCCTACACTAAATCTCCCCCCAGCCATACAATAAATCTGCACCTACACTAAATCTCCCCCCAGCCATACAATAAATCTGCCACTACACGAAATCACCCCCAGCCATGCAATAAATCTGTCCACACACTAAATCTCCCCCCAGCCATACAATAAATCTGCCCCTACACTAAACCTCCCCCCAGCCATACAATAAATCTCCCCCACAATAAATCTGCCCCCACACTAAATCACCTCCAGCCATACAATAAATCTGTCCCCACACTAAATCTCCCCCCAGCCATACAATAAATCTGTCCCCACACTAAATCTCCCCCAGCCATACAATAAATCTGTCCTCACACTAAATCTACCCAGCCAAACAATAAATCTGCCCCCACACTAAATCTCCCCCCAGCCATACAATAAATCTGCCCCCACACTAAATCTCCCCCCCCAGCCATACAATATATCTGCCCCTACACTAAATCTCCCCCAGCCATACAATAAATCTGCCCCCACACTAAATCTCCCCCCAGCCATACAATAAATCTGCCCCCACACTAAATCTCCCCCAACAATACAATAAATCTACCCCTACACTAAATCCCCCCCCAGCCATACAATAAATCTGCCTCCACACTAAATCTCCCCACAGCCATACAATAAATCTGTCCCCACACTAAATCTCCCCCCATCCATACAGTAAATCTGCCCCTACACTAAATCTCCCCCCAGCCATACAATAAATCTGCCCCCACACTAAATCTCCCCCAGCGAAACAATAAATCTGTCCCCACACTAAATCCCCCCCAGCCATACAATAAATCTGCCCCTACACTAAATCTCCCCCCAGCCATACAATAAATCTCCCCCAGCCATACAATAAATCTCCCCCAGCCATACAATAAATCTACCCCCACACAATAAATCTCCATCTACACTAAATCTACCCCTAGCCATGCAATAAATCTGCCCTCACACTAAATCTCCCCTCAGCCATACAATAAATCTCCCCCCAGCCATAAAATAAATCTCCCCCCAGCCATACAATATATCTCCCCCAAGCCATACAATAAATCTACCCCAACACTAAATCACCCCCCAGCCATACAATAAATCTACCCCAATACTAAATCACCCCCCAGCCATACAATAAACCTGACCCTACACTAAATCTCCCCCCAGCCATACAATAAATCTCCCCCAGCCATACAAAAAATCTACACCCACACTAAATCACCCCCCAGCCATACAATAAATCTACCCCCACACTAAATCTCACCCCAGCCACACAATAAATCTGCCCCTACACTAAATATCCCACAGCCATACAATAAATCTGCCCCTACACTAAATCTCCCCCAGCCATACAATAAATCTGCCCCTACACTAAATCCCCCCCAAGCCATACAATAAATTTGCCCTTACACTAAATCTCCTCCAGCCATACAATAAATCTCCCCCACACTAAATCTCCCCCCAGCCATACAATAAATCTCCCCCAGCCATACAATAAATCTCCCCCAGCCATACAATAAATCTAAACCCACACTAAATCACCCCCCAGCCATTCAATAAATCTACCCCCACACTAAATCACCCCACAGCCACACAATAAATCTGCCCTTACACTAAATCTCCCCCCAGCCATACAATAAATCTCCTCCCACACTAAATCTCCCCCCAGCTATACAATAAATCTCCATCTACACTAAATCTGCCCACAGCCGTACAATAAATCTGCCCCTACACTAAATCTCCCCCCAGCCATACAATAAATCTGCCCCTACACTAAATCTCCCCCCAGCCATACAATAAATCTGCCCCTACACTAAATCTCCCCCCAGCCATACAATAAATCTACCCCGATACTAAATCCGCCCCAGCCATACAATAAATCTGCCCATACACTAAATCTCCCCACAGCCATACAATAAATCTCCTCCCACACTAAATCTCCCCCCAGCCATACAATAAATCTCCATCTACACTAAATCTGCCCACAGCCATACAATAAATCTGTCCCCACACTAAATCTCCCCACAGCCATACAATAAATCGCCCCTACACTACATCTCCCCCAGCCATGCAATAAATCTGTCCCTACACTAAATCTCCCCCAGCCATACAATAAATCTGCCCCTACACTAAATCTCCCCCCAGCCATACAATAAATCTCCCCTACACTAAATCTCCTCCCAGCCATACAATAAATCTGCCCCTACACTAAATCTCCCCCCAGCCACACAATAAATCTACCCCCATACTAAATCTCCCCCAGCCATGCAATAAATCTCCCCCCACACTTAATATGCCCCCAACCATACAATAAATCTCCCCCAAACTAAATCTCCTCCCAGCCATACAATAAATCTCCCCCACAATAAATCATCCCCCAGCCATACAATAAATCTCCGCCCAGCCATACAATAAATCTCCCCCCACACTAAATCTCCCCCAGCCATACAGTAAATCTGCCCCTATACTAAATCTCCCCCCAGCCTTACAATAAATCTGCCCCTACACTAAATCTCCCCCCAGCCATACAATAAATCTCCCCCACAATAAATCTGCCCCCCCAGCCATACAATAAATCTGCCCCTACACGAAATCACCCCCAGCCATACAATAAATCTGTCCCCACACTAAATCTCCCCCCAGCCATACAATAAATCTGCCCCTACACTAAATCTCCCCCCAGCCATACAATAAATCTCCCCCACAATAAATCTGCCCCCACACTAAATCACCCCCAGCCATACAATAAATCTATCCCCACACTAAATCTCCCCCCAGCCATACAATAAATCTGTCCCCACACTAAATCTCCCCCAGCCATACAATAAATCTGTCCTCACACTAAATCTACCCAGCCAAACAATAAATCTGCCCCCACACTAAATCTCCCCCCAGCTATACAATAAATCTGCCCCTACACTAAATCTCCCCCGGCCATACAATAAATCTGCCCCCACACTAAATCTCCCCCCAGCCATACAACAAATCTGCCCCCACACTAAATCTCCCGCAACAATACAATAAATCTATCCCTACACTAAATCCCCCCAGCCATACAATAAATCTGCCCCCACACTAAATCTCCCCACAGCCATACAATAAATCTGTCCCCACACTAAATCTCCCCCCATCCATACAATAAATCTGCCCCTACACTAAATCTCCCCTCAGCCATACAATAAATCTGCCCCCACACTAAATCTCCCCCAGCGAAACAATAAATCTGTCCACACACTAAATCCCCCCCAGCCATACAATAAATCTGCCCCCACACTAAATCTCCCCACAGCCATAAAATAAATCTGCCCCCACACTAAATCTTCTCCCAGCCATACAATAAATCTGCCCCCTCACTAAATCTCCCCCAGCCATACAATAAATCTGCTCCCACACTAAATCTCCCCCAGCCATACAATAAATCTGTCCCCACACTAAATCTCCCACCAGCCATACAATAAATCTGCCCCTACACTAAATCTCCCCACAGCCATACAATAAATCTCCCCTACACGAAATCTCCCCCCAAGCCACACAATAAATCTCCCCCCACACTAAATCTCCCCACAGCCATACAATAAATCTGCCCGCACACTAAATCTCCCCCCAGCCATACAATAAATCTGCCCCCTCACTAAATCTCCCCCAGCCATACAATAAATCTGCTCCCACACTAAATCTCCCCCAGCCATACAATAAATCTGTCCCCACACTAAATCTCCCACCAGCCATACAATAAACCTGCCCCTACACTAAATCTCCCCACAGCCATACAATAAATCTCCCCTACACGAAATCTCCCCCCAAGCCACACAATAAATCTCCCCCCACACTAAATCTCCCCACAGCCATACAATAAATCTGCCCCCACACTAAATCTCCCCCCAGCCATACAATAAATCTGCCCCTACACTAAATCTCCCCCCAGCCATACAATAAATCTGCCCCTACACTAAATCTCCCCCCAGCCATACAATAAATCTACCCCGATACTAAATCCGCCCCAGCCATACAATAAATCTGCCCATACACTAAATCTCCCCACAGCCATACAATAAATCTCCTCCCACACTAAATCTCCCCCCAGCCATACAATAAATCTCCATCTACACTAAATCTGCCCACAGCCATACAATAAATCTGTCCCCACACTAAATCTCCCCACAGCCATACAATAAATCGCCCCTACACTACATCTCCCCCAGCCATGCAATAAATCTGTCCCTACACTAAATCTCCCCCAGCCATACAATAAATCTGCCCCTACACTAAATCTCCCCCCAGCCATACAATAAATCTCCCCTACACTAAATCTCCTCCCAGCCATACAATAAATCTGCCCCTACACTAAATCTCCCCCCAGCCACACAATAAATCTACCCCCATACTAAATCTCCCCCAGCCATGCAATAAATCTCCCCCCACACTTAATATGCCCCCAACCATACAATAAATCTCCCCCACAATAAATCTCCTCCCAGCCATACAATAAATCTCCCCCACAATAAATCATCCCCCAGCCATACAATAAATCTCCGCCCAGCCATACAATAAATCTCCCCCCACACTAAATCTCCCCCAGCCATACAATAAATCTGCCCCTATACTAAATCTCCCCCCAGCCTTACAATAAATCTGCCCCTACACTAAATCTCCCCCCAGCCATACAATAAATCTCCCCCACAATAAATCTGCCCCCCCAGCCATACAATAAATCTGCCCCTACACGAAATCACCCCCAGCCATACAATAAATCTGTCCCCACACTAAATCTCCCCCCAGCCATACAATAAATCTGCCCCTACACTAAATCTCCCCCCAGCCATACAATAAATCTCCCCCACAATAAATCTGCCCCCACACTAAATCACCCCCAGCCATACAATAAATCTATCCCCACACTAAATCTCCCCCCAGCCATACAATAAATCTGTCCCCACACTAAATCTCCCCCAGCCATACAATAAATCTGTCCTCACACTAAATCTACCCAGCCAAACAATAAATCTGCCCCCACACTAAATCTCCCCCCAGCTATACAATAAATCTGCCCCTACACTAAATCTCCCCCAGCCATACAATAAATCTGCCCCCACACTAAATCTCCCCCCAGCCATACAACAAATCTGCCCCCACACTAAATCTCCCCCCATCCATACAATAAATCTGCCCCTACACTAAATCTCCCCTCAGCCATACAATAAATCTGCCCCCACACTAAATCTCCCCCAGCGAAACAATAAATCTGTCCACACACTAAATCCCCCCCAGCCATACAATAAATCTGCCCCCACACTAAATCTCCCCACAGCCATAAAATAAATCTGCCCCCACACTAAATCTTCTCCCAGCCATACAATAAATCTGCCCCCTCACTAAATCTCCCCCAGCCATACAATAAATCTGCTCCCACACTAAATCTCCCCCAGCCATACAATAAATCTGTCCCCACACTAAATCTCCCACCAGCCATACAATAAATCTGCCCCTACACTAAATCTCCCCACAGCCATACAATAAATCTCCCCTACACGAAATCTCCCCCCAAGCCACACAATAAATCTCCCCCCACACTAAATCTCCCCACAGCCATACAATAAATCTGCCCCCACACTAAATCTCCCCACAGCCATACAATAAATCTGCCCCTACACTAAATCTCCCCCAGCCACACAATAAATCTGCCCCTACACGAAATCTCCCCCCAGCCATACAATAAATCTGCCCCCTCACTAAATCTCCCCCCAGCCATACATTCAATCTGCCCCCTCACTAAATCTCAACCCAGCCATACATTCAATCTGCCCCTACATTAAATCTCTCCCCAACCATACAATAAATCTGCCCCACACTAAATCTCGCCCAGCCATACAATAAAACTACCCCACAATAAATCTCCCCCCACACTAAATCACCCAACAGCCATACAATAAATCTACCCCCACACTAAATCACCTCCCAGCCATACAATAAATTTAACCCCACACTAAATCACCCCCAGCCATACAATAAATCTGCCCCTACACTAAATCTCCCCCCAGCCATACAATAAATCTCCCCCCAGCCATACAATAAATCTCCCCCAGCCATACAATAAATCTACCCCCACACTAAATCAGCCCCACCAATACAATAAATCTCCATCTACACTAAATCTACCCCTAGCCATGCAATAAATCTGCCCTCACACTAAATCTCCCCCCAGCCATACAATAAATCTCCCCCCAGCCATACAATATATCTCCCCCAGCCATACAATAATTCTACCCCAACACTAAATCACCCCCCAGCCATACAATAAATCTACCCCAACACTAAATCACCCCCCAGCCATACAATAAACCTGCCCCTACACTAAATCTCCCCCCAGCCATACAATAAATCTCCTCCAGCCATACAATAAATCTCCCCCACCCATACAATAAATCTACCCCCAGCCATACAATAAATCTACACCCACACTAAATCACCCCCCAGCCATACAATAAATCTAACCCCACACTAAATCACCCCCCAGCCATACAATAAATCTACCCCCACACTAAATCTCCCCCTAGCCACACAATAAATCTGCCCCTACACTAAATATCCCACAGCCATACAATAAATCTGCCCCAACACTAAATCTCCCCCAGCCACACAATAAATCTGCCCCTACACTAAATCCCCCCCAAGCCATACAATAAATCTGCCCTTACACTAAATCTCGACCAGCCATACAATAAATCTCCCCCACACTAAATCTCCCCCCAGCCATACAATAAATCTCCCCCAGCCATACAATAAATCTCCCCCAGCCATACAAAAAATCTACCCCCAGCCATACAATAAATCTACACCCACACTAAATCACCCCCCAGCCATTCAATAAATCTACCCCCACAATAAATCACCCCACAGCCACACAATAAATCTGCCCTTACACTAAATCTCCCCCCAGCCATACAATAAATCTCCTCCTACACTAAATCTCCCCCCAGCTATACAATAAATCTCCATCTACACTAAATCTGCCCACAGCCATACAATAAATCTGCCCCTACACTAAATCTCCCCCCAGCCATACAATAAATCTACCCCGATACTAAACCCGCCCCAGCCATACAATAAATCTCCTCCCACACTAAACCTCCCCCCAGCCATACAATAAATCTCCATCTACACTAAATCTGCCCACAGCCATACAATAAATCTGTCCCCACACTAAATCTCCCCACAGCCATACAATAAATCACCCCTACACTAAATCTCCCCCAGCCATGCAATAAATCTGTCCCTACACTAAATCTCCCCCCAGCCATACAATAAATCTGCCCCTACACTAAATCTCCCCCCAGCCATACAATAAATCTCCACTACACTAAATCACCCCCAGCCATACAATAAATCTGCCCCTACACTAAATCTCCCCCCAGCCACACAATAAATCTACCCCCATACTAAATCTCCCCCAGCCATGCAATAAGTCTCCCCCCACACTTAATATGCCCCCAACATACAATAAATCTCCCCCACACTAAATCTCCTCCCAGCCATACAATAAATCTCCCTCACAATAAATCATCCCCCAGCCATACAATAAATCTCCCCCACAATAAATCTCCCCCCAGCCATACAATAAATCTCCCCCCACACTAAATCTCCCCCAGCCATACAATAAATCTGCCCCTACACTAAATCTCCCCCCAGCCATACAATAAATCTCCCCCACAATAAATCTCCCCCCAGCCATACAATAAATCTCCCCCCACACTAAATCTCCCCCAGCCATACAATAAATCTGCCCCTACACTAAATCTCCCCCCAGCCATACAATAAATCTCCCCCACAATAAATCTGCCCCCCCAGCCATACAATAAATCTGCCCCTACACTAAATCTCCCCACAGCCATACAATAAATCTGTCCCCACACTAAATCTCCCCCCAGCCATACAATAAATCTACCCCCATACTAAATCTCCCCCAGCCACGCAATAAATCTCCCCCCACACTAAATATGCCCCCAACCATACAATAAATCTGCCCCTACACTAAATCTCCCCACAACCATACAGTAAATCTGCCCCCACACTAAATCTCCCCCCAGCCATACAATAAATCTGCCCCCACACTAAATCTTCCCCCAGCCATACAATAAATCTGCCCCTACACTAAATCTCCCCCAGCCATACAATAAATCTGCCACCACACTAAATCTCCCCCCAGACATACAATAAATCTGCCCCCACACTAAATCTCCCCCAACAATACAATAAATCTACCCCTACACTAAATCCCCCCCAGCCATACAATAAATCTGCCCACACACTAAATCTCCCCACAGCCATACAATAAATCTGTCCCCACACTAAATCTCCCCCCAGCCATACAATAAATCTGTCCCCACACTAAATCTCCCCAGCCATACAATAAATCTGTCCTCACACTAAATCTACCCAGCCAAACAATAAATCTGCCCCCACACTAAATCTCCCCCCAGCCATACAATAAATCTGCCCCCACACTAAATCTCCCCCCCAGCCATACAATAAATCTGCCCCTACACTAAATCTTCCCCAGCCATACAATAAATCTGCCCCCACACTAAATCTCCCCCCAGCCATACAATAAATCTGCCCCCACACTAAATCTCCCCCAACAATACAATAAATCTACCCCTACACTAAATCCCCCCCAGCCAGACAATAAATCTGCCCCCACACTAAATCTCCCCACAGCCATACAATAAATCTGTCCCCACACTAAATCTCCCCCATCCATACAATAAATCTGCCCGTACACTAAATCTCCCCCCAGCCATACAAAAAATCTGCATCTACACTAAATCTCCCGCAGCCATACAATAAATCTGCCCCTACACTAAATCTCCCCCAAGCCATACAATAAATCTGCCCCTACACTAAATCTCCCCCCAGCCATACAATAAATCTGCCCCCTCACGAAATCTACCCACAGCCATACCATAAATCCCCCCCAGCCATACAATAAATCTCCTCCCACACTAAATCTCCCCGCAGCCATACAATAAATCTGCCCCCACACTAAATCTCCCCCCAGCCATACATTAAATCTGCCCCTACACTAAATCTCCCCCCAGCCATACAATAAATCTGCCCCTACACTAAATCTTCCCCCAGCCACACAATAAATCTACCCCCATGCTAAATCTCCCCCAGCCATGCAATAAATCTCCCCCCTCACTAAATCTCCCCCCAGCCATACAATAAATCTGCCCGCACACTAAATCTCCCTACAGCCATACAATAAATCTGCCCGCACACTAAATCTCCCCCAGGCATACAATAAATCTGCCCCTACATTAAATCTCTGCCCAGCCATACAATAAATCTGCCCCTACACTAAATCTCCCCCCAGACATACAATAAATCTGCCCCACAATAAATCTTCCCCACAATAAATCTCCCCCCACGCTAAATCTCCCCCAGCCATACAATAAATCTACCCCCACACTAAATCTCCCCCAGCCATACAATAAATCTGCCCCTACACTAAATCTCCCCCCAGCCATACAATAAATCTCCCCCACAATAAATCTGCCCCCACACTAAATCTCCCCCAGCCAAACAATAAATCTGCCCCCACACTAAATCTCCCCCAGCCATACAATAAATCTGTCCCCACACTAAATCTACCCAGCCATACAATAAATCTGCCCCTACACTAAATCTCCCCCAGCCATACAATAAATCTGCCCCCACACTAAATCTCCCCCAGCAATACAATAAATCTACCCCTACACTAAATCCCCCCCAGCCATACAATAAATCTGCCCCTACGCTAAATCTCCCCCAGCCATACAATATTCTGCCCCCACACTAAATCTCCCCCCAACCATACAATAAATTTCCATCTACACTAAATCTCCCCACAGCCATACAATAAATCTCCCCTACACTAAATCTCCCCCCAGCCACACAATAAATCTACCCCCATACTAAATCTCCCCCAGCCACGCAATAAATCTCCCCCCACACTAAATATGCCCCCAACCATACAATAAATCTGCCCCTACACTAAATCTCCCTACAGCCGTACAATAAATCTGCCCACACACTAAATCCCCCCAGCCATACAATAAATCTGCCCCCACACTAAATCTCCCCACAGCCATACAGTAAATCTGCCCCCACACTAAATCTCCCCCCAGCCATACAATAAATCTGCCCCCACACTAAATCTTCCCCCAGCCATACAATAAATCTCCATCTACACTAAATCTCCCCACAGCCATACAATAAATCTGCCCCTACACTAAATCACCCCCAGCCATACAATAAATCTGCCCCCACACTAAATCTCACCATAGCCATACAATAATTCTGCCCCCACTCTAAATCTCCCCCAGCCATGCAATAAATCTGCCCCTACACTAAATCTCCCCACAGCCATACAATAAATCTTCCCCTACACCAAATCTCCCTCCAGCCATACAATAAATCTCCCCTACACTAAATCTTCCCTACACTAAATCTCCCCACAGCCATACAATAAATCTGCATCTACACTAAATTTCCCCACAGCCATACAATAAATCTGCATCTACACTAAATCTCCCCACAGCCATACAATAAATCTGCCCCTACACTAGATCTCCCCCTAGCCATACAATAAATCTGCCCCTACACAAAATATCCCCCTAGCCATACAATAAATCTGAACCTACACTAAATCTCCCCCCAGCCATACAATAAATCAGCCCCCACACGAAATCTCCCCCCAGCCATACAATAAATCTAGTCCTACACTAAATCTCCCCCAGCCGTACAATAAATCTGCCCCACACTAAATCTCCACCCAGCCATACAATAAATCTGCCCCTACACTAAATCTCCCCCTAGCCATACAATAAATCTGCCCCTACACTAAATCTCCCCCTAGCCATACAATAAATCTGCCCCTACACTAAATCTCCCCCTAGCCATCTAATAAATCTGCCCCCACACGAAATCTACCCCACGAGCCATACAATAAATCTGCCACAACACTAAATCTCCCCCAGCCATACAATAAATCTGCCCCTACACTAAATCTCCCCACAGCCATACAATAAATCTGCATCTACACTAAATCTCCCCACAGCCATACAATAAACTTGCCACTACACTAAATCAACCCCCAACCCATACAATAAATCTGCCCCTACACTAAATCTCCCCCTAGCCATACAATAAATCTGCCCCTACACTAAATCTCCCCCCAGCCATACAATAAATCTGCCCCCACACGAAATCTACACCCAGCCATACAATAAATCTGCCACCACACTAAATCTCCCCCAGCCATACAGTAAATCTGCCCCTACACTAAATCTCCCCCTAGCCATACAATAAATCTGCCCCCACACGAAATCTACCCCCAGCCATACAATAAATCTGCCACCACACTAAATCTCCCCCAGCCATACAATAAATCTGCCCCTACACTAAATCTCCCCCCAGCCATACAATAAATCTGCCCGCACACTAAATCTCCCCCAGGCATACAATAAATCTGCCCCTACATTAAATCTCTACCCAGCCATACAATAAATCTCCCCCACAATAAATCTCCCCCACAATAAATCTCCCCCCACGCTAAATCTCCCCCAGCCATACAATAAATCTGCCCCCACACTAAATCTCCCCCAGCCATACAATAAATCTGCCCCTACACTAAATCTCCCCCCAGCCATACAATAAATCTCCCCCAGAATAAATCTGCCCCCACACTAAATCTCCCCCAGCCATACAATAAATCTGCCCCTACACTAAATCTCCCCCCAGCCATACAATAAATCTGCCCCCTCACGAAATCTACCCACAGCCATACCATAAATCCCCCCCAGCCATACAATAAATCTCCTCCCACACTAAATCTCCCCGCAGCCATACAATAAATCTGCCCCCACACTAAATCTCCCCCCAGCCATACATTAAATCTGCCCCTACACTAAATCTCCCCCCAGCCATACAATAAATCTGCCCCTACACTAAATCTCCCCCCAGCCACACAATAAATCTACCCCCATGCTAAATCTCCCCCAGCCATGCAATAAATCTCCCCCCTCACTAAATCTCCCCCCAGCCATACAATAAATCTGCCCGCACACTAAATCTCCCTACAGCCAAACAATAAATCTGCCCGCACACTAAATCTCCCCCAGGCATACAATAAATCTGCCCCTACATTAAATCTCTGCCCAGCCATACAATAAATCTGCCCCTACACTAAATCTCCCCCCAGACATACAATAAATCTGCACCACAATAAATCTCCCCCACAATAAATCTCCCCCCACGCTAAATCTCCCCCAGCCATACAATAAATCTGCCCCCACACTAAATCTCCCCCAGCCATACAATAAATCTGCCCCTACACTAAATCTCCCCCCAGCCATACAATAAATCTCCCCCACAATAAATCTGCCCCCACACTAAATCTCCCCCAGCCATACAATAAATCTGCCCCCACACTAAATCTCCCCCAGCCATACAATAAATCTGTCCCCACACTAAATCTACCCAGCCATACAATAAATCTGCCCCTACACTAAATCTCCCCCAGCCATACAATAAATCTGCCCCCAAACTAAATCTCCCCCCAGCCATACAATAAATCTGCCCCTACACTAAATCTCCCCCAGCAATACAATAAATCTGCCCCTACGCTAAATCTCCCCCAGCCATACAATATTCTGCCCCCACACTAAATCTCCCCCCAACCATACAATAAATCTCCATCTACACTAAATCTCCCCACAGCCATACAATAAATCTGCCCCTACACTAAATCTCCCCCCAGCCATACAATAAATCTGCCCCCACACTAAATCTCCCCCAGCCATGCAATAAATCTGCCCCTACACTAAATCTCCCCACAGCCATACAATAAATCTCCCCTACACTAAATCTCCCCCCAGCCACACAATAAATCTACCCCCATACTAAATCTCCCCCAGCCACGCAATAAATCTCCCCCCACACTAAATATGCCCCCAACCTTACAATAAATCTGCCCCTACACTAAATCTTCCTACAGCCATACAATAAATCTGCCCACACACTAAATCCCCCCAGCCATACAATAAATCTGCCCCCACACTAAATCTCCCCACAGCCATACAGTAAATCTGCCCCCACACTAAATCTCCCCCCAGCCATACAATAAATCTGCCCCCACACCAAATCTTCCCCCAGCCATACAATAAATCTCCATCTACACTAAATCTACCCACAGCCATACAATAAATCTGCCCCTTCACTAAATCACCCCCCAGCCATACAATAAATCTGCCCCCACACTAAATCTCACCATAGCCATACAATAATTCTGCCCCCACACTAAATCTCCCCCAGCCATGCAATAAATCTGCCCCTACACTAAATCTCCCCACAGCCATACAATAAATCTGCCCCTACACTAAATCTCCCCCTAGCCATCTAATAAATCTGCCCCCACACGAAATCTACCCCACGAGCCATACAATAAATCTGCCACAACACTAAATCTCCCCCAGCCATACAATAAATCTGACCCTACAATAAATCTCCCCACAGCCATACAATAAATCTGCATCTACACTAAATATCCCCACAGCCATACAATAAATCTGCCACTACACTAAATCTCCCCCTAGCCATACAATAAATCTGCCCCTACACTAAATCTCCCCCTAGCCATACAATAAATCTGCCCCTACACTAAATCTCCCCCTAGCCATACAATAAATCTGCCCCCACACGAAATCTACACCCAGCCATACAATAAATCTGCCACCACACTAAATCTCCCCCAGCCATACAGTAAATCTGCCCCTACACTAAATCTCCCCCTAGCCATACAATAAATCTGCCCCCACACGAAATCTACCCCCAGCCATACAATAAATCTGCCACCACACTAAATCTCCCCCAGCCATACAATAAATCTGCCCCTACACTAAATCTCCCCCCAGCCATACAATAAATCTGCCCGCACACTAAATCTCCCCCAGGCATACAATAAATCTGCCCCTACATTAAATCTCTGCCCAGCCATACAATAAATCTGCCCCTACACTAAATCTCCCCCCAGACATACAATAAATCTGCCCCACAATAAATCTCCCCCACAATAAATCTCCCCTCACGCTAAATCTCCCCCAGCCATACAATAAATCTGCCCCCACACTAAATCTCCCCCAGCCATACAATAAATCTGCCGCTACACTAAATCTCCACCCAGCCATACAATAAATCTCCCCCAGAATAAATCTGCCCCCACACTAAATCTCCCCCAGCCATACAATAAATCTGACCCCACACTAAATCTCCCCCAGCCATACAATAAATCTGTCCCCACACTAAATCTACCCAGCCATACAATAAATCTGCCCCTACACTAAATCTCCCCCAGCCATACAATAAATCTGCCCCCACACTAAATCTCCCCCCAGCCATACAATAAATCTGCCCCCACAATAAATCTCCCTCAGCAATACAATAAATCTACCCCTACACTAAATCCCCCCCAGCCATACAATAAATCTGCCCCTACGCTAAATCTCCCCCAGCCATACAATATTCTGCCCCCACACTAAATCTCCCCCCAACCATAAAATAAATCTCCATCTACACTAAATCTCCCCACAGCCATACAATAAATCTGCCCTCACACTAAATCTCCCCCCAGCCATACAATAAATCCACCCCCACACTAAATCTCCCCCAGCCATACAATAAATCTCCCCTACACTAAATCTCCCCCCAGCCACACAATAAATCTACCCCCATACTAAATCTCCCCCAGCCACGCAATAAATCTCCCCCCACACTAAATATGCTCCCAACCATACAATAAATCTGCCCCTACACTAAATCTCCCTACAGCCATACAATAAATCTGCCCACACACTAAATCCCCCCAGCCATACAAAAAATCTGCCCCCACACTAAATCTCCCCACAGCCATACAGTAAATCTGCCCCCACAATAAATCTCCCCCCAGCCATACAATAAATCTGCCCCCACACTAAATCTTCCCCCAGCCATACAATAAATCTGCCCCTACACTAAATCTCCCCCAGCCATACAATAAATCTGCCCCCCACACTAAATCTCCCCCCAGACATACAATAAATCTGCCCCCACACTAAGTCTCCCCCAACAATACAATAAATCTACCCCTACACTAAATCCTCCCCAGCCATACAATAAATCTGCCCACACACTAAATCTCCCCACAGCCATACAATAAATCTGTCCCCACACTAAGTCTCCCCCCAGCCATACAATAAATCTGTCCCCACACTAAATCTCCCCAGCCATACAATAAATCTGTCCTCACACTAAATCTACCCAGCCAAACAATAAATCTGCCCCCACACTAAATCTCCCCCCATAGCCATACAATAAATCTGCCCCTACACTATATCTCCCCCAGCCATACAATAAATCTGCCCCCACACTAAATCTCCCCCCAGCCATACAATAAATCTGCCCCCACACTAAATCTCCCCCAACAATACAATAAATCTACCCCTACACTAAATCCCCCCCCAGCCATACAATAAATCTGCCCCCACACTAAATCTCCCCAGAGCCATACAATAAATCTGTCCCCACACTAAATCTCCCCCCATCCATACAATAAATCTGCCCCTACACTAAATCTCCCCCCAGCCATACAAAAAATCTGCATCTACACTAAATCTCCCGCAGCCATACAATAAATCTGCCCCTACACTAAATCTCCCCCGAGCCATACAATAAATCTGCCCCTACACTAAATCTCCCCCAGCCATACAATAAATCTGCCCCCTCACGAAATCTACCCACAGCCATACCATAAATCCCCCCCAGCCATACAATAAATCTCCTCCCACACTAAATCTCCCCGCAGCCATACAATAAATCTGCCCCCACACTAAATCTCCCCCCAGCCATACATTAAATCTGCCCCTACACTAAATCTCCCCCCAGCCATACAATAAATCTGCCCCTACACTAAATCTACCCCCAGCCACACAATAAATCTACCCCCATGCTAAATCTCCCCCAGCCATGCAATAAATCTCCCCCCTCACTAAATCTCCCCCCAGCCATACAATAAATCTGCCCGCACACTAAATCTCCCTACAGCCATACAATAAATCTGCCCGCACACTAAATCTCCCCCAGGCATACAATAAATCTGCCCCTACATTAAATCTCTGCCCAGCCATACAATAAATCTGCCCCTACACTAAATCTTCCCCCAGACATACAATAAATCTGCACCACAATAAATCTCCCCCACAATAAATCTCCCCCCATGCTAAATCTCCCCCAGCCATACAATAAATCTGCCCCCACACTAAATCTCCCCCAGCCATACAATAAATCTGCCCCTACACTAAATCTCCCCCCAGCCATACAATAAATCTCCCCCACAATAAATCTGCCCCCACACTAAATCTCCCCCAGCCATACAATAAATCTGCCCCCACACTAAATCTCCCCCAGCCATACAATAACTCTGTCCCCACACTAAATCTACCCAGCCATAGAATAAATCTGCCCCTACACTAAATCTCCCCTAGCCATACAATAAATCTGCCCCCACACTAAATCTCCCCCCAGCCATACAATAAATCTGCCCCCACAATAAATCTCCCCCAGCAATACAATAAATCTACCCCTACACTAAATCCCCACCAGCCATACAATAAATCTGCCCCTACGCTAAATCTCCCCCAGCCATACAATATTCTGCCCCCACACTAAATCTCCCCCCAACCATACAATAAATCTCCATCTACACTAAATCTCCCCACAGCCATACAATGAATCTGCCCCTACACTAAATCTCCCCCCAGCCATACAATAAATCTGCCCCCACACTAAATCTCCCCCAGCCATGCAATAAATCTGCCCCTACACTAAATCTCCCCACAGCCATACAATAAATCTCCACTACACTAAATCTCCCCCCAGCCACACAATAAATTTACCCCCATACTAAATCTCCCCCAGCCACGCAATAAATCTCCCCCCACACTAAATATGCCCCCAACCATACAATAAATCTGCCCCTACACTAAATCTCCCTACAGCCATACAATAAATCTGCCCACACACTAAATCCCCCCAGCCATACAATAAATCTGCCCCCACACTAAATCTCCCCACAGCCATACAGTAAATCTGCCCCCACACTAAATCTCCCCCCAGCCATACAATAAATCTGCCCCCACACTAAATCTTCCCCCAGCCATACAATAAATCTCCATCTACACTAAATCTCCCCACAGCCATACAATAAATCTGCCCCTACACTAAATCACCCCCCAGCCATACAATAAATCTGCCCCCACACTAAATCTCACCATAGCCATACAATAATTCTGCCCCCACACTAAATCTCCCCCAGCCATGCAATAAATCTGCCCCTACACTAAATCTCCCCACAGCCATACAATAAATCTTCCCCTACACCAAATCTCCCTCCAGCCATACAATAAATCTCCCCTACACTAAATCTCCCCACAGCCATACAATAAATCTGCATCTACACTAAATTTTCCCACAGCCATACAATAAATCTGCATCTACACTAAATCTCCCCACAGCCATACAATAAATCTGCCCCTACACTAGATCTCCCCCTAGCCATACAATAAATCTGCCCCTACATAAAATATCCCCCTAGCCATACAATAAATCTGAACCTACACTAAATCTCCCCCCAGCCATACAATAAATCAGCCCCCACACAAAATCTACCCCCAGCCATACAATAAATATGCCACCACACTAAATCTCCCCCCAGCCATACAATAAATCTAGCCCTACACTAAATCTCCCCCAGCCGTACAATAAATCTGCCCCACACTAAATCTCCACCCAGCCATACAATAAATCTGCCCCTACACTAAATCTCCCCCTAGCCATACAATAAATCTGCCCCTACACTAAATCTCCCCCTAGCCATCTAATAAATCTGCCCCCACACGAAATCTACCCCACGAGCCATACAATAAATCTGCCACCACACTAAATCTCCCCAAGCCATACAATAAATCTGCCCCTACACTAAATCTCCCCACAGCCATAAAATAAATCTCCATCTACACTAAATCTACCCCTAGCCATGCAATAAATCTGCCCTCACACTAAATCTCCCCCCAGCCATACAATAAATCTCCCCCCAGCCATACAATAATTCTACCCCCACACTAAATCACCCCCCAGCCATACAATAAATCTACCCCAACACTAAATCACCCCCCAGCCATACAATAAACCTGCCCCTACACTAAATCTCCCCCCAGCCATACAATAAATCTCCCCCAGCCATACAATAAATCTCCCCCAGCCATACAATAAATCTACCCCCAGCCATACAATAAATCTACACCCACACTAAATCACCCCCCAGCCATACAATAAATCTAACCCCACACTAAATCACCCCCAGCCATACAATAAATCTACCCCCACACTAAATCTCCCCCCAGCCACACAATAAATCTGCCCCTACACTAAATATCCCACAGCCATACAATAAATCTGCCCCAAAACTAAATCTCCCCCAGCCACACAATAAATCTGCCCCTACACTAAATCCCCCCCAAGCCATACAATAAATCTGCCCTTACACTAAGTCTCGACCAGCCATACAATAAATCTCCCCCACACGAAATCTCCCCCCAGCCATACAATAAATCTCCCCCAGCCATACAATAAATCTCCCCCAGCCATACAATAAATCTACACCCACACTAAATCACCCCCCAGCCATTCAATAAATCTACCCCCACACTAAATCACCCCACAGCCACACAATAAATCTGCCCTTACACTAAATCTCCCCCCAGCCATACAATAAATCTCCTCCCACACTAAATCTCCCCCCAGCTATACAATAAATCTCCATCTACACTAAATCTGCCCACAGCCATACAATAAATCTGCCCCTACACTAAATCTCCCCCCAGCCATACAATAAATCTGCCCCTACACTAAATCTCCCCCCAGCCATACAATAAATCTGCCCCTACACTAAATCTCCCCCCAGCCATACAATAAATCTACCCCGATACTAAATCTGCCCACAGCCATACAATAAATCTGTCCCCACACTAAATCTCCCCACAGCCATACAATAAATCACCCCTACACTAAATCTCCCCCAGCCATGCAATAAATCTGTCCCTACACTAAATCTCCCCCCAGCCATACAATAAATCTGCCCCTACACTAAATCTCCACCCATGCAATACAATAAATCTCCACTACACTAAATCTCCCCCCAGCCATACAATAAATCTGCCCCTACACTAAATCTCCCCCCAGCCACACAATAAATCTACCCCCATACTAAATCTCCCCCAGCCATGCAATAAATCTCCCCCCACACTTAATATGCCCCCAACATACAATAAATCTCCCCCACACTAAATCTCCTCCCAGCCATACAATAAATCTCCCCCACAATAAATCATCCCCCAGCCATACAATAAATCTCCCCCACAATAAATCTCCCCCCAGCCATACAATAAATCTCCCCCCACACTAAATCTCCCCCAGCCATACAATAAATCTGCCCCTACACTAAATCTCCCCCCAGCCATACAATAAATCTGCCCCTACACTAAATCTCCCCCCAGCCATACAATAAATCTCCCCCACTATAAATCTGCCCCCCCAGCCATACAATAAATCTGCCCCTACACTAAATCTCCCCACAGCCATACAATAAATCTGTCCCCACACTAAATCTCCCCCCAGCCATACAATAAATCTACCCCCATACTAAATCTCCCCCAGCCACGCAATAAATCTCCCCCCACACTAAATATGCCCCCAACCATACAATAAATCTGCCCCTACACTAAATCTCCCTACAGCCATACAATAAATCTGCCCACACACTAAATCCCCCCAGCCATACAATAAATCTGCCCCCACACTAAATCTCCCCACAGCCATACAGTAAATCTGCCCCCACACTAAATCTCCCCCCAGCCATACAATAAATCTGCCCCCACACTAAATCTTCCCCCAGCCATACAATAAATCTGCCCCTACACTAAATCTCCCCCAGCCATACAATAAATCTGCCACCACACTAAATCTCCCCCCAGACATACAATAAATCTGCCCCCACACTAAATCTCCCCCAACAATACAATAAATCTACCCCTACACTAAATCCCCCCCAGCCATACAATAAATCTGCCCATACACTAAATCTCCCCACAGCCATACAATAAATCTGTCCCCACACTAAATCTCCCCCCAGCCATACAATAAATCTGTCCCCACACTAAATCTCCCCAGCCATACAATAAATCTGTCCTCACACTAAATCTACCCAGCCAAACAATAAATCTGCCCCCACACTAAATCTCCCCCCAGCCATACAATAAATCTGCCCCCACACTAAATCTCCCCCCCAGCCATACAATAAATCTGCCCCTACACTAAATCTCCCCCAGCCATACAATAAATCTGCCCCCACACTAAATCTCCCCACAGCCATACAATAAATCTGTCCCCACACTAAATCTCGCCCCATCCATACAATAAATCTGCCCCTACACTAAATCTCCCCCCAGCCATACAAAAAATCTGCATCTACACTAAATCTCCCCCCAGCCATACAATAAATCTGCCCCTACACTAAATCTCCCCCAAGCCATACAATAAATCTGCCCCTACACTAAATCTCCCCCCAGCCATACAATAAATCTGCCCCCTCACGAAATCTACCCACAGCCATACAATAAATCTCCTCCCACACTAAATCTCCCCGCAGCCATACAATAAATCTGCCCCCACACTAAATCTCCCCCCAGCCATACATTAAATCTGCCCCTACACTAAATCTCCCCCCAGCCATACAATAAATCTGCCCCTACACTAAATCTCCCCCCAGCCACACAATAAATCTACCCCCATGCTAAATCTCCCCCAGCCATGCAATAAATCTCCCCCCTCACTAAATCTCCCCCCAGCCATACAATAAATCTGCCCGCACACTAAATCTCCCTACAGCCATACAATAAATCTGCCCGCACACTAAATCTCCCCCAGGCATACAATAAATCTGCCCCTACATTAAATCTCTGCCCAGCCATACAATAAATCTGCCCCTACACTAAATCTCCCCCCAGACATACAATAAATCTGCCCCACAATAAATCTCCCCCACAATAAATCTCCCCCCACGCTAAATCTCC
Organism: Phyllobates terribilis; assembly: GCF_046119375.1. Taxonomy (NCBI): domain Eukaryota; kingdom Metazoa; phylum Chordata; class Amphibia; order Anura; family Dendrobatidae; genus Phyllobates; species Phyllobates terribilis. Next base: position 33,776,263 of record NW_027362774.1, on the reverse strand, counting down.
CCCAGCCATACAATAAATCTACCCCCACACTAAATCTCCCCCAGCCATACAATAAATCTGCCCCTACACTAAATCTCCCCCCAGCCATACAATAAATCTCCCCCACAATAAATCTGCCCCCACACTAAATCTCCCCCAGCCATACAATAAATCTGCCCCCACACTAAATCTCCCCCAGCCATACAATAAATCTGTCCCCACACTAAATCTACCCAGCCATACAATAAATCTGCCCCTACACTAAATCTCCCCCAGCCATACAATAAATCTGCCCCCACACTAAATCTCCCCCCAGCCATACAATAAATCTGCCCCCACAATAAATCTCCCCCAGCAATACAATAAATCTACCCCTACACTAAATCCCCCTCAGCCATACAATAAATCTGCCCCTACGCTAAATCTCCCCCAGCCATACAATATTCTGCCCCCACACTAAATCTCCCCCCAACCATACAATAAATTTCCATCTACACTAAATCTCCCCACAGCCATACAATAAATCTCCACTACACTAAATCTCCCCCCAGCCACACAATAAATCTACCCCCATACTAAATTTCCCCCAGCCACGCAATAAATCTCCCCCCACACTAAATATGCCCCCAACCATACAATAAATCTGCCCCTACACTAAATCTCCCTACAGCCATACAATAAATCTGCCCACACACTAAATCCCCCCAGCCATACAATAAATCTGCCCCCACACTAAATCTCCCCACAGCCATACAGTAAATCTGCCCCCACACTAAATCTCCCCCCAGTCATACAATAAATCTGCCCCCACACTAAATCTTCCCCCAGCCATACAATAAATCTCCATCTACACTAAATCTCCCCACAGCCATACAATAAATCTGCCCCTACACTAAATCACCCCTAGCCATACAATAAATCTGCCCCCACACTAAATCTCACCATAGCCATACAATAATACTGCCCCCACTCTAAATCTCCCCCAGCCATGCAATAAATCTGCCCCTACACTAAATCTCCCCACAGCCATACAATAAATCTTCCCCTACACCAAATCTAACTCCAGCCATACAATAAATCTCCCCTACACTAAATCTCCCCTACACTAAATCTCCCCACAGCCATACAATAAATCTGCATCTACACTAAATTTCCCCACAGCCATACAATAAATCTGCATCTACACTAAATCTCCCCACAGCCATACAATAAATCTGCCCCTACACTAGATCTCCCCCTAGCCATACAATAAATCTGCCCCTACACAAAATATCCCCCTAGCCATACAATAAATCTGAACCTACACTAAATCTCCCCCCAGCCATACAATAAATCAGCCCCCACACGAAATCTACCCCCAGCCATACAATAAATCTGCCACCACACTAAATCTCCCCCCAGCCATACAATAAATCTAGTCCTACACTAAATCTCCCCCAGCCGTACAATAAATCAGCCCCACACTAAATCTCCACCCAGCCATACAATAAATCTGCCCCTACACTAAATCTCCCCCTAGCCATACAATAAATCTGCCCCTACACTAAATCTCCCCCTAGCCATACAATAAATCTGCCCCTACACTAAATCTCCCACTAGCCATCTAATAAATCTGCCCCCACACGAAATCTACCCCACGAGCCATACAATAAATCTGCCACAACACTAAATCTCCCCCAGCCATACAATAAATCTGCCCCTACACTAAATCTCCCCACAGCCATACAATAAATCTGCATCTACACTAAATCTCCCCACAGCCATACAATAAACTTGCCACTACACTAAATCTCCCCCTAGCCATACAATAAATCTGCCCCTACACTAAATCTCCCCCTAGCCATACAATAAATCTGCCCCTACACTAAATCTCCCCCCAGCCATACAATAAATCTGCCCCCACACGAAATCTACACCCAGCCATACAATAAATCTGCCACCACACTAAATCTCCCCCAGCCATACAGTAAATCTGCCCCTACACTAAATCTCCCCCTAGCCATACAATAAATCTGCCCCCACACGAAATCTACCCCCAGCCATACAATAAATCTGCCACCACACTAAATCTCCCCCAGCCATACAATAAATCTGCCCCTACACTAAATCTCCCCCCAGCCATACAATAAATCTGCCCGCACACTAAATCTCCCCCAGGCATACAATAAATCTGCCCCTACATTAAATCTCTACCCAGCCATACAATAAATCTGCCCCTACACTAAATCTCCCCCCAGACATACAATAAATCTGCCCCACAATAAATCTCCCCCACAATAAATCTCCCCCCACGCTAAATCTCCCCCAGCCATACAATAAATCTGCCCCCACACTAAATCTCCCCCAGCCATACAATAAATCTGCCCCTACACTAAATCTCCCCCCAGCCATACAATAAATCTCTCCCCAGAATAAATCTGCCCCCACACTAAATCTCCCCCAGCCATACAATAAATCTGCCCCCACACTAAATCTCCCCCAGCCATACAATAAATCTGTCCCCACACTAAATCTACCCAGCCATACAATAAATCTGTCCCTACACTAAATCTCCCCCAGCCATACAATAAATCTGCCCCCACAATAAATCTCCCCCAGCAATACAATAAATCTACCCCTACACTAAATCCCCCCCAGCCATACAATAAATCTGCCCCTACGCTAAATCTCCCCCAGCCATACAATATTCTGCCCCCACACTAAATCTCCCCCCAACCATAAAATAAATCTCCATCTACACTAAATCTCCCCACAGCCATACAATAAATCTGCCCTCACACTAAATCTCCCCCCAGCCATACAATAAATCTGCCCCCACACTAAATCTCCCCCAGCCATGCAATAAATCTGCCCCTACATTAAATCTCCCCACAGCCATACAATAAATCTCCCCTACACTAAATCTCCCCCCAGCCACACAATAAATCTACCCCCATACTAAATCTCCCCCAGCCACGCAATAAATCTCCCCCCACACTAAATATGCTCCCAACCATACAATAAATCTACCCCTACACTAAATCTCCCTACAGCCATACAATAAATCTGCCCACAAACTAAATCCCCCCAGCCATACAATAAATCTGCCCCCACACTAAATCTCCCCACAGCCATACAGTAAATCTGCCCCCACACTAAATCTCCCCCCAGCCATACAATAAATCTGCCCCCACACTAAATCTTCCCCCAGCCATACAATAAATCTGCCCCTACACTAAATCTCCCCCAGCCATACAATAAATCTGCCCCCACACTAAATCTCCCCCCAGACATACAATAAATCTGCCCCCACACTAAATCTCCCCCAACAATACAATAAATCTACCCCTACACTAAATCCTCGCCAGCCATACAATAAATCTGCCCACACACTAAATCTCCCCACAGCCATACAATAAATCTGTCCCCACACTAAATCTCCCCCCAGCCATACAATAAATCTGTCCCCACAATAAATCTCCCCAGCCATACAATAAATCTGTCCTCACACTAAATCTACCCAGCCAAACAATAAATCTGCCCCCACACTAAATCTCCTCCCAGCCATACAATAAATCTGCCCCCACACTAAATCTCCCCCCCAGCCATACAATAAATCTGCCCCTACACTAAATCTCCCCCAGAATACAATAAATCTTCCCCCACACTAAGTATCCCCCCAGCCAGACAATAAATCTGCCCCCTCACTAAATCTCCCCCAACAATACAATAAATCTACCCCTACACTAAATCCCATCCAGCCATACAATAAATCTGCCCCCACACTAAATCTCCCCAGAGCCATACAATAAATCTGTCCCCACACTAAATCTCCCCCCATCCATACAATAAATCTGCCCCTACACTAAATCTCCCCCCAGCCATACAATAAATCTGCCCCTACACTAAATCTCCCCCAAGCCATACAATAAATCTGCCCCTACACTAAATCTCCCCCCAGCCATACAATAAATCTGCCCCTACACTAAATCTCCCCCAAGCCATACAATAAATCTGCCCCTACACTAAATCTCCCCCCAGCCACACAATAAATCTACCCCCATGCTAAATCTCCCCCAGCCATGCAATAAATCTCCCCCCTCACTAAATCTCCCCCCAGCCATACAATAAATCTGCCCGCACACTAAATCTCCCTACAGCCATACAATAAATCTGCCCGCACACTAAATCTCCCCCAGGCATACAATAAATCTGCCCCTACATTAAATCTCTGCCCAGCCATACAATAAATCTGCCCCTACACTAAATCTCCCCCCAGACATACAATAAATCTGCACCACAATAAATCTCCCCCACAATAAATCTCCCCCCACGCTAAATCTCCCCCAGCCATACAATAAATCTGCCCCCACACTAAATCTCCCCCAGGCATACAATAAATCTGCCCCCACACTAAATCTCCCCCCAACCATACAATAAATCTCCATCTACACTAAATCTCCCCACAGCCATACAATAGATCTGCCCCTACCCTAAATCTCCCCCCAGCCATACAATAAATCTGCCCCCACACTAAATCTCCCCCAGCCATGCAATAAATCTGCCCCTACACTAAATCTCCCCACAGCCATACAATAAATCTCCCCTACACTAAATCTCCCCCCAGCCACACAATAAATCTACCCCCATACTAAATCTCCCCCAGCCACGCAATAAATCTCCCCCCACACTAAATATGCCCCCAACCATACAATAAATCTGCCCCTACACTAAATCTCCCTACAGCCATACAATAAATCTGCCCACACACTAAATCCCCCCAGCCATACAATAAATCTGCCCCAACACTAAAGTTCCCCACAGCCATACAGTAAATCTGCCCCCACACTAAATCTCCCCCCAGCCATACAATAAATCTGCCCCCACACTAAATCTAACCCCAGCCATACAATAAATCTCCATCTACACTAAATCTCCCCACAGCCATACAATAAATCTGCCCCTACACTAAATCACCCCCCAGCCATACAATAAATCTGCCCCCACACTAAATCTCCCCCAGCCATGCAATAAATCTGCCCCTACACTAAATCTCCCAACAGCCATACAATAAATCTGCCCCTACACTAAATCTCCCCCTAGCCATCTAATAAATCTGCCCCCACACGAAATCTACCCCACGAGCCACACAATAAATCTGCCACAACACTAAATCTCCCCCAGCCATACAATAAATCTGCCCCTACACTAAATCTCCCCACAGCCATACAATAAATCTGCATCTACACTAAATCTCCCCCCACCCATACAATAAATCTGCCACTACACTAAATCTCCCCCTAGCCATACAATAAATCTGCCCCTACACTAAATCTCCCCCTAGCCATACAATAAATCTGCCCCTACACTAAATCTCCCCCCAGCCATACAATAAATCTGCCCCCACACGAAATCTACACCCAGCCATACAATAAATCTGCCACCACACTAAATCTCCCCCAGCCATACAGTAAATCTGCCCCTACACTAAATCTCCCCCTAGCCATACAATAAATCTGCCCCCACACGAAATCTACCACCAGCCATACAATAAATCTGCCACCACACTAAATCTCCCCCAGCCATACAATAAATCTGCCCCTACACTAAATCTCCCCCCAGCCATACAATAAATCTGCCCGCACACTAAATCTCCCCCAGGCATACAATAAATCTGCCCCTACATTAAATCTCTGCCCAGCCATACAATAAATCTGCCCCTACACTAAATCTCCCCCCAGACATACAATAAATCTGCCCCACAATAAATCTCCCCCACAATAAATCTCCCCTCACGCTAAATCTCCCCCAGCCATACAATAAATCTGCCCCCACACTAAATCTCCCCCAGCCATACAATAAATCTGCCCCTACACTAAATCTCCACCCAGCCACACAATAAATCTCCCCCAGAATAAATCTGCCCCCACACTAAATCTCCCCCAGCCATACAATAAATCTGCCCCCACACTAAATCTCCCCCAGCCATACAATAAATCTGTCCCCACACTAAATCTACCCAGCCATACAATAAATCTGCCCCTACACTAAATCTCCCCCAGCCATACAATAAATCTGCCCCCACACTAAATCACTAAATCTCCCCCCAGCCATACAATAAATCTGCCCCCACAATAAATCTCCCCCAGCAATACAATAAATCTACCCCTACACTAAATCCCCCCCAGCCATACAATAAATCTGCCCCTACGCTAAATCTCCACCAGCCATACAATATTCTGCCCCCACACTAAATCTCCCCCCAACCATAAAATAAATCTCCATCTACACTAAATCTCCCCACAGCCATACAATAAATCTGCCCTCACACTAAATCTCCCCCCAGCCATACAATAAATCCGCCCCCACACTAAATCTCCCCCAGCCATGCAATAAATCTGCCCCTACATTAAATCTCCCCACAGCCATACAATAAATCTCCCCTACACTAAATCTCCCCCCAGCCACACAATAAATCTACCCCCATACTAAATCTCCCCCAGCCACGCAATAAATCTCCCCCCACACTAAATATGCTCCCAACCATACAATAAATCTGCCCCTACACTAAATCTCCCTACAGCCATACAATAAATCTGCCCACACACTAAATCCCCCCAGCCATACAGTAAATCTGCCCCCACACTAAATCTCCCCACAGCCATACAGTAAATCTGCCCCCACACTAAATCTCCCCCCAGCCATACAATAAATCTGCCCCCACACTAAATCTTCTCCCAGCCATACAATAAATCTGCCCCTACACTAAATCTCCCCCAGCCATACAATAAATCTGCCCCCACACTAAATCTCCCCCCAGACATACAATAAATCTGCCCCCACACTAAATCTCCCCCAACAATACAATAAATCTACCCCTACACTAAATCCTCCCCAGCCATACAATAAATCTGCCCACACACTAAATCTCCCCACAGCCATACAATAAATCTGTCCCCACACTAAGTCTCCCCCCAGCCATACAATAAATCTGTCCCCACACTAAATCTCCCCAGCCATACAATAAATCTGTCCTCACACTAAATCTACCCAGCCAAACAATAAATCTGCCCCCACACTAAATCTCCCCCCAGCCATACAATAAATCTGCCACTACACTAAATCTCCCCCAGCCATACAATAAATCTGCCCCCACACTAAATCTCCACCCAGCCATACAATAAATCTGCCCCCACACTAAATCTCCCTCAACAATACAATAAATCTACCCCTACACTAAATCCCCCCCAGCCATACAATAAATCTGCCCCCACACTAAATCTCCCCAGAGCCATACAATAAATCTGTCCCCACACTAAATCTCCCCCCATCCATACAATAAATCTGCCCCTACACTAAATCTCCCCCCAGCCATACAAAAAATCTGCATCTACACTAAATCTCCCGCAGCCATACAATAAATCTGCCCCTACACTAAATCTCCCCTAAGCCATACAATAAATCTGCCCCTACACTAAATCTCCCCCCAGCCATACAATAAATCTGCCCCCTCACGAAATCTACGCACAGCCATACCATAAATCCCCCCCAGCCATACAATAAATCTCCTCCCACACTAAATCTCCCCGCAGCCATACAATAAATCTGCCCCCACACTAAATCTCCCCCCAGCCATACATTAAATCTGCCCCTACACTAAATCTCCCCCAGCCATACAATAAATCTGCCCCTACACTAAATCTCCCCCCAGCCACACAATAAATCTACCCCCATGCTAAATCTCCCCCAGCCATGCAATAAATCTCCCCCCAGCCATACAATAAATCTGCCCGCACACTAAATCTCCCCCAGGCATACAATAAATCTGCCCCTACATTAAATCTCTGCCCAGCCATACAATAAATCTGCCCCTACACTAAATCTCCCCCCAGACATACAATAAATCTGCACCACAATAAATCTCCCCCACAATAAATCTCCCCCCATGCTAAATCTCCCCCAGCCATACAATAAATCTGCCCCCACACTAAATCTCCCCCAGCCATACAATAAATCTGCCCCTACACTAAATCTCCCCCCAGCCATACAATAAATCTCCCCCACAATAAATCTGCTCCAACACTAAATCTCCCCCAGCCATACAATAAATCTGCCCCCACACTAAATCTCCCCCAGCCATACAATAAATCTATCCCCACACTAAATCTACCCAGCCATACAATAAATCTGCCCCTACACTAAATCGCCCCCAGCCATACAATAAATCTGCCCCCACACTAAATCTCCCCCCAGCCATACAATAAATCTGCCCCCACAATAAATCTCCCCCAGCAATACAATAAATCTACCCCTACACTAAATCCCCCCCAGCCATACAATAAATCTGCCCCTACACTAAATCTCCCCCAGCCATACAATATTCTGCCCCCACACTAAATCTCCCCCCAACCATACAATAAATCTCCATCTACACTAAATCTCCCCACAGCCATACAATGAATCTGCCCCTACACTAAATCTCCCCCCAGCCATACAATAAATCTGCCCCCACACTAAATCTCCCCCAGCCATGCAATAAATCTGCCCCTACACTAAATCTCCCCACAGCCATACAATAAATCTCCCCTACACTAAATCTTTCCCCAGCCACACAATAAATCTACCCCCATACTAAATCTCCCCCAGCCACGCAATAAATCTCCCCCCACACTAAATATGCCCCCAACCATACAATAAATCTGCCTCTACACTAAATCTCCCCAGCCATACAATAAATCTGCCCCCACACTAAATCTCCCCACAGCCATACAGTAAATCTGCCCCCACACTAAATCTCCCCCCAGCCATACAATAAATCTGCCCCCACACTAAATCTTCCCCCAGCCATACAATAAATCTCCATCTACACTAAATCTCCCAACAGCCATACAATAAATCTGCCCCTACACTAAATCACCCCCCAGCCATACAATAAATCTGCCCCCACACTAAATCTCACCATAGCCATACAATAATTCTGCCCCCACACTAAATCTCCCCCAGCCATGCAATAAATCTGCCCCTACACTAAATCTCCCCACAGCCATACAATAAATCTTCCCCTACACCAAATCTCCCTCCAGCCATACAATAAATCTCCCCTACACTAAATCTCCCCACAGCCATACAATAAATCTGCATCTACACTAAATTTTCCCACAGCCATACAATAAATCTGCATCTACACTAAATCTCCCCACAGCCATACAATAAATCTGCCCCTACACTAGATCTCCCCCTAGCCATACAATAAATCTGCCCCTACACAAAATATCCCCCTAGCCATACAATAAATCTGAACCTACACTAAATCTCCCCCCAGCCATACAATAAATCTGCCACCACACTAAATCTCCCCCCAGCGATACAATAAATCTAGCCCTACACTAAATCTCCCCCAGCCGTACAATAAATCTGCCCCACACTAAATCTCCACCCAGCCATACAATAAATCTGCCCCTACACTAAATCTCCCCCTAGCCATACAATAAATCTGCCCCTACACTAAATCTCCCCCTAGCCATCTAATAAATCTGCCCCCACACGAAATCTACCCCACGAGCCATACAATAAATCTGCCACCACACTAAATCTCCCCCAGCCATACAATAAATCTGCCCCTACACTAAATCTCCCCACAGCCATAAAATAAATCTGCATCTACACTAAATCTCCCCAAAGCCATACAATAAATCTGCCACTACACTAAATCTCCCCCTAGCTATACAATAAATCTGCCCCTACACTAAATCTCCCCCTAGCCATACAATAAATCTGCCCCTACACTAAATCTCCCCCCAGTCATACAATAAATCTGCCCCCACACGAAATCTACACCCAGCCATACAATAAATCTGCCACCACACTAAATCTCCCCCAGCCATATAGTAAATCTGCCCCTACACTAAATCTCCCCCTAGCCATACAATAAATCTCCTCCCACACTAAATCCCCCCGAGTCATACAATAAATCTCCATCTACACTAAATCTCCCCACAGCCATACAATAAATCTGCCCCTACACTAAATCTCCCCCAGCCATACAATAAATCTGCCCCTACACTAAATCTCCCCCAGCCATACAATAAATCTGCCCCCACACTAAATCTGCCCCCAGCCATACAATAAATCTCCATCAACACTAAATCTCCCCACAGCCATACAATAAATCTGCCCCCACACTAAATCTCCCCCCAGCCATACAATAAATCTCCATCTACACTAAATCTCCCCACAGCCATACAATAAATCTGCCCCCACACTAAATCTCCCCCCAGCCATACAATAAATCTCCATCTACATTAAATCTCCCCACAGCCATACAATAAATCTGCCCCCACACTAAATCTCCCCATGCCATGCAATAAATCTGCCCCTACACTAAATCTCCCCACAGCCATACAATAAATCTACCCCTACACTAAATCTCCCCCCAGCCATACAATAAATCTGCCCCTACACTAAATATCCCCACAGCCATACAATAAATCTCCCCTACACTAAATCTCCCCCCAGCCACACAATACATCTACCCCCATACTAAATCTCCCCCCAGTCACACAATAAATCTGCCCTTACACTAAATCTCCCCCCAGCCATACAATAAATCTGCCCCTACACTAAATCTCCCCACAGCCATACAATAAATATCCCCTACACTAAATCTCCCCCCAGCCACACAATAAATCTCCCCCCACACTAAATCTCCCCACAGCCATGCAATAAATCTGCCCCCACACTAAATCTCCCCACAGAAATACAATAAATCTGCCCCTACACTAAATCTCCCCCAGCCACACAATAAATCTGCCCCTACACTAAATCTCCCCCCAGCCATACAATAAATCTGCCCCCTCACTAAATATCCCCCTAGCCATACATTCAATCTGCCCCCTCACTAAATCTCCCCCCAGCCATACATTCAATCTGCCCCTACATTAAATCTCTCCCCAGCCATACAATAAATTTGCCCCACACTAAATCTCCCCCAGCCATACAATAAATCTACCCCACAATAAATCTCCCCCCACACTAAATCACCCAACAGCCATACAATAAATCTACCCCCACACTAAATCACCCCCCAGCCATACAATAAATCTACCCCCACACTAAATCATCCCCCAGCCATACAATAAATCTGCCTCTACACTAAATCTCCCCCCAGCCATACAATAAATCTCCCCCCAGCCATACAATAAATCTCCCCCAGCCATACAATAAATCTATCCCCACACTAAATCACCCCCCACCCATACAATAAATCTCCATCTACACTAAATCTACCCCTAGCCATGCAATAAATCTGCCCTCACACTAAATCTCCCCCCAGCCATACAATAAATCTCCCCCCAGCCATACAATAAATCTTCCCCCAGCCATACAATATATCTCCCCCAGCCATACAATAAATCTACCCCCACACTAAATCACCCCCCAGCCATACAATAAATCTACCCAAACACTAAATCACCCCCCAGCCATACAATAAACCTGACCCTACACTAAATCTCCCCCCAGCCATACAATAAATCTCCCCCAGCCATACAATAAATCTCCCCCAGCCATACAATAAATCTACCACCAGCCATACAATAAATCTACACCCACACTAAATCACCCCCCAGCCATACAATAAATCTACCCCCACACTAAATCTCCCCCCAGCCACACAATAAATCTGCCCCTACACTAAATATCCCACAGCCATACAATAAATCTGCCCCTACACTAAATCTCCCCCAGCCATACAATAAATCTGCCCCTACACTAAATCCCCCCCAAGCCATACAATAAATTTGCCCTTACACTAAATCTCCCCCAGCCATACAATAAATCTCCCCCACACTAAATCTCCCCCCAGCCAACAATAAATCTCCCCCAGCCATACAATAAATCTCCCCCAGCCATACAATAAATCTACCCCCAGCCATACAATAAATCTAAACCCACACTAAATCACCCCCCAAGCCATTCAATAAATCTACCCCCACACTAAATCACCCCACAGCCACACAATAAATCTGCCCTTACACTAAATCTCCCCCCAGCCATACAATAAATCTCCTCCCACACTAAATCTCCCCCCAGCTATACAATAAATCTCCATCTACACTAAATCTGCCCACAGCCATACAATAAATCTGCCCCTACACTAAATCTCCCCCCAGCCATACAATAAATCTGCCCCTACACTAAATCTCCCCCCGGCCATACAATAAATCTGTCCCTACACTAAATCTCCCTTCAGCCATACAATATATCTACCCCGATACTAAATCCGCCCCAGCCATACAATTAATCTGCCCATACACTAAATCTCCCCACAGCCATACAATAAATCGCCTCCCACACTAAATCTCCCCCCAGCCATACAATAAATCTCCATCTACACTAAATCTGCCCACAGCCATACAATAAATCTGTCCCCACACTAAATCTCCCAACAGCCATACAATAAATCGCCCCTTCACTAAGTCTCCCCCAGCCATGCAATAAATCTGTCCCTACGCTAAATCTCCCACAGCCATACAATAAATCGGCCCCTACACTAAATCTCCCCCCAGCCATACAATAAATCTCCCCTACACTAAATCTCCCCCCAGCCATACAATAAATCTGCCCCTACACTAAATCTCCCCCCAGCCACACAATAAATCTACCCCCATACTAAATCTCCCCCAGCCATGCAATAAATCTCCCCCCACACTTAATATGCCCCCAACCATACAATAAATCTCCCCCACACTAAATCTCCTCCCAGCCATACAATAAATCTTCCCCACAATAAATCATCCCCCAGCCATACAATAAATCTCCCCCACAATAAATCTCCCCCCAGCCATACAATAAATCTCCCCCCACACTAAATCTCCCCCAGCCATACAATAAATCTGCCGCTACACTAAATCTCCCCCCAGCCATACAATAAATCTGCCCCTACACTAAATCTCCCCCCAGCCATACAATAAATCTCCCCCACAATAAATCTGCCCCCCAGCCATACAATAAATCTGCCCCTACACTAAATCACCCCCAGCCATACAACAAATCTGTCCCCACCCTAAATCTCCCCCCAGCCATACAATAAATCTGCCCCTACACTAAATCTCCCCCCAGCCATACAATAAATCTCCCCCACAATAAATCTGCCCCCACACTAAATCACCCCCAGCCATACAATAAATCTGTCCCCACACTAAATCTCCCCCCAGCCATACAATAAATCTAACCCCACACTAAATCTCCCCCAGCCATACAATAAATCTGTCCTCACACTAAATCTACCCAGCCAAACAATAAATCTGCCCCCACACTAAATCTCCCCCAGCCATACAATAAATCTGCCCCCACACTAAATCTCCCCCCCCCAGCCATACAATAAATCTGCCCCTACACTAAATCTCCCCCAGCCATACAATAAATCTGCCCCCACACTAAATCTCCCCCCAGTCACACAATAAATCTACCCCCATACTAAATCTCCCCCAGCCATGCAATAAATCTCCCCCCACACTTAATATGCCCCCAACCATACAATAAATCTCCCCCACACTAAATCTCCTCCCAGCCATACAATAAATCTCCCCCACAATAAATCATCCCCCAGCCATACAATAAATCTCCCCCACAATAAATCTCCCCCCAGCCATACAATAAATCTCCCCCCACACTAAATCTCCCCCAGACATACAATAAATCTGCCCCTACACTAAATCTCCCCCCAGCCATACAATAAATCTGCCCCTACACTAAATCTCCCCCCAGCCATACAATAAATCTCCCCCACAATAAATCTGCCCCCCAGCCATACAATAAATCTGCCCCTACACTAAATCACCCCCAGCCATACAATAAATCTGTCCCCACCCTAAATCTCCCCCCAGCCATACAATAAATCTGCCCCTACACTAAATCTCCCCCCAGCCATACAATAAATCTCCCCCACAATAAATCTGCCCCCACACTAAATCACCCCCAGCCATACAATAAATCTGTCCCCACACTAAATCTCCCCCCAGCCATACAATAAATCTGTCCCCACACTAAATCTCCCCCAGCCATACAATAAATCTGTCCTCACACTAAATCTACCCAGCCAAACAATAAATCTGCCCCCACACTAAATCTCCCGCCAGCCATACAATAAATCTGCCCCCACACTAAATTTCCCCCCCCAGCCATACAATAAATCTGACCCTACACTAAATCTCCCCCAGCCATACAATAAATTTGCCCCCACACTAAATCTCCCCCAACAATACAATAAATCTACCCCTACACTAAATCCCCCCCAGCCATACAATAAATCTGCCCCCACACTAAATCTCCCCACAGCCATACAATAAATCTGTCCCCACACTAAATCTCCCCCCATCCATACAATAAATCTGCCCCTACACTAAATCTCCCCCCAGCCATACAATAAATCTGCCCCCACACTAAATCTTCCCCAGCGAAAGAATAAATCTGTCCCCACACTAAATCCCCCCCAGCCATACAATAAATCTGCCCCCACACTAAATCTCCCCACAGCCATAAAATAAATCTCCCCCCACACTAAATATGCTCCCAACCATACAATAAATCTGCCCCTACACTAAATCTCCCTACAGCCATACAATAAATCTGCCCACACACTAAATCCCCCCAGCCATACAAAAAATCTGCCCCCACACTAAATCTCCCCACAGCCATACAGTAAATCTGCCCCCACACTAAATCTCCCCCCAGCCATACAATAAATCTGCCCCCACACTAAATCTTCTCCCAGCCATACAATAAATCTGCCCCTACACTAAATCTCCCCCAGCCATACAATAAATCTGCCCCCACACTAAATCTCCCCCCAGACATACAATAAATCTGCCCCCACACTAAATCTCCCCCAACAATACAATAAATCTACCCCTACACTAAATCCTCCCCAGCCATACAATAAATCTGCCCACACTCTAAATCTCCCCACAGCCATACAATAAATCTGTCCCCACACTAAGTCTCCCCCCAGCCATACAAAAAATCTGTCCCCACACTAAATCTCCCCAGCCATACAATAAATCTGTCCTCACACTAAATCTACCCAGTCAAACAATAAATCTGCCCCCACACTAAATCTCCCCCCAGCCATACAATAAATCTGCCCCTACACTAAATCTCCCCCAGCCATACAATAAATCTGCCCCCACACTAAATCTCCACCCAGCCATACAATAAATCTGCCCCCACACTAAATCTCCCCCAACAATACAATAAATCTACCCCTACACTAAATCCCCCCCAGCCATACAATAAATCTGCCCCCACACTAAATCTCCCCAGAGCCATACAATAAATCTGTCCCCACACTAAATCTCCCCCCATCCATACAATAAATCTGCCCCTACACTAAATCTCCCCCCAGCCATACAAAAAATCTGCATCTACACTAAATCTCCCGCAGCCATACAATAAATCTGCTCCTACACTAAATCTCCCCTAAGCCATACAATAAATCTGCCCCTACACTAAATCTCCCCCCAGCCATACAATAAATCTGCCCCCTCACGAAATCTACCCACAGCCATACCATAAATCCCCCCCAGCCATACAATAAATCTCCTCCCACACTAAATCTCCCCGCAGCCATACAATAAATCTGCCCCTACACTAAATCTCCCCCCAGCCATACAATAAATCTGCCCCTACACTAAATCTCCCCCCAGCCACACAATAAATCTACCCCCATGCTAAATCTCCCCCAGCCATGCAATAAATCTCCCCCCTCACTAAATCTCCCCCCAGCCATACAATAAATCTGCCCGCACACTAAATCTCCCCCAGGCATACAATAAATCTGCCCCTACATTAAATCTCTGCCCAGCCATACAATAAATCTGCCCCTACACTAAATCTCCCCCCAGACATACAATAAATCTGCACCACAATAAATCTCCCCCACAATAAATCTCCCCCCATGCTAAATCTCCCCCAGCCATACAATAAATCTGCCCCCACACTAAATCTCCCCCAGCCATACAATAAATCTGCCCCTACACTAAATCTCCCCCCAGCCATACAATAAATCTCCCCCACAATAAATCTGCCCCAACACTAAATCTCCCCCAGCCATACAATAAATCTGCCCCCACACTAAATCTCCCCCAGCCATACAATAAATCTATCCCCACACTAAATCTACCCAGCCATACAATAAATCTGCACCTACACTAAATCGCCCCCAGCCATACAATAAATCTGCCCCCACATTAAATCTCCCCCCAGCCATACAATAAATCTGCCCCCACAATAAATCTCCCCCAGCAATACAATAAATCTACCCCTACACTAAATCCCCCCCAGCCATACAATAAATCTGCCCCTACACTAAATCTCCCCCAGCCATACAATATTCTGCCCCCACACTAAATCTCCCCCCAACCATACAATAAATCTCCATCTACACTAAATCTCCCCCCAGCCATACAATAAATCTGCCCCCACACTAAATCTCCCCCAGCCATGCAATAAATCTGCCCCTACACTAAATCTCCCCCCAGCCACACAATAAATCTACCCCCATACTAAATCTCCCCCAGCCACGCAATAAATCTCCCCCCACACTAAATATGCCCCCAACCATACAATAAATCTGCCCCTACACTAAATCTCCCTACAGCCATACAATAAATCTGCCCACACACTAAATCCCCCCAGCCATACAATAAATCTGCCCCCACACTAAATCTCCCCACAGCCATACAGTAAATCTGCCCCCACACTAAATCTCCCCCCAGCCATACAATAAATCTGCCCCCACACTAAATCTTCCCCCAGCCATACAATAAATCTCCATCTACACTAAATCTCCCCACAGCCATACAATAAATCTGCCCCTACACTAAATCACCCCCCAGCCATACAATAAATCTGCCCCCACACTAAATCTCACCATAGCCATACAATAATTCTGCCCCCACACTAAATCTCCCCCAGCCATGCAATAAATCTGCCCCTACACTAAATCTCCCCACAGCCATACAATAAATCTTCCCCTACACCAAATCTCCCTCCAGCCATACAATAAATCTCCCCTACACTAGATCTCCCCACAGCCATACAATAAATCTGCATCTACACTAAATTTTCCCACAGCCATACAATAAATCTGCATCTACACTAAATCTCCCCACAGCCATACAATAAATCTGCCCCTACACTAGATCTCCCCCTAGCCATACAATAAATCTGCCCCTACACAAAATATCCCCCTAGCCATACAATAAATCTGAACCTACACTAAATCTCCCCCCAGCCATACAATAAATCAGCCCCCACACGAAATCTACCCCCAGCCATACAATAAATCTGCCACCACACTAAATCTCCCCCCAGCCATACAATAAATCTGCCCCTACACTAAATCTCCCCCCAGCCTTACAATAAATCTCCCCCACAATAAATCTGCCCCTACAATAAATCTTCCCCCAGCCATACAAAAAAATCTGCACCCACACTAAATCTCCCCCAGCCATACAATAAATCTGCCCCTACACTAAATCTCCCCCAGCCATACAATAAATCTACCCCTACACTAAATCCCCCCCAGCCATACAATAAATCTGCCCCTACACTAAATCTCCCCAGCCATACAATAAATCTGCCCCCACACTAAATCTCCCCCCAGCCTTACAATAAATCTGCCCCACACTAAATCTCCCCCAGCCATACAATAAATCTGCCCCTACACTAAATCTCCCCCTAGCCATACAATAAATCTGCCCCTACACTAAATCTCCCCCTAGCCATCTAATAAATCTGCCCCCACACGAAATCTACCTCACGAGCCATACAATAAATCTGCCACCACACTAAATCTCCCCCAGCCATACAATAAATCTGCCCCTACACTAAATCTCCCCACAGCCATAAAATAAATCTGCATCTACACTAAATCTCCCCAAAGCCATACAATAAATCTGCCACTACACTAAATCTCCCCCTAGCTATACAATAAATCTGCCCCTACACTAAATCTCCCCCTAGCCATACAATAAATCTGCCCCTACACTAAATCTCCCCCCAGTCATATAATAAATCTGCCCCCACACGAAATCTACACCCAGCCATACAATAAATCTGCCACCACACTAAATCTCCCCCAGCCATATAGTAAATCTGCCCCTACACTAAATCTCCCCCAGCCATACAATAAATCTGCCCCTACACTAAATCTCCCCCAGCCATACAATAAATCTGCCCCCTCACGAAATCTACCCACAGCCATACCATAAATCCCCCCCAGCCATACAATAAATCTCCTCCCACACTAAATCTCCCCGCAGCCATACAATAAATCTGCCCCCACACTAAATCTCCCCCCAGCCATACATTAAATCTGCCCCTACACTAAATCTCCCCCCAGCCATACAATAAATCTGCCCCTACACTAAATCTCCCCCCAGCCACACAATAAATCTACCCCCATGCTAAATCTCCCCCAGCCATGCAATAAATCTCCCCCCTCACTAAATCTCCCCCCAGCCATACAATAAATCTGCCCGCACACTAAATCTCCCCCAGGCATACAATAAATCTGCCCCTACATTAAATCTCTGCCCAGCCATACAATAAATCTGCCCCTACACTAAATCTCCCCCCAGACATACAATAAATCTGCACCACAATAAATCTCCCCCCATGCTAAATCTCCCCCAGCCATACAATAAATCTGCCCCCACACTAAATCTCCCCCAGCCATACAATAAATCTGCCCCTACACTAAATCTCCCCCCAGCCATACAATAAATCTCCCCCACAATAAATCTGCCCCAACACTAAATCTCCCCCAGCCATACAATAAATCTGCCCCCACACTAAATCTCCCCCAGCCATACAATAAATCTATCCCCACACTAAATCTACCCAGCCATACAATAAATCTGCCCCTACACTAAATCGCCCCCAGCCATACAATAAATCTGCCCCCACACTAAATCTCCCCCCAGCCATACAATAAATCTGCCCCCACAATAAATCTCCCCCAGCAATACAATAAATCTACCCCTACACTAAATCCCCCCCAGCCATACAATAAATCTGCCCCTACACTAAATCTCCCCCAGCCATACAATATTCTGCCCCCACACTAAATCTCCCCCCAACCATACAATAAATCTCCATCTACACTAAATCTCCCCACAGCCATACAATGAATCTGCCCCTACACTAAATCTCCACCCAGCCATACAATAAATCTGCCCCCACACTAAATCTCCCCCAGCCATGCAATAAATCTGCCCCTACACTAAATCTCCCCACAGCCATACAATAAATCTCCCCTACACTAAATCTCCCCCCAGCCACACAATAAATCTACCCCCATACTAAATCTCCCCCAGCCACGCAATAAATCTCCCCCCACACTAAATATGCCCCCAACCATACAATAAATCTGCCCCTACACTAAATCTCCCTACAGCCATACAATAAATCTGCCCACACACTAAATCCCCCCAGCCATACAATAAATCTGCCCCCACACTAAATCTCCCCACAGCCATACAGTAAATCTGCCCCCACACTAAATCTCCCCCCAGCCATACAATAAATCTGCCCCCACACTAAATCTTCCCCCAGCCATACAATAAATCTCCATCTACACTAAATCTCCCCACAGCCATACAATAAATCTGCCCCTACACTAAATCACCCCCCAGCCATACAATAAATCTGCCCCCACACTAAATCTCACCATAGCCATACAATAATTCTGACCCCACACTAAATCTCCCCACAGCCATACAATAAATCTTCCCCTACACCAAATCTCCCTCCAGCCATACAATAAATCTCCCCTACATTAAATCTCCCCACAGCCATACAATAAATCTGCATCTACACTAAATTTTCCCACAGCCATACAATAAATCTGCATCTACACTAAATCTCCCCACAGCCATACAATAAATCTGCACCTACACTAGATCTCCCCCTAGCCATACAATAAATCTGCCCCTACACAAAATATCCCCCTAGCCATACAATAAATCTGAACCTACACTAAATCTCCCCCCAGCCATACAATAAATCAGCCCCCACACGAAATCTACCCCCAGCCATACAATAAATCTGCCACCACACTAAATCTCCCCCCAGCCATACAATAAATCTAGCCCTACACTAAATCTCCCCCAGCCGTACAATAAATCTGCCCCACACTAAATCTCCACCCAGCCATACAATAAATCTGCCCCTACACTAAATCTCCCCCTAGCCATACAATAAATCTGCCCCTACACTAAATCTCCCCCTAGCCATCTAATAAATCTGCCCCCACACGAACTCTACCCCACGAGCCATACAATAAATCTGCCACCACACTAAATCTCCCCCAGCCATACAATAAATCTGCCCCTACACTAAATCTCCCCACAGCCATAAAATAAATCTGCATCTACACTAAATCTCCCCAAAGCCATACAATAAATCTGCCCCTACACTAAATCTCCCCCTAGCCATACAATAAATCTGCCCCTACACTAAATCTCCCCCCAGTCATACAATAAATCTGCCCCCACACGAAATCTACACCCAGCCATACAATAAATCTGCCACCACACTAAATCTCCCCCAGCCATATAGTAAATCTGCCCCTACACTAAATCTCCCCCTAGCCATACAATAAATCTCCTCCCACACTAAATCCCCCCGAGTCATACAATAAATCTCCATCTACACTAAATCTCCCCACAGCCATACAATAAATCTGCCCCTACACTAAATCTCCCCCAGCCATACAATAAATCTGCCCCTACACTAAATCTCCCCCAGCCATACAATAAATCTGCCCCCACACTAAATCTGCCCCCAGCCATACAATAAATCTCCATCAACACTAAATCTCCCCACAGCCATACAATAAATCTGCCCCCACACTAAATCTCCCCCCAGCCATACAATAAATCTCCATCTACACTAAATCTCCCCACAGCCATACAATAAATCTGCCCCCACACTAAATCTCCCCCCAGCCATACAATAAATCTCCATCTACATTAAATCTCCCCACAGCCATACAATAAATCTGCCCCCACACTAAATCTCCCCCTGCCATGCAATAAATCTGCCCCTACACTAAATCTCCCACAGCCATACAATAAATCTACCCCTACACTAAATCTCCCCCCAGCCATACAATAAATCTGCCCCTACACTAAATATCCCCACAGCCATACAATAAATCTCCCCTACACTAAATCTCCCCCCAGCCACACAATAAATCTACCCCCATACTAAATCTCCCCCCAGCCACACAATAAATCTGCCCTTACACTAAATCTCCCCCCAGCCATACAATAAATCTGCCCCTACACTAAATCTCCCCACAGCCATACAATAAATATCCCCTACACTAAATCTCCCCCCAGCCACACAATAAATCTCCCCCCACACTAAATCTCCCCACAGCCATGCAATAAATCTGCCCCCACACTAAATCTCCCCACAGCCATACAATAAATCTGCCCCTACACTAAATCTCCCCCAGCCACACAATAAGTCTGCCCCTACACTAAATCTCCCCCAGCCATACAATAAATCTGCCCCCTCACTAAATATCCCCCTAGCCATACATTCAATCTGCCCCCTCACTAAATCTCCCCCCAGCCATACATTCAATCTGCCCCTACATTAAATCTCTCCCCAGCCATACAATAAATTTGCCCCACACTAAATCTCCCCCCGCCATACAATAAATCTACCCCACAATAAATCTCCCCCCACACTAAATCACCCAACAGCCATACAATAAATCTACCCCCACACTAAATCACCCCCCAGCCATACAATAAATCTACCCCCACACTAAATCATCCCCCAGCCATACAATAAATCTATCCCCACACTAAATCACCCCCCACCCATACAATAAATCTCCATCTACACTAAATCTACCCCTAGCCATGCAATAAATCTGCCCTCACACTAAATCTCCCCCCAGCCATACAATAAATCTCCCCCTAGCCATACAATAAATCTTCCCCCAGCCATACAATATATCTCCCCCAGCCATACAATAAATCTACCCCCACACTAAATCACCCCCCAGCCATACAATAAATCTACCCAAACACTAAATCACCCCCCAGCCATACAATAAACCTGACCCTACACTAAATCTCCCCCCAGCCATACAATAAATCTCCCCCAGCCATACAATAAATCTCCCCCAGCCATACAATAAATCTACCACCAGCCATACAATAAATCTACACCCACACTAAATCACCCCCCAGCCATACAATAAATCTACCCCCACACTAAATCTCCCCCCAGCCACACAATAAATCTGCCCCTACACTAAATATCCCACAGCCATACAATAAATCTGCCCCTACACTAAATCTCCCCCAGCCATACAATAAATCTGCCCCTACACTAAATCCCCCCCAAGCCATACAATAAATTTGCCCTTACACTAAATCTCCCCCAGCCATACAATAAATCTCCCCCACACTAAATCTCCCCCCAGCCATACAATAAATCTCCCCCAGCCATACAATAAATCTCCCCCAGCCATACAATAAATCTAAACCCACACTAAATCACCCCCCAAGCCATTCAATAAATCTACCCCCACACTAAATCACCCCACAGCCACACAATAAATCTGCCCTTACACTAAATCTCCCCCCAGCCATACAATAAATCTCCTCCCACACTAAATCTCCCCCCAGCTATACAATAAATCTCCATCTACACTAAATCTGCCCACAGCCATACAATAAATCTGCCCCTACACTAAATCTCCCCCCAGCCATACAATAAATCTGCCCCTACACTAAATCTCCCCCCGGCCATACAATAAATCTGTCCCTACACTAAATCTCCCTTCAGCCATACAATATATCTACCCCGATACTAAATCCGCCCCAGCCATACAATTAATCTGCCCATACACTAAATCTCCCTACAGCCATACAATAAATCGCCTCCCACACTAAATCTCCCCCCAGCCATACAATAAATCTCCATCTACACTAAATCTGCCCACAGCCATACAATAAATCTGTCCCCACACTAAATCTCCCAACAGCCATACAATAAATCGCCCCTTCACTAAGTCTCCCCCAGCCATGCAATAAATCTGTCCCTACGCTAAATCTCCCACAGCCATACAATAAATCGGCCCCTACACTAAATCTCCCCCCAGCCATACAATAAATCTCCCCTACACTAAATCTCCCCCCAGCCATACAATAAATCTGCCCCTACACTAAATCTCCCCCCAGCCACACAATAAATCTACCCCCATACTAAATCTCCCCCAGCCATGCAATAAATCTCCCCCCACACTTAATATGCCCCCAACCATACAATAAATCTCCCCCACACTAAATCTTCTCCCAGCCATACAATAAATCTCCCCCACAATAAATCATCCCCCAGCCATACAATAAATCTCCCCCACAATAAATCTCCCCCCAGCCATACAATAAATCTCCCCCCACACTAAATCTCCCCCAGCCATACAATAAATCTGCCGCTACACTAAATCTCCCCCCAGCCATACAATAAATCTGCCCCTACACTAAATCTCCCCCCAGCCATACAATAAATCTCCCCCACAATAAATCTGCCCCCCAGCCATACAATAAATCTGCCCCTACACTAAATCACCCCCAGCCATACAATAAATCTGTCCCCACCCTAAATCTCCCCCCAGCCATACAATAAATCTGCCCCTACACTAAATCTCCCCCCAGCCATACAATAAATCTCCCCCACAATAAATCTGCCCCCACACTAAATCACCCCCAGCCATACAATAAATCTGTCCCCACACTAAATCTCCCCCCAGCCATACAATAAATCTAACCCCACACTAAATCTCCCCCAGCCATACAATAAATCTGTCCTCACACTAAATCTACCCAGCCAAACAATAAATCTGCCCCCACACTAAATCTCCCCCAGCCATACAATAAATCTGCCCCCACACTAAATCTCCCCCCCCCAGCCATACAATAAATCTGCCCCTACACTAAATCTCCCCCAGCCATACAATAAATCTGCCCCCACACTAAATCTCCCCCCAGCCACACAATAAATCTACCCCCATACTAAATCTCCCCCAGCCATGCAATAAATCTCCCCCCACACTTAATATGCCCCCAACCATACAATAAATCTCCCCCACACTAAATCTCCTCCCAGCCATACAATAAATCTCCCCCACAATAAATCATCCCCCAGCCATACAATAAATCTCCCCCACAATAAATCTCCCCCCAGCCATACAATAAATCTCCCCCCACACTAAATCTCCCCCAGCCATACAATAAATCTGCCCCTACACTAAATCTCCCCCCAGCCATACAATAAATCTGCCACTACACTAAATCTCCCCCCAGCCATACAATAAATCTCCCCCACAATAAATCTGCCCCCCAGCCATACAATAAATCTGCCCCTACACTAAATCACCCCCAGCCATACAATAAATCTGTCCCCACCCTAAATCTCCCCCCAGCCATACAATAAATCTGCCCCTACACTAAATCTCCCCCCAGCCATACAATAAATCTCCCCCACAATAAATCTGCCCCCACACTAAATCACCCCCAGCCATACAATAAATCTGTCCCCACACTAAATCTCCCCCCAGCCATACAATAAATCTGTCCCCACACTAAATCTCCCCCAGCCATACAATAAATCTGTCCTCACACTAAATCTACCCAGCCAAACAATAAATCTGCCCCCACACTAAATCTCCCGCCAGCCATACAATAAATCTGCCCCCACACTAAATCTCCCCCCCAGCCATACAATAAATCTGCCCCTACACTAAATCTCCCCCAGCCATACAATAAATTTGCCCCCACACTAAATCTCCCCCAACAATACAATAAATCTACCCCTACACTAAATCCCCCCCAGCCATACAATAAATCTGCCCCCACACTAAATCTCCCCACAGCCATACAATAAATCTGTCCCCACACTAAATCTCCCCCCATCCATACAATAAATCTGCCCCTACACTAAATCTCCCCCCAGCCATACAATAAATCTGCCCCCACACTAAATCTTCCCCAGCGAAAGAATAAATCTGTCCCCACACTAAATCCCCCCCAGCCATACAATAAATCTGCCCCCACACTAAATCTCCCCACAGCCATAAAATAAATCTGCCCCCACACTAAATCTTCTCCCAGCCATACAATAAATCTACCTCTACACTAAATCTCCCCCAGCCATACAATAAATCTGCTCCCACACTAAATCTCCCCCAGCCATACAATAAATCTGTCCCCACACTAAATCTCCCCCCAGCCGTGCAATAAATCTGCCCCTACACTAAATCTCCCCACAGCCATACAATAAATCTCCCCTACACTAAATCTCCCCCCAGCCACACAATAAATCTCCCCCCACACTAAATCTCCCCACAGCCATACAATAAATCTGCCCCCACACTAAATCTCCCCACAGCCATACAATAAATCTGCCCCTACACTAAATCTCCCCCAGCCACACAATAAATTTGCCCCTACACTAAATCTCCCCCCAGCCATACAATAAATCTGCCCCCTCACTAAATCTCCCCCCAGCCATACATTCAATCTGCCCCCCCACTAAATCTCCCCCCAGCCATACATTCAATCTGCCCCTACATTAAATCTCTCTCCAGCCATACAATAAATCTGCCGCACACTAAATCTCCCCCAGCCATACAATAAATCTACCCCACAATAAATCTCCCCCCACACTAAATCACCCAACAGCCATACAATAAATCTAACCCCACACTAAATCACCCCTCAGCCATACAATAAATCTAACCCCACACTAAATCTCCCCCAGCCATACAATAAATCTCCCCCCAGCCATACAATAAATCTCCCCCAGCCATACAATAAATCTACCCCCACACTAAATCACCCCCACCCATACAATAAATCTCCATCTACACTAAATCTACCCCTAGCCATGCAATAAATCTGCCCTCACACTAAATCTCCCCCCCAGCCATACCATAAATCTCCCCCCAGCCATACAATATATCTCCCCCAGCCATACAATAAATCTACCCCCACACTAAATCACCCCCCAGCCATACAATAAATCTACCCCAACACTAAATCACCCCCCAGCCATACAATAAACCTGCCCCTACACTAAATCTCCCCACAGCCATACAATAAATCTCCCCCAGCCATACAATAAATCTCCCCCAGCCATACAATAAATCTACCCACAGCCATACAATAAATCTACACCCACACTAAATCACCCCCCAGCCAAACAATAAATCTAACCCCACACTAAATCACCCCCCAACCATACAGTAAATCTACCCCCACACTAAATCTCCCCCCAGCCACACAATAAATCTGCCCCTACACTAAATATCCCAAAGCCATACAATAAATCTGCCCCTACACTAAATCTCCCCCAGCCATACAATAAATCTGCCCCTACACTAAATCCCCCCCAAGCCATACAATAAATCTGCCCTTACTCTAAATCTCCCCCAGCCATACAATAAATCTCCCCCACACTAAATCTCCCCCCAGCCATACAATAAATCTCCCCCAGCCATACAATAAATCTCCCCCAGCCATACAATAAATCTACCCCCAGCCATACAATAAATCTACCCCCAGCCATACAATAAATCACCCCCCAGCCATTCAATAAATCTCCTCCCACACTAAATCTCCCCCCAGCCATACAATAAAATTGCCCCTACACTAAATCTCCCCCCAGCCATACAATAAATCTACCCCGATACTAAATCCGCCCCAGCCATACAATAAATCTCCTCCCACACTAAATCTCCCCCCAGCCATACAGTAAATCTGCCCCTACACTAAATCTCCCCCAGCCACACAATAAATCTGCCCCCACACTAAATCTCCCCCAACAATACAATAAATCTACCCCTACACTAAATCTCCCCCAGCCATACAATAAATCTGCCCCCACACTAAATCTCTCCCCAGCCATACAATAAATCTGCCCCCACACTAAATCTCCCCCCCTAGCCATACAATAAATCTGCCCCTACACTAAATCTCCCCCAGCCATACAATAAATCTGCCCCCACACTAAATCTCCCCCCAGCCATACAATAAATCTCCCCCACACTAAATCTCCTCCCAGCCATACAATAAATCTCCCCCACAATAAATCATCCCCCAGCCATACAATAAATCTCCCCCACAATAAATCTCCCCCCAGCCATACAATAAATCTCCCCCCACACTAAATCTCCCCCAGCCATACAATAAATCTGCCCCTACACTAAATCTCCCCCCAGCCATACAATAAATCTGCCCCTTCACTAAATCTCCCCCCAGCCATACAATAAATCTCACCCACAATAAATCTGCCCCCCAGCCATACAATAAATCTGCCCCTACACTAAATCACCCCCAGCCATACAATAAATCTGTCCCCACCCTAAATCTCCCCCCAGCCATACAATAAATCTGCCCCTACACTAAATCTCCCCCCAGCCATACAATAAATCTCCCCCACAATAAATCTGCCCCCACACTAAATCACCCCCAGCCATACAATAAATCTGTCCCCACACTAAATCTCCCCCCAGCCATACAATAAATCTGTCCCCACACTAAATCTCCCCCAGCCATACAATAAATCTGTCCTCACACTAAATCTACCCAGCCAAACAATAAATCTGCCCCCACACTAAATCTCCCCCCAGCCATACAATAAATCTGCCCCCACACTAAATCTCCCCCCCCAGCCATACAATAAATCTGCCCCTACACTAAATCTCCCCCAGCCATACAATAAATCTGCCCCCACAATAAATTTCCCCCCAGCCACACAATAAATCTACCCCCATACTAAATCTCCCCCAGCCATGCAATAAATCTCCCCCCACACTTAATATGCCCCCAACCATACAATAAATCTCCCCCACACTAAATCTCCTCCCAGCCATACAATAAATCTCCCCCACAATAAATCATCCCCCAGCCATACAATAAATCTCCCCCACAATAAATCTCCCCCCAGCCATACAATAAATCTCCCCCCACACTAAATCTCCCCCAGCCATACAATAAATCTGCCCCTACACTAAATCTCCCCCCAGCCATACAATAAATCTGCCCCTACACTAAATCACCCCCAGCCATACAATAAATCTGTCCCCACCCTAAATCTCCCCCCAGCCATACAATAAATCTGCCCCTACACTAAATCTCCCCCCAGCCATACAATAAATCTCCCCCACAATAAATCTGCCCCCACACTAAATCACCCCCAGCCATACAATAAATCTGTCCCCACACTAAATCTCCCCCCAGCCATACAATAAATCTGTCCCCACACTAAATCTCCCCCAGCCATACAATAAATCTGTCCTCACACTAAATCGACCCAGCCAAACAATAAATCTGCCCCAACACTAAATCTCCCCCCAGCCATACAATAAATCTGCCCCCACACTAAATCTCCCCCCCTAGCCATACAATAAATTTGCCCCTACACTAAATCTCCCCCAGCCATACAATAAATTTGCCACCACACTAAATCTCCCCCAACAATACAATAAATCTACCTCTACACTAAATCCCCCCCAGCCATACAATAAATCTGCCCCCACACTAAATCTCCCCACAGCCATACAATAAATCTGTCCCCACACTAAATCTCCCCCCATCCATACAATAAATCTGCCCCTACACTAAAACTCCCCCCAGCCATACAATAAATCGGCCCCCACACTAAATCTCCCCCAGCGAAAGAATAAATCTGTCCCCACACTAAATCCCCCCCAGCCATACAATAAATCTGCCCCCACACTAAATCTCCCCACAGCCATAAAATAAATCTGCCCCCACACTAAATCTTCTCCCAGCCATACAATAAATCTACCTCTACACTAAATCTCCCCCAGCCATACAATAAATCTGCTCCCACACTAAATCTCCCCCAGCCATACAATAAATCTGTCCCCACACTAAATCTCCCCCCAGCCGTGCAATAAATCTGCCACTACACTAAATCTCCCCACAGCCATACAATAAATCTCCCCTACACTAAATCTCCCCCCAGCCACACAATAAATCTCCCCCCACACTAAATCTCCCCACAGCCATACAATAAATCTGCCCCCACACTAAATCTCCCCACAGCCATACAATAAATCTGCCCCTACACTAAATCTCCCCCAGCCACACAATAAATTTGCCCCTACACTAAATCTCCCCCCAGCCATACAATAAATCTGCCCCCTCACTAAATCTCCCCCCAGCCATACATTCAATCTGTCCCCCCCACTAAATCTCCCCCCAGCCATACATTCAATCTGCCCCTACATTAAATCTCTCTCCAGCCATACAATAAATCTGCCGCACACTAAATCTCCCCCAGCCATACAATAAATCTACCCCACAATAAATCTCCCCCCACACTAAATCACCCAACAGCCATACAATAAATCTACACCCACACTAAATCACCCCCAGCCATACAATAAATCTAACCCCACACTAAATCTCCCCCCAGCCATACAATAAATCTCCCCCCAGCCATACAATAAATCTCCCCCAGCCATACAATAAATCTACCCCCACACTAAATCACCCCCACCCATACAATAAATCTCCATCTACACTAAATCTACCCCTAGCCATGCAATAAATCTGCCCTCACACTAAATCTCCCCCCCAGCCATACCATAAATCTCCCCCCAGCCATACAATATATCTCCCCCAGCCATACAATAAATCTACCCCCACACTAAATCACCCCCCAGCCATACAATAAATCTACCCCAACACAAAATCACCCCCCAGCCATACAATAAACCTGCCCCTACACTAAATCTCCCCACAGCCATACAATAAATCTCCCCCAGCCATACAATAAATCTCCCCCAGCCATACAATAAATTTACCCACAGCCATACAATAAATCTACACCCACACTAAATCACCCCCCAGCCAAACAATAAATCTAACCCCACACTAAATCAAACCCCAACCATACAGTAAATCTACCCCCACACTAAATCTCCCCCCAGCCACACAATAAATCTGCCCCTTCACTAAATATCCCACAGCCTTACAATAAATCTGCCCCTACACTAAATCTCCCCCAGCCATACAATAAATCTGCCCCTACACTAAATCCCCCCCAAGCCATACAATAAATCTGCCCTTACTCTAAATCTCCCCCAGCCATACAATAAATCTCCCCCACACTAAATCTCCCCCCAGCCATACAATAAATCTCCCCCAGCCATACAATAAATCTCCCCCAGCCATACAATAAATCTACCCCCAGCCATACAATAAATCTACACCCACACTAAATCACCCCCCAGCCATTCAATAAATCCAACCCCACACTAAATCACCCCACAGCCACACAATAAATCTGCCCTTACACTAAATCTCCCCCCAGCCATACAATAAATCTCCTCCCACACTAAATCTCCCCCCAGCTATACAATAAATCTCCATCTACACTAAATCTGCCCACAGCCATACAATAAATCTGCCCCTACACTAAATCTCCCCCCAGCCATACAATAAATCTGCCCCTCCACTAAATCTCCCCCCAGCCATACAATAAAATTGCCCCTACACTAAATCTCCCCCCAGCCATACAATAAATCTACCCCGATACTAAATCCGCCCCAGCCATACAATAAATCTCCTCCCACACTAAATCTCCCCCCAGCCATACAATAAATCTCCATCTACACTAAATCTGCCCACAGCCATACAATAAATCTGTCCCCACACTAAATCTCCCCACAGCCATACAATAAATCACCCCTACACTAAATCTCCCCCCAAGCCATACAATAAATCTGCCCCTACACTAAATCTCCCCCCAGCCATACAATAAATCTCCACTACAATAAATCTCCCCCCAGCCATACCATAAATCTCCCCCACAATAAATCATCCCCCAGCCATACAATAAATCTCCCCCACAATAAATCTCCCCCCAGCCATACAATAAATCTCCCCCCACACTAAATCTCCCCCAGCCATACAATAAATCTGCCCCTACACTAAATCTCCCCCCCAGCCATACAATAAATCTGCCCCTACACTAAATCTCCCCCCAGCCATACAATAAATCTCCCCCACAATAAATCTGCCCCCCCAGCCATACAATAAATCTGCCCCTACACTAAATCACCCCCAGCCATACAATAAATCTGCCCCCACATTAAATCTCCCCACAGCCATACAATAAATCTGTCCCCACACTAAATCTCCCCCCAGCCATACAATAAATCTGTCCCCACACTAAATCTCCCCAGCCATACAATAAATCTGTCCTCACACTAAATCTACCCAGCCAAACAATAAATCTGCCCCCACACTAAATCTCCCCCCAGCCATACAATAAATCTGCCCCCACACTAAATCTCCCCCCCAGCCATACAATAAATCTAACCCTACACTAAATCTCCCCCCAGCCATACAATAAATCTGCCCCCACACTAAATCTCCCCCCAGCCATACAATAAATCTGCCCCCACACTAAATCTCCCCCAACAATACAATAAATCTACCCCTACACTAAATCCCCCCCAGCCATACAATAAATCTGCCCCCACACTAAATCTCCCCACAGCCATACAATAAATCTGTCCCCACACTAAATCTCCACCCAGCCATACAATAAATCTGCCCCCACACTAAATCTCCCCCAACAATGCAATAAATCTACCCCTACACTAAATCCCCCCCAGCCATACAATTAATCTGCCCCCACACTAAATCTCCCCCCAGCCATACAATAAATCTGCCCCCACACTAAATCTCCCCCCCTAGCCATACAATAAATCTGCCCCTACACTAAATCTCCCCCAGCCATACAATAAATCTGCCCCCACACTAAATCTCCCCCCAGCCATACAATAAATCTGCCCCCACACTAAATCTCCCCCAACAATAAAATAAATCTACCCCTACACTAAATCCTCCCCAGCCATACAATAAATCTCCCCACAGCCATACAATAAATCTGTCCCCACACTAAATATCCCCACATCCAAACAATAAATCTGCCCCTACACTAAATCTCCCCCCAGCCATACAAAAAATCTGCATCTACACTACATCTCCCGCAGCCATACAATAAATCTGCCCCTACACTATATCTCCCCCAAGCCATACAATAAATCTGTCCCTACACTAAATCTCCCCCCAGCCATACAATAAATCTGCCCCCTCACGAAATCTACCCACAGCCATACCATAAATCTACCACCATACTAAATCCCCCCCAGCCATACAATAAATCTCCTCCCACACTAAATCTCCCCGCAGCCATACAATAAATCTGCCCCCACACTAAATCTCCCCCCAGCCATACATTAAATCTGCCCCTACACTAAATCTCCCCCCAGCCATACAATAAATCTGCCCCTACACTAAATCTCCCCCCAGCCACACAATAAATCTACCCCCATGCTAAATCTCCCCCAGCCCTACAATAAATCTGCCACCACACTAAATCTCTCCCAGGCATACAATAAATCTGCCCCTACATTAAATCTCTGCCCAGCCATACAATAAATCTGCCCCTACACTAAATCTCCCCCCAGACATACAATAAATCTGCCCCACAATAAATCTCCCCCACAATAAATCTCCCCCCACACTAAATCTCCCCCAGCCATACAATAAATCTGCCCCCACACTAAATCTCCCCCAGCCATACAATAAATCTGCCCCTACACTAAATCTCCCCCCAGCCATACAATAAATCTGAGCCACAATAAATCTCCCCCCAGCCATACAATAAATCTCCCCCACAATAAATCTGCCTCCACACTAAATCTCCCCCAGCCATACAATAAATCTGCCCCCACACTAAATCTCCCCCAGCCATACAATAAATCTGTCCCCACACTAAATCTACCCAGCCATACAATAAATCTGCCCCCACACTAAATCTCCCCCCAGCCATACAATAAATCTGCCCCCACACTAAATCTCCCCCAGCAATACAATAAATCTACCCCTACACTAAATCCCCCCCAGCCATACAATAAATCTGCCCCTACACTAAATCTCCCCCAGCCATACAATATTCTGCACCCACACTAAATCTCCCCCCAACCATACAATAAATCTCCATCTACACTAAATCTCCCCACAGCCATACAATAAATCTGCCCCTACACTAAATCTCCCCCCAGCCATACAATAAATCTGCCCCCACACTAAATCTCCCCCAGCCATGGAATAAATCTGCCCCTACACTAAATCTCCCCACAGCCATACAATAAATCTCCCCTACACTAAATCTCCCGCCAGCCACACAATAAATCTACCCCCATGCTAAATCTCCCCCAGCCACGCAATAAAACTCCCCCCACACTAAATATGCCCCCAACCATACAATAAATCTGCCCCTACACTAAATCTCCCTACAGCCATACAATAAATCTGCCCCCACACTAAATCCCCCCAGCCATACAATAAATCTGCCCCCACACTAAATCTCCCCCAGCCATACAATAAATCTGCCCTCACACAAAATCTACCCCCAGCCATACAATAAATCTGTCACCACACTAAATCTCCCCCAGCCATACAATAAATCTGCCCCTACACTAAATCTACCCCTAGCCATACAATAAATCTGCCCCTACACTAAATCTCCCCCCAGCCATACAATAAATCCCCCCCCAGCCATACAATAAATCTCCTCCCACACTAAATCCCCCCCGAGCCATACAATAAACCTCCATCTACACTAAATCTCCCCACAGCCATACAATAAATCTGCCCCCACACTAAATCTCCCCCCAGCCATACAATAAATCTCCATCTAAACTAAATCTCCCCACAGCCATACAATAAATCTGCCCCCACACTAAATCTCCCCACAGCCATACAATAAATCTGCCCCCACACTAAATCTCCCCCAGCCATGCAATAAATCTGCCCCTACACTAAATCTCTCCACAGCCATACAATAAATCTACCCCTACACTAAGTCTCCCTCCAGCCATACAATAAATCTTCCCTACACTAAATCTACCCACAGCCATACAATAAATCTGCATCTACACGAAATTTCCCCACAGCCATACAATAAATCTGCATCTACGCTAAATCTCCCCACATCCATACAATAAATCTGCCCCTAAACTAAATATCCCCCTAGCCATACAATAAATCTGCCCCCACACGAAATCTACCCCCAGCCATACAATAAATCTGCCACCACACTAAATCTCCCTACAGCCATACAATAAATCTGCCCCTACACTAAATCTCCCCCTAGCCATACAATAAATCTGCCCCTACACTAAATCTCCCCCTAGCCATACAATAAATCTGTCCCTACACTAAAAATCCCCCTAGCCATACAATAAATCTGCCCTCACACGAAATCTACCCCCAGCCATACAATAAATCTGCCACCACACTAAATCTCCCTACAGCCATACAATAAATCTGCCCCTACACTAAATCTCCCCCTAGCCATACAATAAATCTGCCCCTACACTAAATATCCCCCTAGCCATACAATAAATCTGCCCCCACACTAAATCCCCCACGAGCCATACAATAAATCTCCATCTACACTAAATCTCCCCACAGCCATACAATAAATCTGCCCCTACACTAAATCTCCCCCCAGCCATACAATAAATCTGCCCCCACACTAAATCTCCCCCAGCCATGCAATAAATCTGCCCCTACACTAAATCTCCCCACAGCCATACAATAAATCTACCCCTACACTAAATCTCCCTCCAGCCATACAATAAATCTCCCCTACACTAAATCTCCCCACAGCCATACAATAAATCTGCCCCCACACTAAATCTTCCCCCAGCCATACAATAAATCTCCATCTACACTAAATCTCCCCACAGCCATACAATAAATCTGCCCCTACACTAAATCACCCCCAGCCATACAATAAATCTGCCCCCACACTAAATCTCACCACAGCCATGCAATAAATCTGCCCCCACACTAAATCTCCCCCAGCCATGCAATAAATCTGCCCCTACACTAAATCTCCCCACAGCCATACAATAAATCTTCCCCTACACTAAATCTCCCTCCAGCCATACAATAAATCTGCCCTACACTAAATCTCCCCTACACTAAATCTCCCCACAGCCATACAATAAATCTGCATCTACACTAAATTTCCCCACAGCCATACAATAAATCTGCATCTACACTAAATCTCCCCACAGCCATACAATAAATCTGCCCCTACACTAGATCTCCCCCTAGCCATACAATAAATCTGCCCCTACAAAAAATATCCCCCTAGCCATACAATAAATCTGAACCTACACTAAATCTCCCCCCAGCCATACAATAAATCTGCCCCCACACGAAATCTACCCCCAGCCAAACAATAAATCTGCCACCACACTAAATCTCCCTACAACCATACAATAAATCTGCCCCTACACTAAATCTCCCCCTAGCCATACAATAAATCTGCCCCCACATGAAATCTACCCCCAGCCATACAATAAATCTGCCACCACACTAAATCTCCCTACAGCCATACAATAAATCTGCCCCTACACTAAATCTCCCCCTAGACATGCAATAAATCTGCCCCTACACTAAATATCCCCCTAGCCATACAATAAATCTGCCCCCACACTAAATCCCCCCCGAGCCATACAATAAATCTCCATCTACACTAAATCTCCCCACAGCCATACAATAAATCTGCCCCTACACTAAATCTCCCCCCAGCCATACAATAAATCTGCCCCCACGCTAAATCTCCCCCAGCCATGCAATAAATCTGCCCCTACACTAAATCTCCCCACAGCCATACAATAAATCTACCCCTACACTAAATCTCCCTCCAGCCATACAATAAATCTCCCCTACACTAAATCTCCCCACAGCCATACAATAAATCTGCATCTACACTAGATCTCCCCCTAGCCATACAATAAATCTGCCCCTACACAAAATATCCCCCTAGCCATACAATAAATCTGAACCTACACTAAATCTCCCCCCAGCCATACAATAAATCTGTCCCCACACGAAATCTACCCCCAGCCATACAATAAATCTGCCACCACACTAAATCTCCCCCCAGCCATACAATAAATCTAGCCCAACACTAAATCTCCCCCAGCCATACAATAAATCTGCCCCACACTAAATCTCCACCCAGCCATACAATAAATCTGCCCCTACACTAAATCTCCCCCTAGCCATACAATTAATCTGCCCCTACACTAAATCTCCCCCTAGCCATACAATAAATCTGCCCCTACACTAAATCTCCCCCTAGCCATACAATAAATCTGCCCCCACACGAAATCTACCCCCAGCCATACAATAAATCTGCCACCACACTAAATCTCCCCCAGCCATACAATAAATCTGCCCCTACACTAAATCTCCCCACAGCCATACAATAAATCTGCATCTACACTAAATCTCCCCCCACCCATACAATAAATCTGCCACTACACTAAATCTCCCCCTAGCCATACAATAAATCTGCCCCTACACTAAATCTCCCCCTAGCCATACAATAAATCTGCCCCTACACTAAATCTCCCCCCAGCCATACAATATATCTGCCCCCACACGAAATCTACCCCCAGCCATACAATAAATCTGCCACCACACTAAATCTCCCCCAGCCATACAGTAAATCTGCCCCTACACTAAATCGCCCCCTAGCCATACAATAAATCTGCCCCCACACGAAATCTAACCCCAGCCATACAATAAATCTGCCACCACACTAAATCTCCCCCAGCCATACAATAAATCTGCCCCTACACTAAATCTCCCCCCAGCCATACAATAAATCCCCCCCAGCCATACAATAAATCTCCTCCCACACTAAATCCCCCCGAGTCATACAATAAATCTCCATCTACACTAAATCTCCCCACAGCCATACAATAAATCTGCCCCTACACTAAATCTCCCCCAGCCATACAATAAATCTGCCCCTACACTAAATCTCCCCCAGCCATACAATAAATCTGTCCCCACACTAAATCTGCCCCCAGCCATACAATAAATCTCCATCAACACTAAATCTCCCCACAGCCATACAATAAATCTGCCCCCACACTAAATCTCCCCCCAGCCATACAATCAATCTCCATCTACACTAAATCTACCCCCAGCCATACAATAAATCTACCCCCACACTAAATCACCCCCCAGCCATACAATAAATCTGCCCCTACACTAAATCTCCCCCCAGCCATACAATAAATATCCCCCCAGCCATACAATAAATCTACCACCACACTAAATCACCCCCCAGCCATGCAATAAATCTAACCCCAAACTAAATCTCCCCCCAGCCATACAATAAATCTAACCCCACACTAAATCACCCCCCAGCCATACAATAAATCTGCCCCTACACTAAATCTCTCCGAGCCATACAATAAATCTACCCCCACACTAAATCACGCCCCAGCCATACAATAAATCTGCCCCTATACTAAATATCCCACAGCCATACAATAAATCTGCCCCTACACTAAATCCCCCCCCAGCCATACAATAAATCTGCCCCTGCACTAAATCTCCCCCAGCCATACAATAAATCTACCCCATACTAAATCTCCCCCAGCCATACAATAAATCTGCCCCTACACTAAAACTCTCCCTAGCCATACAATAAATCTGCCCCCACACGAAATCTACCCCCAGCCATACAATAAATCTGCCACCACACTAAATCTCCCCCAGCCATACAATAAATCTGCCCCTACACTAAATCTCCCCCCAGCCATACAATAAATCCCCCCAGCCATACAATAAATCTCCTCCCACACTAAATCCCCCCGAGTCATACAATAAATCTCCATCTACACTAAATCTCCCCACAGCCATACAATAAATCTGCCCCTACACTAAATCTCCCCCCAGCCATACAATAAATCTCCATCAACACTAAATCTCCCCACAGCCATACAATAAATCTGCCCCCACACTAAATCTCCCCCCAGCCATACATTAAATCTCCATCTACACTAAATCTCCCCACAGCCATACAATAAATCTGCCCAGACACTAAATCTCCCCACAGCCATACAATAAATCTGCCCCTACACTAAATCTCCCCACAGCCATACAATAAATCTACCCCTACACTAAATCTCCCCCCAGCCATACAATAAATCTGCCCCCATACTAAATCTCCCCCCAGCCATACAATAAATCTCCCCTACACTAAATCTCCCTACTGCCATACAATAAATCTACCCCCACACTAAATCACGACCCAGCCATATAATAAATCTGCCCCTACCCTAAATCCCCCCCAGCCATATAATAAATCTGCCCCTACACTAAATCTCCCCCCAGCTATACAATAAAACTGTCCCCACACTAATTCTCCCCACAGCCATACACTAAATCTACCCCTACACTAAATCTCCCCCAGCCATACAATAAATTTCCATCTACACAAAATCTCCCCCCAGACATACAATAAATCTGCCCCTACACTAAATCTCCCCCCAGCCATACAATAAATCTGACCCCACACTAAATCTCCCCCCAGCCATACAATAAATCTGCCCCTACACTAAATCTCCCCCCAGCCATACAACAAATTTGCCCCTACACTAAATCTCCCCACAGCCATACAATAAATCTGACCCCACACTAAATCTCCCCCAGCCATATAATAAATCTCCCCCCACACTAAATCTCCCCCCAGCCATACAATAAATCTGAATCTACACTAAATCTCCCCCCAGCCATACAATAAATTTAGTATGGGGGTAGATCTCCCCCACAGCCATGCAATAAATCTGCCCCTGCACTAAATCTCCTCCAGCCATACAATAAATATGCCCCTATACTAAATCCCCCCCAGCCATACAATAAATCTGCCCCACACTAAATCTCCCCCTAGCCATACAATAAATCTCCCCCACGCCATACAATAAATCTGCCCCTACACTAAATCTCCCCCCAGACATACAATAAATCTGCCCATACACTAAATCTCCCCCTAGCCATACAATAAATCTGCCCCCACAATAAATCTCCCCCCAGCCATACAATAAATCTGCCCCTACACTAAATCCCCCCACAGCCATACAATAAATCTGCCCCTACCTTAAGTCCCCCCCAGCCATACAATAAATCTGCCCCTGCACTAAATCCCCCCCAAGCCATACAATAAATCTGCCCCTACACTTAATCTCCCCCCAGCCACACAATAAATCTGCCCCTACACTAAATCTCCCCACAGCCATACAATAAATCTGCCCCTACACTAAATCCGCCCCCCCAGCCATACAAAAAATCTGCCCCTACACTAAATCTCCTTACAGCCATAAAATAAATCTCCCCCCACACTAAATCTCACCCCAGCCATACAATAAATCTGCCCCTACACTAAATCTCCCCCCAGCCATACAATAAATCTGCCCCCCCACTAAATCTCCCCCCACCCATACAATAAATCTGCCCCTACACTAAATCTGCCCCCCCAGCCATACAATAAATCTACCCCCACACTAAATCTCCCCCCAGCCATACAATAAATCTCCCCCCACACTAAATCTCTCCCCAGCCATGCAATAAATCTGCCCCTACACTAAATCTCCCCACAGCCATACCATAAATCTGCATCTAGACTAAATCTCCCCCCAACCATACAATAAATCTGCCCCTACACTAAATCTCCCCCTAGCCATACAATAAATCTGCCCCCACACTAAATCTCCCCCCAGCCATACAATAAATCTGTCCCTACCTTAAGTCCCCCCCAGCCATACAATAAATCTGCCCCTGCACTAAATTCCCCCCAGCCATACAATAAATCTGCCCCTACACTAAATCCCCCCCCAGCCATACAATAAATCTGTCCCTACCTTAAGTCCCCCCCAGCCATACAATAAATCTGCCCCTGCACTAAATCCCCCCCATCCATACAATAAATCTGCCCCTACACTAAATCTCCCCCCAGCCATACAATAAATCTACCTCTACACTAAATCTTCCCCCACCCATACAATAAATCTGCCCCCACACTAAATCTCCCCCCAGCCATACAATAAATCTGCCCCTACACTAAATCCACCCCCCAGCCATACAATAAATCTGCCCCTACCCTAAATCCCCCCAGCCATACAATAAATATACCCCCACACTAATTCTCCCCCCAGCCATACAATAAATTTGCCCCCACACTAAATCTCCCCCCAGCCATACAATAGATCTGCCCCCACACTAAATCTCCCCCCAGCCATACAATAAATCTCCCCCCACACTAAATCACCCCCCAGCCATATAATAAATCTGCCCCTACACTAAATCTCCCCCCAGCCATACAATGAATCTACCCCTACACTAAATCTCCCCCCAGCCATACAATAAATCTCCATCTACACAAAATCTCCCCCCAGACATATAATAAATCTGCCCCTACACTAAATCTCCCCCCAGCCATACAATAAATGTGTCCCCACACTAAAACTCCCCCCAGCCATACAATAAATTTGCCCCACACTAAATCTCCCCCCAGCCATACAATAAATCTCCCCCCACACTAAATCTCCCCAGCCATACAATAAATCTACCCCTACACTAAATCTCCCCCAGCCATACAATAAATCTCCATCTACACAAAATCTCCCCCCAGACATACAATAAATATGTCCCCACACTCAATCTCCCCCCAGCCATACAACAAATCTGCATCTGCACTAAATCTCCCCCCAGCCATACAATAAATTTAGTATGGGGGTAGATCTCCCCCACAGCCATGCCATAAATCTGCCCCTACACTAAATCTCTTCCAGCCATACAATAAATCTGCCCCTATACTAAATCCCCCCCAGCCATACAATAAATCTGCCCCACACTAAATCTCCCCCCAGCCATACAATAAATCTCCCCCACAATAAATCTCCCCCCACACTAAATCTCCCCCCAGCCATACAATAAATCTGCCCCTACACTAAATTTCCCC
Source organism: Phyllobates terribilis (assembly GCF_046119375.1). NCBI lineage: Eukaryota > Metazoa > Chordata > Amphibia > Anura > Dendrobatidae > Phyllobates > Phyllobates terribilis. The sequence goes on along the minus strand of NW_027362774.1, from coordinate 33,735,334 downwards.
CCAGCCATGCAATAAATCTGCATCTACACTAAATCTCCCCCCAACCATACAATAAATCTGCCCCAACACTAAATCTCTCCCCAGCCATACAATAAATCTGCCCCTACACTAAATCCCCCCCAGCCATACAATAAATCTGCCCCACACTAAATCTCCCCCCAGCCATACAATAAATCTCTTCCACAATAAATCTCCCCCCACACTAAATCTCCCCCCAGCCATACAATAAATCTGCCCCTACACTAAATCTCCCCACAGACATACAATAAATCTGCCCCTACACTAAATCTCCCCCTAGCCATACAATAAATCTGCCCCCACAATAAATCTCCCCCCAGCCATACAATAAATCTGCCCCTACACTAAATCCCCCCCCAGCCATACAATAAATCTGCCCCTACCTTAAGTCCCCCCCAGCCATACAATAAATCTGCCCCTGCTCTAAATCCCCCCCAAGCCATACAATAAATCTGCCCCTACACTAAATCTCCCCCCAACCATTCAATAAATCTGTCCCTACACTAAATCCGCCCCCCCAGCCATACAATAAATCTGCCCCTACACTAAATCTCTTACAGCCACAAAATAAATCTCCCCCCACACTAAATCTCACCCCAGCCATACAATAAATCTGCCCCTACACTAAATCTCCCCCAAGCCATACAATAAATCTGCCCCTACACTAAATCTCCCCCCAGCCATACAATAAATCTGTCCCTACACTAAATCCGCCCCCCCAGCCATACAATAAATCTGCCCCTACACTAAATCTCTTACAGCCATAAAATAAATCTCCCCCCAGCCATACAATAAATCTGCCCCTACACTAAATCTCCCCCCAGCCATACAATAAATCTGCCCCCACACTAAATCTCCCCCCACCCATACAATAAATCTGCCCCTACACTAAATCTGCACCCCCAGCCATACAATTAATCTACCCCCACACTAAATCTCCCCCCAGCCATACAATAAATCTCCCCCCACACTAAATCTCTCCCCAGCCATGCAAAAAATCTGCCCCTACACTAAATCTCCCCCCAGCCATACAATAAATCTGCATCTACACTAAATCTCCCCCCAACCATACAATAAATCTGCTCCTACACTAAATCTCCCCCCAGCCATACAATAAATCTGTCCCTAACTTAAGTCCCCCCCAGCCATACAATAAATCTGCCCCTGCACTAAATTCCCCCCCAGCCATACAATAAATCTGCCCCTACACTAAATCCCCCCCAGCCATACAATAAATCTGTCCCTACCTTAAGTCCCTCCCAGCCATACAATAAATCTGCCCCTGCACTAAATCCCCCCCCAGCCATACAATAAATCTGCCCCTACACTAAATCTCCCCCCAGCCATACAATAAATCTACCTCTACACTAAATCTCCCCCCAGCCATACAATAAATCTGCCCCACACAATCTCTCCCCAGCCATACAATAAATCTCTCCCACAATAAATCTCCCCCCACACTAAATCTCCCCCCAGCCATACAATAAATCTGCATCTACACTAAATCTCCCCCCAAACCATACAATAAATCTGCCCCCACACTAAATCTCTCCCCAGCCATACAATAAATCTGCCCCTACACTAAATCTCCCCCAGCCATACAATAAATCTGCCCCTACCTTAAGTCCCCCCAGCCATACAATAAATCTGCCCCTACACTAAATCTCCCCGAGCCATTCAATAAATCTACCCCCACACTAAATCTCCCCCCAGCCATACAATAAATCTCCCCCCACACTAAATCTCCCCCCAGACATACAATAAATCTGCCCCTACACTAAATCTCCCCCCAGCCATACAATAAATCTGCATCTACACTAAATCTCCCTCCAACCATACAATAAATCTGCCCCTACACTAAATCTCCCCCTAGCCATACAATAAATCTGCCCCCACACTAAATCTCCTCCCAGCCATACAATAAATCTGCCCCTACACTAAATCCCCCCCCAGCCATACAATAAATCTGCCCCTTCACTAAATCCCCCCCCCAGCCATACAATAAATCTGCCGCTACACTAAATCTCCCCCCAGCCATACAATAAATCTGCCCCCACACTAAATCTCCCCCCAGCCATACAATAAATCTGCCCCTACACTAAATCCGAACCCCCAGCCATACAATAAATCTGCCCCTACCCTAAATCCCCCCCAGCCATACAATAAATCTACCCCCACACTAAATCTCCCCCCAGCCATACAATAAATCTGCCCCCACACTAAATCTCCCCCCAGCCATACAATAGATCTGCCCCCACACTAAATCTCCCCCCAGCCATACAATAAATCTCCCCCCACACTAAATCACCCCCCAGCCATATAATAAATCTGCCCCTACACAAAATCTCCCCCCAGCCATACAATAAATCTGCCCCTACACTAAATCCCCCCGCCAGCCATAAAATAAATCTGCCCCTACCCTAAATCCCCCCCAGCCATACAATAAATCTGCCCCCACACTAAATCTCCCCCCAGCCATACAATAAATCTGCCCCCACACTAAATCCACCCCTCCAGCCATACAATAAATCTGCCCCTACCCTAAATCCCCCCCAGCCATACAATAAATCTGCCCCTACACTAAATCCGCCCCCCCAGCCATACAATAAATCTGCCCCTACACTAAATCTCCTTACAGCCATAAAATAAATCTCCCCCCACACTAAATCTCCCCCCAGCCATACAATAAATCTGCCCCTACACTAAATCTCCCCCCAGCCATACAATAAATCTGCCCCCACACTAAATCTCCCCGCACCGATACAATAAATCTGCCCTACACTAAATCCGCCCCCCAGCCATACAATAAATCTACTCCCACACTAAATCTCCCCCCAGCCATACAATAAATCTCCCCCCTCACTAAATCTCCCCCAGCCATACAATAAACCTGCATCTACACTAAATCTCCCCCCAACCATACAATAAATCTGCCCCTACACTAAATCTCCCCCTAGCCATACAATAAATCTGCCCCCACACTAATCTCCCCCCAGCCATACAATAAATCTGCCCCTACACTAAATCCGCCCCCAGCCATACAATAAATCTGCATCTACACTGAATCTCCCCCCAGCCATACAATAAATCTACCTCTACACTAAATCTCCCCCCAGCCATACAATAAATCTGCCCCCACACGAAATCTCCCCCCAGCCATGCAATAAATCTGACCCTACTCTAAATCCGCCCCCCAGCCATACAATAAATCTGCCTCTTCCCTAAATCCCCCCCAGCCATACAATAAATCTACCCCCACACTAAATCTCCCCCCAGCCATACAATAAATCTGCCCCCACACTAAATCTGCCCCCAGCCATACAATAAATCTGCCCCCACACTAAATCTCCCCCCAGCCATACAATAGATCTCCCCCCACACTAAATCTCCCCCCAGCCATACAATAAATCTCCCCCCACACTAAATCACCCCCCAGCCATATAATAAATCTGCCCCTACACTAAATCTCCCCCCAGCCATACAATGAATCTACCCCTACACTAAATCTCCCCCCAGCCATACAATAAATCTCCATCTACACAAAATCTCCCCCCAGACATATAATAAATCTGCCCCTACACTAAATCTCCCCCCAGCCATACAATAAATCTGTCCCAACACTAAATCTCCCCCCAGCCATACAATAAATTTGCCCACACTAAATCTCCCCCCAGCAATACAATAAATATCCCCCCACATTAAATCTCCCCCAGCCATACAATAAATCTACCCCTACACTAAATCTCCCCCAGCCATACAATAAATCTCCATCTACACAAAATCTCCCCCCAGACATACAATAAATATGTCCCCACACTAAATCTCCCCCCAGCCATACAATAAATCTGCATCTACACTAAATCTCCCACCAGCCATACAATAAATTTAGTATGGGGGTAGATCTCCCCCACAGCCATGCAATAAATCTGCCCCTACACTAAATCTCTTCCAGCCATACAATAAATCTGCCCCTATACTAAATCCCCCCCAGCCATACAATAAATCTTCCCCACACTAAATCTCCCCCCAGCCATACAATAAATCTCCCCCACAATAAATCTCCCCCCACACCAAATCTCCCCCCAGCCATACAATAAATCTGCCCCTACACTAAATTTCCCCCCAGCCATGCAATAAATCTGCATCTACACTAAATCTCCCACCAACCATACAATAAATCTGCCCCCACACTAAATCTCTCCCCAGCCATACAATAAATCTGCCTCTACACTAAATCCCCCCCAGCCATACAATAAATCTGCCCCACACTATATCTCCCCCCAGCCATACAATAAATCTCCCTCACAATAAATCTCCCCCCACACTAAATCTCCCCCCAGCCATACAATAAATCTGCCCCTACACTAAATCTCCCCCCAGCCATGCAATAAATCTGCATCTACACTAAATCTCCCCCCAACCATACAATAAATCTGCCTCCACACTAAATCTCTCCCCAGCCATACAATAAATCTGCCCCTACACTAAATCCCCCCCCAGCCATACAATAAATCTGCCCCTACCTTAAGTCCCCCCCAGCCATACAATAAATCTGCCCCTACACTAAATCTCCCCCCAGCCATACAATAAATCTGCCCCCACACTAAATGTCCCCCCAGCTATACAATAAATCTGCCCCTACACTAAATCCGCCCCCCCAGCCATACAATAAATCTGCCCCTACACTAAATCTCCCTACAGCCATAAAATAAATCTCCCCCCACACTAAATTTCCCCCCAGCCATACAATAAATCTGCCCCTACACTAAATCTCCCCCCAGCCATACAATAAATCTGCCCCCACACTAAATCTCCCCCCAGCCAAACAATGAATTTGCCCCTACACTAAATCCGCCCCCCCAGCCATACAATAAATCTACCCCCACACTAAATCTCCCCCCAGCCATACAATAAATCTCCCCCACACTAAATCTCCCCCCAGCCATACAATAAATCTGCCCCTACACTAAATCTCCCCCAGCCATACAATAAATCTGCATCTACACTAAATCTCCCCCCAACCATACAATAAATCTGCCCCTACACTAAATCTCCCCCTAGCCATACAATTAATCTGCCCCCACACTAATCTCCCCCCAGCCATACAATAAATCTGCCCCTACACTAAATCCCCCCCCAGCCATACAATAAATCTGCCCCTACCTTAAGTCCCCCCCAGCCATACAATAAATCTGTCCCTTCAATAAATCCCCCCCCAGCCATACAATAAATCTGCCCCTACACTAAATCTCCCCCCAGCCATACAATAAATCTGCCCCCACACTAAATCTCCCCCCAGCCATACAATAAATCTGCCCCTACCCTAAATCCCCACCAGCCATACAATAAATCTACCCCCACACTAAATCTCCCCCCAGCCATACAATAAATCTGCCCCCACACTAAATCTCCCCCCAGCCATACAATAGATCTGCCCCCACACTAAATCTCCCCCCAGCCATACAATAAATCTGCCCCTACACTAAATCCCCCCGCCAGCCATACAATAAATCTGCCCCTACCATAAATCCCCCCACAGCCATACAATAAATCTGCCCCCACACTAAATCTCCCCCCAGCCATACAATAAATCTGCCCCTACACTAAATCCCCCCCCAGCCATACAATAAATCTGCCCCCACACTAAATCTCCCCCCAGCCATACAATAAATCTGCCCCCACACTAAATCTCCTCCCAGCCATACAATAAATCTGCCCCTACACTAAATCCCCCCCCAGCCATACAATAAATCTGCCCCTACCTTAAGTCCCCCCCAGCCATACAATAAATCTGCCCCTTCACTAAATCCCCCCCCAGCCATACAATAAATCTGCCCCTACACTAAATCTCCCCCCAGCCATACAATAAATCTGCCCCTACACTAAATCCGAACCCCCAGCCATACAATAAATCTGCCCCTACCCTAAATCCCCCCCAGCCATACAATAAATCTCCCCCCACACTAAATCTCCCCCCAGCCATACAATAAATCTGCCCCCACACTAAATCTCCCCCCAGCCATACAATAGATCTGCCCCCACACTAAATCTCCCCCCAGCCATACAATAAATCTCCCCCCACACTAAATCACCCCCCAGCCATATAATAAATCTGCCCCTACACTAAATCTCCCCCCAGCCATACAATAAATCTGCCCCCACACTAAATCTCCCCCCAGCCATACAATAAATCTGCCCCTACACTAAATCCGCCCCCCAACCATACAATAAATCTGCCCCTACCCTAAATCCCCCCAGCCATACAATAAATATACCCCCACACTAATTCTCCCCCCAGCCATACAATAAATTTGCCCCCACACTAAATCTCCCCCCAGCCATACAATAGGTCTGCCCCCACACTAAATCTCCCCCCAGCCATACAATAAATCTCCCCCCACACTAAATCACCCCCCAGCCATATAATAAATCTGCCCCTACACTAAATCTTCCCCCAGCCATACAATAAATCTACATCTACACAAAATCTCCCCCCAGACATATAATAAATCTGCCCTTACACTAAATCTCCCCCCAGCCATACAATAAATCTGTCCCCACACTAAATCTCCCCCCAGCCATACAATAAATTTGCCCCACACTAAATCTCCCCCCAGCCATACAATAAATCTCCCACCACACTAAATCTCCCCAGCCATACAATAAATCTACCCCTACACTAAATCTCCCCCAGCCATACAATAAATCTCCATCTACACAAAATCTCCCCCCAGACATACAATAAATATGTCCCCACACTAAATCTCCCCCCAGCCATACAATAAGTCTGCATCTACACTAAATCTCCCCCCAGCCATACAATAAATTTAGTATGGGGGTAGATCTCCCCCACAGCCATGCAATAAATCTGCCCCTACACTAAATCTCTTCCAGCCATACAATAAATCTGCCCCTATACTAAATCCCCCCCAGCCATACAATAAATCTGCCCCACACTAAATCTCCCCCCAGCCATACAATAAATCTCCCCCACAATAAATCTCCCCCCACACTAAATCTCCCCCCAGCCATACAATAAATCTGCCCCTACACTAAATTTCCCCTCAGCCATGCAATAAATCTGCATCTACACTAAATCTCCCCCCAACCATACAATAAATCTGCCCCCACACTAAATCTCTCCCCAGCCATACAATAAATCTGCCCCTACCTTAAGTCCCCCCCAGCCATACAATAAATCTGCCCCTGCACTAAATCCCCCCCAAGCCATACAATAAATCTGCCCCTACACTAAATCTCCCCCCAGCCATACAATAAATCTGTCCCTACACTAAATCCGCCCCCCCAGCCATACAATAAATCTGCCCCTACACTAAATCTCTTACAGCCATAAAATAAATCTCCCCCCACACTAAATCTCACCCCAGCCATACAATAAATCTGCCCCTACACTAAATCTCCCCCCAGCCATACAATAAATCTGCCCCCACACTAAATCTCCCCCCACCCATACAATAAATCTGCCCCTACACTAAATCTGCACCCCCAGCCATACAATTAATCTACCCCCACACTAAATCTCCCCCCAGCCATACAATAAATCTCCCCCCACACTAAATCTCTCCCCAGCCATGCAATAAATCTGCACCTACACTAAATCTCCCCCCAGCCATACAATAAATCTGCATCTACACTAAATCTCCCCCCAACCATACAATAAATCTGCCCCTACACTAAATCTCCCCCCAGCCATACAATAAATCTGCCCCTGCACTAAATTCCCCCCCAGCCATACAATAAATCTGCCCCTACACTAAATCCCCCCCAGCCATACAATAAATCTGTCCCTACCTTAAGTCCCCCCCAGCCATACAAGAAATCTGCCCCTGCACTAAATCCCCCCCCAGCCATACAATAAATCTGCCCCTACACTAAATCTCCCCCCAGCCATACAATAAATCTACCTCTACACTAAATCTCCCCCCAGACATACAATAAATCTGCCCCACACTAAATCTCCCCCCACCGATACAATAAATCTGCCCTACACTAAATCCGCCCCCCAGTCATACAATAAATCTACCCCCACACTAAATCTCCCCCCAGCCATACAATAAATCTCCCCCCTCACTAAATCTCCCCCAGCCATACAATAAATTTGCATCTACACTAAATCTCCCCCCAACCATACAATAAATCTGCCCCTACACTAAATCTTCCCCTAGCCATACAATAAATCTGCCCCCACACTAAATCTCCCCCCAGCCATACAATAAATCTGCCCCTACACTAAATCCGCCCCCAGCCATACAATAAATCTGCCCCTACACTAAATCTCCCACCAGCCATACAATAAATCTGTCCCTACCTTAAGTCCCCCCCAGCCATACAATAAATCTGCCCCTGCACTAAATTCCCCCCCAGCCATACAATAAATCTGCCCCTACACTAAATCCCCCCCAGCCATACAATAAATCTGTCCCTACCTTAAGTCCCCCCAGCCATACAATAAATCTGCCCCTGCACTAAATCCCCCCCCAGCCATACAATAAATCTGCCCCTACACTAAATCTCCCCCCAGCCATACAATAAATCTACCTCTACACTAAATCTCCCCCCAGCCATACAATAAATCTGCCCCACACTATATCTCTCCCCAGCCATACAATAAATCTCTCCCACAATAAATCTCCCCCCACACTAAATCTCCCCCCAGCCATACAATAAATCTGCATCTACACTAAATCTCCCCCCCAACCATGCAATAAATCTGCCCCCACACTAAATCTCTCCCCAGCCATACAATAAATCTGCCCCTACACTAAGTCTCCCCCAGCCATACAATAAATCTGCCCCTACCTTAAGTCCCCCCAGCCATACAATAAATCTGCCCCTACACTAAATCTCCCCGAGCCATTCAATAAATCTACCCCCACACTAAATCTCCCCCCACACTAAATCTCCCCCCAGACATACAATAAATCTGCCCCTACACTAAATCTCCCCCCAGCCATACAATAAATCTGCATCTACACTAAATCTCCCTCCAACCATACAATAAATCTGCCCCTACACTAAATCTCCCCCTAGCCATACAATAAATCTGCCCCCACACTAAATCTCCTCCCAGCCATACAATAAATCTGCCCCTACACTAAATCCCCCCCCAGCCATACAATAAATCTGCCCCTTCACTAAATCCCCCCCCAGCCATACAATAAATCTGCCCCTACACTAAATCTCCCCCCCAGCCATACAATAAATCTGCCCCTACACTAAATCCGAACCCCCAGCCATACAATAAATCTGCCCCTACCCTAAATCCCCCCCAGCCATACAATAAATCTACCCCCACACTAAATCTCCCCCCAGCCATACAATAAATCTGCCCCCACACTAAATCTCCCCCCAGCCATACAATAGATCTGCCCCCACACTAAATCTCCCCCCAGCCATACAATAAATCTCCCCCCACACTAAATCACCCCCCAGCCATATAATAAATCTGCCGCTACACTAAATCTCCCCCCAGCCATACAATAAATCTGCCCCCACACTAAATCTCCCCCCAGCCATACAATAAATCTGCCCCTACACTAAATCCGCCCCCCAACCATACAATAAATCTGCCCCTACCCTAAATCCCCCCAGCCATACAATAAATATACCCCCACACTAATTCTCCCCCCAGCCATACAATAAATTTGCCCCCACACTAAATCTCCCCCCAGCCATACAATAGGTCTGCCCCCACACTAAATCTCCCCCCAGCCATACAATAAATCTCCCCCCACACTAAATCACCCCCCAGCCATATAATAAATCTGCCCCTACACTAAAACTCCCCCCAGCCATACAATGAATCTACCCCTACACTAAATCTCCCCCCAGCCATACAATAAATCTCCATCTACACAAAATCTCCCCCCAGACATATAATAAATCTGCCCTTACACTAAATCTCCCCCCAGCCATACAATAAATCTGTCCCCACACTAAATCTCCCCCCAGCCATACAATAAATTTGCCCCACACTAAATCTCCCCCCAGCCATACAATAAATCTCCCCCCACACTAAATCTCCCCAGCCATACAATAAATCTACCCCTACACTAAATCTCCCCCAGCCATACAATAAATCTCCATCTACACAAAATCTCCCCCCAGCCATACAATAAATATGTCCCCACACTAAATCTCACCCCAGCCATACAATAAGTCTGCATCTACACTAAATCTCCCCCCAGCCATACAATAAATTTAGTATGGGGGTAGATCTCCCCACAGCCATGCAATAAATCTGCCCCTACACTAAATCTCTTCCAGCCATACAATAAATCTGCCCCTATACTAAATCCCCCCCAGCCATACAATAAATCTGCCCCACACTAAATCTCCCCCCAGCCATACAATAAATCTCCCCTACAATAAATCTCCCCCCACACTAAATCTCCCCCCAGCCATACAATAAATCTGCCCCTACACTAAATTTCCCCCCAGCCATGCAAAAAATCTGCATCTACACTAAATCTCCCCCCAACCATACAATAAATCTGCCCCCACACTAAATCTCTCCCCAGCCATACAATAAATCTGCCCCTACCTTAAGTCCCCCCCAGCCATACAATAAATCTGCCCCTGCACTAAATCCCCCCCAAGCCATACAATAAATCTGCCCCTACACTAAATCTCCCCCGAGCCATACAATAAATCTGAAACTACACTAAATCCGCCCCCCCAGCCATACAATAAATCTGCCCCTACACTAAATCTCTTACAGCCATAAAATAAATCTCCCCCCACACTAAATCTCACCCCAGCCATACAATAAATCTGCCCCTACACTAAATCTCCCCCCAGCCATACAATAAATCTGCCCCCACACTAAATCTCCCCCCACCCATACAATAAATCTGCCCCTACACTAAATCTGCACCCCCAGCCATACAATTAATCTACCCCCACACTAAATCTCCCCCCAGCCATACAATAAATCTCCCCCCACACTAAATCTCTCCCCAGCCATGCAATAAATCTGCCCCTACACTAAATCTCCCCCCAGCCATACAATAAATCTGCATCTACACTAAATCTCCCCCCAACCATACAATAAATCTGCCCCTACACTAAATCTCCCCCCAGCCATACAATAAATCTGTCCCTACCTTAAGTCCCCCCCAGCCATACAATAAATCTGCCCCACACTAAATCTCCCCCCACCGATACAATAAATCTGCCCTACACTAAATCCGCCCCCCAGTCATACAATAAATCTACCCCCACACTAAATCTCCCCCCAGCCATACAATAAATCTCCCCCCTCACTAAATCTCCCCCAGCCATACAATAAATCTGCATCTACACTAAATCTCCCCCCAACCATACAATAAATCTGCCCCTACACTAAATCTTCCCCTAGCCATACAATAAATCTGCCCCCACACTAAATCTCCCCCCAGCCATACAATAAATCTGCCCCTACACTAAATCCGCCCCCAGCCATAAAATAAATCTGCCCCTACACTAAATCTCCCCCCAGCCATACAATAAATCTGTCCCTACCTTAAGTCCCCCCCAGCCATACAATAAATCTGCCCCTGCACTAAATTCCCCCCCAGCCATACAATAAATCTGCCCCTGCACTAAATCCCCCCCCAGCCATACAATAAATCTGCCCCTACACTAAATCTCCCCCCAGCCATACAATAAATCTACCTCTACACTAAATCTCCCCCCAGCCATACAATAAATCTCTCCCACAATAAATCTCCCCCCACACTAAATCTCCCCCCAGCCATACAATAAATCTGCATCTACACTAAATCTCCCCCCAAACCATACAATAAATCTGCCCCCACACTAAATCTCTCCCCAGCCATACAATAAATCTGCCCCTACACTAAATCTCCCCCAGCCATACAATAAATCTGCCCCTACCTTAAGTCCCCCCCAGCCATACAATAAATCTGCCCCTACACTAAATCTCCCCCCAGCCATACAATAAATCTGCCCCCACACTAAATCTCCCCCAGCCATACAATAAATCTGCCCCTACACTAAATTCGAACCCCCAGCCATACAATAAATCTGCCCCTACCCTAAATCCCCCCCAGCCATACAATAAATCTACCCCCACACTAAATCTCCCCCCAGCCATACAATAAATCTGCCCCCACACTAAATCTCCCCCAAGCCATACAATAGATCTGCCCCCACACTAAATCTCCCCCCAGCCATACAATAAATCTCCCCCCACACTAAATCACCCCCCAGCCATATAATAAATCTGCCCCTACACTAAATCTCCCCCCAGCCATACAATAAATCTGCCCCTACACTAAATCCCCCCACCAGCCATAAAATAAATCTGCCCCTACCCTAAATCCCCCCCAGCCATACAATAAATCTGCCCCCACACTAAATCTCCCCCCAGCCATACAATAAATCTGTCCCTACACTAAATCCCCCCCCAGCCACACAATAAATCTGCCCCCACACTAAATCCACCCCCCCCAGCCATACAATAAATCTGCCCTACACTAAATCTCCTTACAGCCATAAAATAAATCTCCCCCCACACTAAATCTCCCCCCAGCCATACAATAAATCTGCCCCCACACTAAATCTCCCCCCAGCCATACAATAAATCTGCCCCTACCCTAAATCCCCCCCAGCCATACAATAAATCTGCCCCTACACTAAATCCGCCCCCCCCAGCCATACAATAAATCTGCCCCTACACTAAATCTCCTTACAGCCATAAAATAAATCTCCCCCCACACTAAATCTCCCCCCAGCCATACAATAAATCTGCCCCTACACTAAATCTCCCCCCAGCCATACAATAAATCTGCCCCACACTAAATCTCCCCCCACCGATACAATAAATCTGCCCTACACTAAATCCGCCCCCCAGTCATACAATAAATCTACCCCCACACTAAATCTCCCCCCAGCCATACAATAAATCTCCCCCCTCACTAAATCTCCCCCAGCCATACAATAAATCTGCATCTACACTAAATCTCCCCCCAACCATACAATAAACCTGCCCCTACACTAAATCTTCCCCTAGCCATACAATAAATCTGCCTCCACACTAAATCTCCCCCCAGCCATACAATAAATCTGCCCCTACACTAAATCCGCCCCCAGCCATACAATAAATCTGTCCCTACCTTAAGTCCCCCCCAGCCATACAATAAATCTGCCACTGCACTAAATCCCCCCCCAGCCATACAATAAATCTGCCCCTACACTAAATCTCCCCCCAGCCATACAATAAATCTACCTCTACACTAAATCTCCCCCCAGCCATACAATAAATCTTCCCCCACACGAAATCTCCCCCCAGCCATACAATAAATCTGCCCCTACTCTAAATCCGCCCCCCAGCCATACAATAAATCTGCCCCTACCCTAAATCCCCCCCAGCCATACAATAAATCTACCCCCACACTAAATCTCCCCCCAGCCATACAATAAATCTGCCCCCACACTAAATCTCCCCCCAGCCATACAATAGATCTCCCCCCACACTAAATCTCCCCCCAGCTATACAATAAATCTCCCCCCACACTAAATCGCCCCCCAGCCATATAATAAATCTGCCCCTACACTAAATCTCCCCCCAGCCATACAATGAATCTACCCCTACACTAAATCTCCCCCCAGCCATACAATAAATCTCCATCTACACAAAATCTCCCCCAGACATATAATAAATCTGCCCCTACACTAAATCTACCCCAGCCATACAATAAATCTGTCCCAACACTAAATCTCCCCCCAGCCATACAAAAAATTTGCCCCACACTAAATCTCCCCCCAGCCATACAATAAATCTCCCCCCACATTAAATCTCCCCCAGCCATACAATAAATCTACCCCTACACTAAATCTCCCCCAGCCATACAATAAATCTCCATCTACACAAAATCTCCCCCCAGACATACAATAAATATGTCCCCACACTAAATCTCCCCCCAGCCATACAATAAATCTGCATCTACACTAAATCTCCCACCAGCCATACATTAAATTTAGTATGGGGGTAGATCTCCCCCACAGCCATGCAATAAATCTGCCCCTACACTAAATCTCTTCCAGCCATACAATAAATCTGCCCCTATACTAAATCCCCCTCAGCCATACAATAAATCTTCCCCACACTATATGTCCCCCCAGCCATACAATAAATCTCCCCCACAATAAATCTCCCCCCACACCAAATCTCCCCCCAGCCATACAATAAATCTGCCCCTACACTAAATTTCCCCCCAGCCATGCAATAAATCTGCATCTACACTAAATCTCCCACCAACCATACAATAAATCTGCCCCCACACTAAATCTCCCCACAGCCATACAATAAATCTCCCACCACACTAAATCTCCCCCAGCCATACAATAAATCTGCCCCTACAATAAATCTCCCCACCCATATAATAAATCTCCCCCAGCCATACAATAAATCTGCATCTACACTAAATCTCCCCCCAGCCATACAATAATTCTGCCCCTATGCTAAATCTCCCCAAGCCATACAATAAATCTGCCCCACACTAAATCTCCCCGCCAGCCATACAATAAATCTCCCCCACAATAAATCTCCCCCCACACTAAATCTCCCCGCAGCCATACAATAAATCTGCCCCTACACTTAATCTCCCCCCAGCCATATAATAAATCTGCATCTACACTAAATCTCCCCCCAACCATACAATAAATCTGCCCCTAAACTAAATCTCCCCCTAGCCATACAATAAATCTGCCCCCAAACTAAATCTCCCCCAGCCATACAATAAATCTGCCTCTACACTAAATCTCCCCCCAGCCATACAATAAATCTGCCCCTACCTTAAATCCCCCCCAGCCATACAATAAATCTGCCCCTGCACTAAATCCCCCCCCAGCTATACAATAAATCTGCCCCTACACTAAATCTCCCCACAGCCAGACAATAAATCTGCCCCCACACTAAATCTCCCCCCAGCCATATAATAAATCTGCCCCTATACTAAATCCCCCCGCCAGCCATACAATAAATCTGCCCCTACCCTAAATCCCCCCCAGCCATACAATAAATCTGCCCCACACTAAATCTCCCCCCAGCCATACAATAAATCTGCCCCAAAACAAAATCCCCCCCCCAGCCATACAATAAATCTGCCCCCACACTAAATCTCCCCCCAGCCATACAATAAATCTGCCCCCACAGCCATACAATAAATCTGCCCCTACCCTAAATCCCCCCCAGCCTTACAATAAATCTACCACCACACTAAATCTCCCCCCAGTCATACAATAAATCTGCCCCAACACTAAATCTCCCCCCAGCCATACAATAGATCTGCCCCCACACTAAATCTCCCCCCAGCCATATAAGAAATCTCCCCCCACACTAATTCACCCCCAGCCATATAATAAATCTGCCCCTACACTAAATCTCCCCCCAGCCATACAATAAATCTGCCCCTACACTAAATCTCCCCCCAGCCATACAATAAATCTGCCCCTATATTAAATCCCCCCCAGCCATACAATAAATCTGCCCCACACTAAATCTCCCCCCAGCCATACAATAAATCTGCCCCTATATTAAATCCCCCCCAGCCATACAATAAATCTGCCCCACACTAAATCTCCCCCCAGCCATTCAATAAATCTCCCCCACAATAAATCTCCCCCCACACTAAATCTCCCCCCAGCCATACAATAAATCTGCCCCTACACTAAATCTCCCCCAGCCATACAATAAATCTGTCCACACATTAAATCCCCCCCAGCCATACAATAAATCTACCCCTACACTAAATCTCCCTACAGCCATAAAATAAATCTGCCCCTACACTAAATCTCCCTACAGCCATACAATAAGTCTGCATCTACACTAAATCTCCCCCCAACCATACAATAAATCTGCCCCTACACTAAATCTCCCTACAGCCATACAATAAGTCTGCATCTACACTAAATCTCCCCCCAACCATACAATAAATCTGCCCCTACACTAAATCTCCCTACAGCCATACAATAAGTCTGCCTCTACACAAAATCTCCCCCAGCCATACAATAAATCTCCCCCCACACTAAATCTCCCCCCAACCATATAATAAATCTGCCCCTACACTAAATCTCCCCCTAGCCATACAATATATCTGCCCCCACACTAAATCTCCCCCCAGCCATACAATAAATCTGCCCCTACTCTAAATCCCCCCCCAGCCATACAATAAATCTGCCTCTACCCTAAATCCCCCCGAGCCATACAATAAATCTGCCCCTGCACTAAATCCCCCCCCCAGCCATACAATAAATCTGCCTCTACCCTAAATCCCCCCCAGCCATACAATTAATCGGCCCCTACACTAAATCTCCCCACAGCCAGACAATAAATCTGCCCCTACACTAAATCCCTACCCAGCCATACAATAAATCTGCCTCTACCCTAAATCCCCCCCAGCCATACAATAAATATGCCCCTACACTAAATCTCCCCACAGCCAGACAATAAATCTGCCCCCACACTAAATCTCCCCCCAGCCATACAATAAATCTGCCCCTACCCTAAATCCCCCCCAGCCATACTATAAATCTGCCCCTACAATAAATCCCCCCCAGCCATACAATAAATCTGCCCCTACACTAAATCTCCCTCCAGCTATACAATAAATCTACCCCCACATTAAATCACGTCCCAGCCATATAATAAATCTGCCCCTACACTAAATCTCCCCCCAGCCATACAATAAATCTGCCCCTACACTAAATCTCCCCCCAGCCATACAGTAAATCTACCCCTACACTAAATCTCCCCCAGCCATACAATAAATCTGCCCGTACACTAAATCTCCCCTACACTAAAACTGCCCCAGCCATACAATAAATCTACATCTACACAAAATCTCCCCCCTAGCCATACAATAAATTTAGTATGGGGGTAGATCTCCCCCACAGCCATGCAATAAATCTGCCCCTATACTAAATCCCCCCAGTCATACAATAAATCTCCCCAAACACTAAATCTCCCCTAGACATGCAATAAATCTGCCCCCACACTAAATCTCCCCCCAGCCATACAATAAATCTCCCTCCACACTAAATCTGCCCCCACACTAAATCTCCCCCAGCCATACAATAAATCTGCCCCTACCCTAAATCTCCCCCCAGCCATACAATAAATCTGCCCCACACTAAATCTCCCCCCAGCCATACAATAAATCTCCCCCACAATAACTCTGCCCCCAGCCATACAATAAATCTGTCCCTACACTAAATCTCCCGCGAGCCATACAATAAATCTGCCCCTACACTAAATCTACCCCAGCCATACAATAAATCTGCCCCCACACTAAATCTCCCCCCAGCCATACAATAAATCTGCCCCCACACTAAATCTCCCCCCAGCAATACAATAAATCTACCCCTACACTAAATCCCCCTCAGACATACAATAAATCTGCCCCTACACTAAATCCCCCCCAGCCATACAATAAATTTTCCCCCACACTAAATTTCCCTCCAGCCATACAGTAAAACTTCCCCTACAATAAATCTACCCCTAGCCATACAATAAATCTGCCCTCACACTAAATCTCCCCCCAGCAATACAATAAATCTACCCCTACACTAAATCCCCCCACAGCCATACAATAAATCTGCCCCTACACTAAATCTCCCCCAGCCATACAATAAATCTACCCTTACACTAAATCTCCCCCAGCCATACAATAAATCTGCCCCCACACTAAATCTCCCCACAGCCATGCAATAAATCTACTCCCACACGAAATCTCCCCCCAGCCATAAAATAAATTTGCCCCCACATTAAATCTCCCCCCAGCCATACAATAAATCTGCCCCCACACTAAATCTCCCCCCAGCCATACAATAAATCTGCCCCCACACTAAATCTCCCCCAGCCATACAATAAATCTGCCCCCACACTAAATCTCCCCACAGCCATACAATAAATCTGCCCCCACACTAAATCTCCCCACAGCCATACAATAAATCTCCTCCCACACTAAATCTCCCCCAAGCCATACAGCAAATCTGCCCCCACATTAAATCTCCCCCCAGCCATACAATAAATCTGCCCCCACACTAAATCTCCCCCCAGCCATACAATAATTCTGCCCCCACATTAAATCTCCCCCAGCCATACAATAAATCTGCCCCCACACTAAATCTCCCCCAGCCATACAATAAATCTGCCCCCACACTAAATCTCCCCCAGCCATACAATAAATCTGTCCCCACACTAAATCTCCCCCAGCCATACAATAATTCTGCCCCTACACTAAATCTCCCCCAGCCATACAATAAATCTACCCTTACACAAAATCTCCCCCCAGCCATACAATAAATCTGCCCCTATACTAAATCTCCCCCAGCCATACAATAAATCTGCCCCCTCACTAAATCTCCCCACAGCCATGCAATAAATCTCCTCCCACACTAAATCTCCCCCCAGCCATACAATAAATCTGCCCCTACACTAAATATCCCCCAGCCATACAATAAATCTGCCCCCACACTAAATCTCCCCCCAACCATACAATAAATCTGCCCCCACACTAAATCTCCCCCAGCCATACAATAAATCTGCCCCCACACTAAATCTCCCCCCAGCCATACAATAAATCTCCTCCCACACTAAATCTCCCCCCAGCCATACAACAAATCTGCCCCCACACTAAATCTCCCCCCAGCCATACAATAAATCTGCCCCCACACTAAATCTCCCCCCAGCCATACAATAAATCTGCCCCCACACTAAATCTCCCCCCAGCCATACAATAAATCTGCCCCAACACTAAATCTCCCCCAGCCATACAATAAATCTGCCCCCACACTAAATCTCCCCCCAACCATACAATAAATCTGCCCCCACACTAAATCTCCCCCAGCCATACAATAAATCTGCCCCCACACTAAATCTCCCCCAGCCATACAATAAATCTGCCCCCACACTAAATCTCCCCCCAGCCACACAATAAATCTGCCCCCACACTAAATCTCCCCCAGCCATACAATAAATCTGCCCCCACACTAAATCTCCCCCCAGCCATACAATAAATCTACCCCTACACTAAATCTCCCCCAGCCATACAATAAATCTACCCTTACACTAAATCTCCCCCCAGCCATACAATAAATCTGCCCCTATACTAAATCTCCCCCAGCCATACAATAAATCTGCCCCCACACTAAATCTCCCCACAGCCATGCAATAAATCTCCTCCCACACTAAATCTCCCCCCAGCCATACAATAAATCTGCCCCCACACTAAATCTCCCCCCAGCCATACAATAAATCTGCCCCTACACTTAATCTCCCCAAGCCATACAATAAATCAACCCTTACACTAAATCTCCCCCCAGCCATACAATAAATCTGCCCCTATACTAAATCTCCCCCAGCCATACAATAAATCTGCCCCCACACTAAATCTCCCCACAGCCATGCAATAAATCTCCTCCCACACTAAATCTCCCCCCAGCCATACAATAATTCTGCCCCCACACTAAATCTCCCCCCAGCCATACAATAAATCTGCCCCCACAATAATCTCCCCCCAGCCATGCAATAAATCTGCCCCCACACTAAATCTCCCCCAGCCATACAATAAATCTGCCCCCACACTAAATCTCCCCCCAGCCATACAATAAATCTGCCCCCACACTAAATCTCCCCCAGCCATACAATAAATCTGCCCCCACACTAAATCTCCCCCCAGCCATACAATAAATCTACCCCTACACTAAATCTCCCCCAGTCATACAATAAATCTGCCCCCACACTAAATCTCCCCTAGCCATACAATAAATCTCCCCCACACTAAATCTCCCCCAGCCATACAATAAATCTGCCACGACACTAAATCTCCCCCAGCCATACAATAAATCTGCCCCTACACTAAATCTCTCCAAAGCCATACAATAAATCTGCGGCCACACTAAATATCCCCCCAGCCATACAATAAATCTGCCCCCACACTAAATCTCCCCCAGCCATACAATAAATCTGCCCCCACACTAAATCTCCCCCAGCCATACAATAAATCTGCCCCCACACTAAATCTCCCCACAGCCATACAATAAATCTCCTCCCACACTAAATCTCCCCCCAGCCATACAACAAATCTGCCCCCACACTGAATATCCCCCCAGGCATACAATAAATCTGCCCCCACACTAAATCTCCCCCAGCCATACATTAAATCTGCCCCCACACTAAATCTCCCCCAGAATTACAATAAATCTGCCCCCACACTAAATCTCCCCCCAGCCATACAATAAATCTGCCCCCACACTAAATCTCCCCCAGCCATACAATAAATCTGCCCCCACACTAAATCTCCCCACAGCCATACAATAAATCTGCCCCCACACTAAATCTCCCCCAGCCATACAATAAATCTGCCACCACACTAAATCTCCCCACAGCCATACAATAAATATCCTCCCACACTAAATCTCCCCCCAGCCATACAATAAATCTGCCCCCACACTAAATCTCCCCCCAGCCATACAATAAATCTGCCCCCACACTAAATCTCCCCTAGCCATGCAATAAATCTCCCCCACAATAAATCTCCCCCAGCCATACAATAAATCTGCGACGACACTAAATCTCCCCCAGCCATACAATAAATCTGCCCCTACACTAAATCTCTCCACAGCCATACAATAAATTTTCCCCCACACTAAATCTCCCCACAGCCATACAATAAATCTCCTCCCACACTAAATCTCTCCCCAGCCATACAATAAATCTGCCCCTACGCTAAATCTCCCCCAGCCATACAATAAATCTTAGTCTAGGGGTAACCTCCCCCCAGCCATACAATAAATTTTCCCCCACACTAAATCTCCCTCCAGCCATACAATAAATCTGCCCCTACACTAAATCTACCCCCAGCCATACAATAAATCTAACCCCACACTAAATCTCCCCACAGCCATACAATAAATCTACCCCAACACTAAATCTCCCCCCAGCCATACAATAAATCTGCCCCTACGCTAAATCTCCTCCAGCCATACAATAAATCATAGTGTAGGGGTAACCTCCCCCCAGCCATACAATAAATTTTCCCCCACACTAAATCTCCCTCCAGCCATACAATAAATTTGCCCCTACACTAAATCTACCCCCAGCCATACAACAAATCTGTCCCCACACTAAATATCCCCCCAGCCATACAATAAATCTGCCCCCACACTAAATCTCCCCCCAGCCATACAATAAATCTGCCCCCACACTAAATCTCCCCCCAGCCATACAATAAATCTGCCCCCACACTAAATCTCCCCAAGAATTACAATAAATCTGCCCCCACACTAAATCTCCCCCCAGCCATACAATAAATCTGCCCCCACACTAAATCTCCCCCAGCCATACAATAAATCTGCCCCCACACTAAATCTCCCCCCAGCCATACAATAAATCTGCCCCCACACTAAATCTCCCCCAGCCATACAATAAATCTGCCACCACACTAAATCTCCCCACAGCCATACAATAAATTTCCTCCCACACTAAATCTCCCCCCAGCCATACAATAAATCTGCCCCCCACACTAAATCTCCCCCCAGCCATACAATAAATCTGCCCCCACAATAAATCTCCCCTAGCCATGCAATAAATCTCCCCCACAATAAATCTCCCCCAGCCATACAATAAATCTGCGACGACACTAAATCTCCCCCAGCCATACAATAAATCTGCCCCTACACTAAATCTCTCCACAGCCATACAACAAATTTTCCGCCACACTAAATCTCCCCACAGCCATACAATAAATCTCCTCCCACACTAAATCTCCCCACAGCCATATAATAAATCCCCCCCCACACTAAATCTCCCCACAGCCATAAAATAAATCTGCCCCTACACTAAATCTCCCCACAGCCATATAATAAATCTCCCCCCACACTAAATCTCCCCACAGCCATACAATAAATCTGCAGCTACACTAAATCTCCCCCAGCCCTACAATAAATGTGCTCCTACACTAAATCTCCCCACAGCCATACAATAAATCTGCCCCTACACTAAATCTCCCCCAGCCCTACAATAAATCTGCCCCCACACTAAATCTCCCCCAGCCATACAATAAATCTGCCCCCACACTAAATCCCCCCAGCCATACAATAAATCTGTCCCTACACTAAATCTCCCCCCAGCCATACAATAAATCTGCCCCACACTAAATCTGCCCCCAGCCATACAATAAATCTAACCCCACACTAAATCACCCCCCAGCCATACAATAAATCTGCCCCTACACTAAATCCCACCCACAGCCATACAATAAATCTGCCCCTACCCTAAATCCCCCCCAGCCATACAATAAATCTGCCCCACACTAAATCTCCCCCAGCCATACAATAAATCTCCCCAACAATAAATCTCCCCCCACACTAAATCACCTCCCAGCCATACAATAAAACTGCCCCTACACTTAATCTCCCCCAGCCATGCAATAAATCTCCTCCCAGCCATACAATATATCTCCCCCAGCCATAAAATAAATCTACCCCCAACACTAAATCACCCCCCAGCCATACAATAAATCTGCCCCTACACTAAATCTCGCCCCAGCCATACAATAAATCTCCCCCCAGCCATACAATAAATCTACCCCCACACTAAATCAACCCCCAGCCATGCAATAAATCTAACCCCAAACTAAATCTCCCCCCAGCCATACAATAAATCTAACCCCACACTAAATAACCCCCCAGCCATGCAATAAATCTGCCCCTACACTAAATCTCCCCCCAGCCATACAATAAACCTCCCCTACACTAAATCTCCCCCCAGCCATACAATAAATCTGCCCCTACACTAATTCTCCCCCCAGCCACACAATAAATCTACCCCCATACTAAATCTCCCCCAGCCATGCAATAAATCTCCCCCCACACTAAATATGCCCCCAACCATACAATAAATCTCCCCCAGACTAAATCATTCCCCAGCCATACAATAAATCTCCCCCACAATAAATCATCCCCCAGCCATACAATAAATCTCCCCCACAATAAATCTCCCCCCAGCCATACAATAAATCTCCCCCCACACTAAATCTCCCCCAGCCATACAATAAATCTGCCCCTACACTAAATCTCCCCCCAGCCATACAATAAATCTGCCCCTACACTAAATCTTCCCCCAGCCATACAATAAATCTCACCCACAATAAATCTGCCCCCACACTAAATCTCCCCCAGCCATACAATAAATCTGTCCCCACGCTAAATCTCCCCCAGCCATACAATAAATCTGTCCCCACACTAAATCTACCCAGCCAAACAATAAATCTGCCCCCACACTAAATCTCCCCCCAGCCATACAATAAATCTGCCCCCACACTAAATCTCCAACCCCAGCCATACAATAAATCTGCCCCTACACTAAATCTCCCCCAGCCATACAATAAATCTGCCCCCACACTAAATCTCCCCGAAGCCATACAATAAATCTGCCCCCAACTAAATCTCCCCCAACAATACAATAAATCTACCCCTACACTAAATCCCCCCCAGCCATACAATAAATCTGCCCCCACACTAAATCTCCCCACAGCCATACAATAAATCTGTCCTCACACTAAATCTCCCCCCAGCCATACAATAAATCTGCCCCTGCACTAAATCTCCCCCCAGCCATACAAAAAATCTGCATCTACACTAAATCTCCCGCAGCCATACAATAAATCTGCCCCTACACTAAATCTCCCCCAAGCCATACAATAAATCTGCCCCTACACTAAATCTCCCCCCAGCCATACAATAAATCTGCCCCCTCACGAAATCTACCCACAGCCATACCATAAATCTACCACCATACTAAATCCCCCCCAGCCATACAATAAATCTCCTCCCACACTAAATCTCCCCCCAGCCATGCAATAAATCTGACCCCACACTAAATCTCCCCCCAGCCATACAATAAATCTGCCCCTACAATAAATCTCCCCCCATCCATACAATAAATCTGCTCCTACACTAAATCTCCCCCCAGCCACGCAATAAATCTACCCCCATACTAAATCTCCCCCAGCCATGCAATAATTCTCCCCCCTCACTAAATCTCCCCCAGCCATACAATAAATCTGCCCGCGCACTAAATCTGTCTACAGCCATACAATAAATCTCCGCGCACACTAAATCTCCTCCAGCCCTACAAGAAATCTGCCCCTACATTAAATCTCTGCCCAGCCATACAATAAATCTGCCCCTACACTAAATCTCCCCCCAGCCATACAATAAATCTGCCCCACAATAAATCTCCCCCCAGCCATACAATAAATCTCCCCCCACACTAAATCTACCCCAGCCATACAATAAATCTGCCCCCACACTAAATCTCCCCCAGCCATACAATAAATCTGCCCCTAAACTAAATCTCCCCCCAGCCATACAATAAATCTGAGCCACACTAAATCTCCCCCCAGCCATACAATAAATCTCCCCCACAATAAATCTGCCCCCACACTAAATCTCCCCCAGCCATACAATAAATCTGCCCCCAGCCATACAATAAATCTGCCCCCACACTAAATCTCCCCCAGCCATGCAATAAATCTGCCCCTACACTAAATCTCCCCACAGCCATACAATAAATCTACCCCTACACTAAATCTCCCTCCAGCCATACAATAAATCTCCCCTACACTAAATCTCCCCACAGCCATACAATAAATCTGCCCCCACACTAAATCTCCCCCCAGCCATACAAAAAATCTCCATCTACACTAATTCTCCCCACAGCCATACAATAAATCTGCCCCCACACTAAATCTCCCCACAGCCATGCAATAAATCTGCCCCCACAGTAAATCTCCCCCAGCCATGCAATAAATCTGCCCCTACACTAAATGTCCCCACAGCCATACAATAAATCTTCCACTACACTAAATCTCCCTCCAGCCATACAATAAATCTCCCCTACACTAATTCTCCCCACAGCCATACAATAAATCTGCATCTACACTAAATTTCCCCACAACCATACAATAAATCTGCATCTACACTAAATCTCCCCAAAGCCATACAATAAATCTGCCCCTACACTAAATCTCCCCCTAGCCATACAATAAATCTGCCCCTACACAAAATATCCCCCTAGCCATACAATAAATCTGAACCTACACTAAATCTCCCCCCAGCCATACAATAAATCTGCCCCCACACGAAATCTACCCCCAGCCATACAATAAATCTGACACCACACTAAATCTCCCCCAGCCATACAATAAATCTGCCCCTACACTAAATTTCCCCCTAGCCATACAATAAATCTGCCCCTACACTCAATCTCCCCCTAGCCATACAATAAATCTGCCCCTACACTAAATCTCCCCCTAGCCATACAATAAATCTGCCCCCACACGAAATCTACCCCCAGCCATACAATAAATCTGCCACCACACTAAATCTCCCCCAGCCATAAAATAAATCTGCCCCTACACTAAATCTCCCCCCAGCCATACAATAAATCTGCATCTACACTAAATCTCCCCACAGCCATACAATAAATCTGCCACTACACTAAATCTCCCCCTAGCCATACAATAAATCTGCCCCTACACTAAATCTCCCCCTAGCCATACAATAAATCTGCCCCTACACTAAATATCCCCCCAGCCATACAATAAATCTGCCCCCACACGAAATCTACCCCAGCCATACAATAAATCTGCCTCCACACTAAATCTCCCCCAGCCATACAATAAATCTGCCCCCACACTAAATCTCCCCCCAGCCATACAATAAATCTTCCCCCACACTAAATCCCCCCCAGCCATACAATAAATCTGCCCCCACACTAAATCTCCCCCAGCCATACAATAAATCTGCCCCCACACTAAATCTCCCCCCAGCCATACAATAAATCTGCTCCTACACTAAATCTCCCCCAGCCATACAATAAATCTGCCCCTACACTAAATCTACCCCTAGCCATACAATAAATCTGCCCCCACACGAAATCTACCCCCAGCCATACAATAAATCTGCCACCACACTAAATCTCCCCCAGCCATACAATAAATCTGCCCCTACACTAAATCTCCCCACAGCCATACAATAAATCTACCCCTACACTAAATCTCCCCCTAGCCATACAATCAATCTGCCCCCATACGAAATCTACCCCCAGCCATACAATAAATCTGCCACCACACTAAATCTCCTCCAGCCATACAATAAATCTGCCCCTACACTAAATCTCCCCCCAGCCATACAATAAATCCCCCCCAGCCATACAATATATCTCATCCCACACTAAATCCCCCCGATTCATACAATAAATCTCCATCTACACTAAATCTCCCCCCAGCCATACAATAAATCTGCCCCTACACTAAATTTCCCCCTAGCCATACAATAAATCTGTCCCTACACTCAATCTCCCCCTAGCCATACAATAAATCTGTCCCTACACTAAATCTCCCCCTAGCCATACAATAAATCTGCCCCCACACGAAATCTACCCCCAGCCATACAATAAATCTGCCACCACACTAAATCTCCCCCAGACATAAAATAAATCTGCCCCTACACTAAATCTCCCCCCAGCCATACAATAAATCTGCATCTACACTAAATCTCCCCACAGCCATACAATAAATCTGCCACTACACTAAATCTCCCCCTAGCCATACAATAAATCTGCCCCTACACTAAATCTCCCCCTAGCCATACAATAAATCTGCCCCTACACTAAATCTCCCCCCAGCCATACAATAAATCTGCCCCCACACAAAATCTACCCCAGCCATACAATAAATCTGCCTCCACACTAAATCTCCCCCAGCCATACAATAAATCTGCCCCCACACTAAATCTCCCCCCAGCCATACAATAAATCTTCCCCCACACTAAATCCCCCCCAGCCATACAATAAATCTGCCCCCACACTAAATCTCCCCCCAGCCATACAATAAATCTGCCCCCACACTAAATCTTCCCCTAGCCATACAATAAATCTGCCCCCACACTAAATCTCCCCCCAGCCATACAATAAATCCCCCCCAGCCATACAATAAATCTCATCCCACACTAAATCCCCCCGATTCATACAATAAATCTCCATCTACACTAAATCTCCCCCCAGCCATACAATAAATCTGCCCCCACACTAAATCTCCCCCCAGCCATACAATAAATCTCCATCTACACTAAATCTGCCCACAGTCATACAATAAATCTGCCCCCACACTAAATCTCCCCCACCCATGCAATAAATCTGCCTCTACACTAAATCTCCCCACAGCCATACAATAAATCTACCCTACACTAAATCTCCCCCAGCCATACAATAAATCTGCCCCCACACTAAATCTCCCCACAGCCATACAATAAATCTGCCCCCACACTAAATCTCCCCCAGCCATGCAATAAATCTGCCCCTACACTAATTCTCCCCACAGGCATACAATAAATCTGCCCCTACACTAAATCTCCCCACAGCCATACAATAAATCTCCAATACACTACATCTCCCCCCAGCCACACAATAAATCTACCCCCATACTAAATCTCCCCCTGAGATGCAATAAATCTCCCCCACACTAAATCTCCCCCCCAGCCGTACAATAAATCTCCCCCACAATAAATCTCCCCCCACACTAAATCACCCCCCAGCCATACAATAAATCTGCCCCTACACTAAATCTCCCCCAGCCATGCAATAAATCTCCTCCCAGCCATACAATATATCTCCCCCAGCCATACAATAAATCTACCACCACACTAAATCACCCCGCAGCCATGCAATAAATCTAACCCCAAACTAAATCTCCCCCCAGCCATACAATAAATCTAACCCCACACTAAATCACCCCCCAGCCATACAATAAATCTGCCCCTACACTAAATCTCTCCCAGCCATACAATAAATCTACCCCCACACTAAATCACCCCCCAGCCATACAATAAATCTGCCCCTACACTAAATATCCCACAGCCATACAATAAATCTGCCCCTATACTAAATCCCCCCCAGCCATACAATAAATCTGCCCCTACACTAAATCTCCCCCAGCCATACAATAAATCTACCCCATGCTAAATCTCCCCCAGCCATACAATAAATCTGCCCCCACATTAAATCTACCCCCAGCCATACAACAAATCTGCCACCACACTAAATCTTCCCCAGCCATACAATAAATCTGCCCCTACACTAAATCCCCCCCAGCCATACAATAAATCTGCCCCTACACTAAAACTCCCCGT
Organism: Phyllobates terribilis; assembly: GCF_046119375.1. Lineage (NCBI taxonomy): Eukaryota > Metazoa > Chordata > Amphibia > Anura > Dendrobatidae > Phyllobates > Phyllobates terribilis. Next base: position 33,707,095 of record NW_027362774.1, on the reverse strand, counting down.
AGCCATATAATAAATCTGCCCCCACATGAAATCTACCCCCAGCCATAAAATAAATCTGCCACCACACTAAATCTCCCCCAGCCATACAATAAATCTGCCCCTACACTAAATCTCCCCCCAGCCATAGAATAAATCTCCTCCCACACTAAATCCCCCCGAGTCATACAATAAATCTGGCCTTACACTAAATCTCACCACAGCCATACAATAAATCTGCCCCTACACTAAATCTCCCACTAGCCATACAATAAATCTACTCCCACACTAAATGACCCCCCAGCCATATAATAAATCTGCCCCTTCACTAAATCTCCCCCCAGCCATACAATAAATCTGCCCTTACACTAAATCTCCCCCCAGCCATACAATAAATCTACCCCTACACTAAATCTCCCCCCACCCATACAATAAATCTGCCCCTACACTAAATCTCCCCCCAGCCACACAATAAATCTGCTCCCACACTAAATCTCCCCCAGCAATACCATAAATCTACCCCTACGCTAAATCTCCCCACAGCCATACAATAAATCTACCCCTACACTAAATCTCCCCCAGCCACACAATAAATCTGCCCCCACACTAAATCTCCCCCAGCAATACAATAAATCTACCCCTACACAAAATCTCCCCCCAGACATATAATAAATCTGCCCCTACACTAAATCTCCCCCCAGCCATACAATAAATCTGTCCCAACACTAAATCTCCCCCAGCCATACAATAAATCTGCCCCACACTATATCTCCCCCCAGCCATACAATAAATATCCCCCCACACTAAATCTCCCCCAGCCATACAATAAATCTGCTCCCACACTAAATCTCCCCCAGCCATACAATAAATCTGCTCCCACACTAAATCTCCCCCAGCCATACAATAAATCTGCCCCTACACTAAATCTCCCCCAGCCATATAATAAATCTCCCCCCACACTAAATCTCCCCCCAACCATACAATAAATTTAGTATGGGGGTAGATCTCCCCCACAGTCATGCAATAAATCTGTCCCTACACTAAATCTCCCCCAGCCATACAATAAATCTGCCCCTATATTAAATCCCCCCCAGCCATACAATAAATCTGCCCCACACTAAATCTCCCCCCATCCATACAATAAATCTCCCCCACAATAAATCTCCCCCCACAATAAATCTCCCCCCAGCCATACAATAAATCTGCCCCTACACTAAATCTCCCCCAGCCATACAATAAATCTTTTCCCACACTAAATCCCCCCCAGCCATACAATAAATCTGCCCCCACACTAAATTTCCCCACAGCCATACAATAAATATCCCCTACACTAAATCTCCCCCCAGCCACACAATAAATCTCCACCCACACTAAATCTCCCCACAGCCATACAATAAGTCTGCCCACACTAAATCTCCCCACAGCCATACAATAAATCTGCCCCTACACTAAATCTCCCCCAGCCACACAATAAATCTGCCCCTACACTAAATCTCCCCCCAGCCATACAATAAATCTGCCCCCTCACTAAATCTCCCCCCAGCCATACATTCAATCTGCCCCCTCACTAAATCTCCCCCCAGCCATACATTCAATCTGCCCCTACATTAAATCTCTCCCCAGCCATACAATAAATCTGAACCACACTAAATTTCCCCCAGCCATACAATAAATCTACCCCACAATAAATCTCCCCCCACACTAAATAACCCAACAGCCATACAATAAATCTACCCCCACACTAAATCACCCCCCAGCCATACAATAAATCTACCCCCACACTAAATCACCCCCCAGCCATACAATAAATCTGCCCCTACACTAAATCTCCCCCCAGCCATACAATAAATCTCCCCCCAGCCATACAATAAATCTCCCCCCAGCCATACAATAACTCTACCCCCACACTAAATCACACCCCACCCATACAATAAATCTCCATCTACACTAAATCTACCCCTAGCCATGCAATAAATCTGCCCTCACACTAAATCTCCCCCCAGCCATACAATAAATCTCGCCCCAGCCATACAATAAATCTTCCCCCAGCCATACAATATATCTCCCCCAGCCATACAATAAATCTACCCCCACACTAAATCACCCCCCAGCCATACAATAAATCTACCCCAACACTAAATCACCCCCCAGCCATACAATAAACCTGACCCTACACTAAATCTTCCCCCAGCCATACAATAAATCTCCCCCAGCCATACAATAAATCTACCCCCAGCCATACAATAAATCTACACCCACACTAAATCACCCCCCAGCCATACAATAAATCTACCCCCACACTAAATCTCCCCCCAGCCACACAATAAATCTGCCCCTACACTAAATATCCCACAGCCATACAATAAATCTGCCCCTACACTAAATCTCCCCCAGCTATGCAATAAATCTGCCCCTACACTAAATCCCCCCCAAGCCACACAATAAATTTGCCCTTACACTAAATCTCCCCCAGCCATACAATAAATCTCCCCCACACTAAATCTCCCCCCAGCCATACAATAAATCTCCCCCAGCCATACAATAAATCTCCCCCAGCCATACAATAAATCTACCCCCAGCCATACAATAAATCTAAACCCACACTAAATCACCCCCCAGCCATTCAATAAATCTACCCCCACACTAAATCACCCCACAGCCACACAATAAATCTGTCCTTACACTAAATCTCCCCCCAGCCATACAATAAATCTCCTCCCACACTAAATCTCCCCCCAGCTATACAATAAATCTCCATCTACACTAAATCTGCCCACAGCCATACAATAAATCTGCCCCTACACTAAATCTCCCCCCAGCCATACAATAAATCTGCCTCTACACTAAATCTCCCCCCAGCCATACAATAAATCTGCCCCTACACTAAATCTCCCCCCAGCCATACAATAAATCTGCCCCTACCCTAAATCTCCCCCCAGCCACACAATAAATCTACCCCATACTAAATCTCCCCCAGCCACGCAATAAATCTCCCCCCACACTTAATATGCCCCCAACCATACAATAAATCTCCCCCACACTAAATCTCCTCCCAGCCATACAATAAATCTCCATCTACACTAAATCTGCCCACAGCCATACAATAAATCTGTCCCCACACTAAATCTCCCCACAGCCATACAATAAATCTCCCCTACACTAAATCTCCCCCAGCCATGCAATAAATCTGTCCCTACACTAAATCTCCCCCCAGCCATACAATAAATCTGCCCCTACACTAAATCTCCCCAAGGCCTTACAATAAATCTCCCCTACACTAAATCTCCCCCCAGCCATACAATAAATCTACCCCCACACTAAATCTCCCCCCAGCCACACAATAAATCTGCCCCTACACTAAATAACCCACAGCCATACAATAAATCTGCCCCTACACTAAATCTCCCCCAGCCATGTAATAAATCTGCCCCTACACTAAATCACCCCCAAGCCATACAATAAATTTGCCTTTACACTAAATCTCCCCCAGCCATACAATAAATCTCCCCCACACTAAATCTCCCCCCAGCCATACAATAAATCTCCCCCAGCCATACAATAAATCTCCCCCAGCCATACAATAAATCTACCCCCAGCCATACAATAAATCTAAACCCACAGTAAATCACCCCCAGCCATTCAATAAATCTACCCCCACACTAAATCACCCCACAGCCACACAATAAATCTGCCCCTACACTAAATCTCCACCCAGCCATACAATAAATCTCCTCCCACACTAAATCTCCCCCCAGCTATACAATAAATCTCCATCTACACTAAATCTGCACACAGCCATACAATAAATCTGCCCCTACATTAAATCTCCCCCCAGCCATACAATAAATCTGCCCCTACACTAAATCTCCCCCCAGCCATACAATAAATCTGCCCCTACACTAAATCTCCCCCCAGCCATACAATAAATCTGCCCCTACCCTAAATCTCCCCCCAGCCACACAATAAATCTACCCCCATACTAAATCTCCCCCAGCCATGCAATAAATCTCCCCCCACACTTAATATGCCCCCAACCATACAATAAATCTCCCCCACACTAAATCTCCTCCCAGCCATACAATAAATCGCCATCTACACTAAATCTGCCCACAGCCATACAATAAATCTGTCCCCACACTAAATCTCCCCACAGCCATACAATAAATCTCCCCTACACTAAATCTCCCCCAGCCATGCAATAAATCTGTCCCTACACTAAATCTCCCCCCAGCCATACAATAAATCTGCCCCTACACTAAATCTCCCCCCAGCCATACAATAAATCTCCCCCACAGCCATACAATAAATCTGCCCCTACACTAAATCACCCCCAGCCATACAATAAATCTGTCCCCACACTAAATCTCCCCCCAGCCATACAATAAATCTGCCCCTACACTAAATCTCCCCCCAGCCATACAATACATCTCCCCCACAATAAATCTGCCCCCACACTAAATTACCCCCAGCCATACAATAAATCTGTCCCCACACTAAATCTCCCCCAGCCATACAATAAATCTGTCCTCACACTAAATCTACCCAGCCAAACAATAAATCTGCCCCCACACTAAATCTCCCCCCAGCCATACAATAAATCTGCCCCCACACTAAATCTCCCCCAACAATACAATAAATCTACCCCTACACTAAATCCCCCCCAGCCATACAATAAATCTGCCCCCACACTAAATCTCCCCACAGCCATACAATAAATCTGTCCCCACACTAAATCTCCCCCCATCCATACAATAAATCTGCCCCTACACTAAATCTCCCCCCAGCCATACAATAAATCTGCCCCCACACTAAATCTCCCCCAGCGAAACAATAAATCTGTCCCCACACTAAATCCCCCCCAGCCATACAATAAATCTGCCCCCACACTAAATCTCCCCACAGCCATAAAATAAATCTGCCCCCACACTAAATCTTCTCCCAGCCATACAATAAATCTACCTCTACACTAAATCTCCCCCAGCCATACAATAAATCTGCTCCCACACTAAATCTCCCCCAGCCATACAATAAATCTGTCCCCACACTAAATCTCCCCCCAGCCATACAATAAATCTGCCCCTACACTAAATCTCCCCACAGCCATACAATAAATCTCCCCTACACTAAATCTCCCCCCAGCCACGCAATAAATCTCCCCCCACACTAAATCTCCCCACAGCCATACAATAAATCTGCCCCCACACTAAATCTCCCCACAGCCATACAATAAATCTCCCCTACACTAAATCTCCCCCAGCCACACAATAAATCTGCCCCTACATTAAATCTCCCCCCAGCCATACAATAAATCTGCCCCCTCACTAAATCTCCCCCCAGCCATACATTCAATCTGCCCCCTCACTAAATCTCCCCCCAGCCATACATTCAATCTGCCCCTACATTAAATCTCTCCCCAGCCATACAATAAATCTGCCCCACACTAAATCTCCCCCAGCCATACAATAAATCTAGTCCCACACTAAATCTCCCCCCAGCCATACAATAAATCTACCCCACAATAAATCTCCCCCCACACTAAATCACCCAACAGCCATACAATAAATCTACCCCCATACTAAATCTCCCCCAGCCATGCAATAAATCTCCCCCCACACTTAATATGCCCCCAACCATACAATAAATCTCCCCCACACTATATCTCCTCCCAGCCATACAATAAATCTCCCCCACAATAAATCATCCCCCAGCCATACAATAAATCTCCCCCACAATAAATCTCCCCCCAGCCATACAATAAATCTCCCCCCACACTAAATCTCCCCCAGCCATACAATAAATCTGCCCCTACACTAAATCTCCCCCAGCCATACAATAAATCTGCCCCTACACTAAATCTCCCCCCAGCCATACAATAAATCTGCCCCCCCCAGCCATACAATAAATCTCCCCCACAATAAATCTGCCCCCACACTAAATCACCCCCGCCATACAATAAATCTGTCCCCACACTAAATCTCCCCCCAGCCATACAATAAATCTGTCCCCACACTAAATCTCCCCCAGCCATACAATAAATCTGTCCTCACACTAAATCTACCCAGCCAAACAATAAATCTGCCCCCACACTAAATCTCCCCCCAGCCATACAATAAATCTGCCCCCACACTAAATCTCCCCCCCAGCCATACAATAAATCTGCCCCCACACTAAATCTCCCCCATCCATACAATAAATCTGCCCCTACACTAAATCTCCCCCCAGCCATACAATAAATCTGCCCCCACACTAAATCTCCCCCAGCGAAACAATAAATCTGTCCCCACACTAAATCCCCCCAGCCATACAATAAAGCTGCCCCCACACTAAATCTCCCCACAGTCATAAAATAAATCTGCCCCCACACTAAATCTTCTCCCAGCCATACAATAAATCTACATCTACACTAAATCTCCCCCAGCCATACAATAAATCTGCTCCCACACTAAATCTCCCCCACCCATACAATAAATCTGTCCCCACACTAAATCTCCCCCCAGCCATACAATAAATCTGCCCCTACACTAAATCTCCCCACAGCCATACAATAAATCTCCCCTACACTAAATCTCCCCTCAGCCACGCAATAAATCTCCCCCCACACTAAATCTCCCCCCAGCCATACAATAAATCTGCCCCCTCACTAAATCTCCCCCCAGCCATACATTCAATCTGCCCCCTCACTAAATCGCCCCCCAGCCATACATTCAATCTGCCCCTACATTAAATCTCTCCCCAGCCATACAATAAATCTGCCCCACACTAAATCTCCCCCAGCCATGCAATAAATCTACCCCACAATAAATCTCCCCCCACACTAAATCACCCAACAGCCATACAATAAATCTACCACCATACTAAATCTCCCCCAGCCATGCAATAAATCTCCCCCCACACTTAATATGCCCCCAACCATACAATAAATCTCCCCCACACTAAATCTCCTCCCAGCCATACAATAAATCTCCCCCACAATAAATCATCCCCCAGCCATACAATAAATCTCCCCCCAGCCATACAATAAATCTCCCCCCACACTAAATCTCCCCCAGCCATACAATAAATCTGCCCCTACACTAAATCTCCCCCCAGCCATACAATAAATCTGCCCCTACACTAAATCTCCCCCCAGCCATACAATAAATCTGCCCCCACACTAAATCTCCCCCCCAGCCATACAATAAATCTGCCCCTACACTAAATCTCCCCCAGCCATACAATAAATCTGCCCCCACACTAAATCTCCCCCCAGCCATACAATAAATCTGCCCCCACACTAAATCTCCCCCAACAATACAATAAATCTACCCCTACACTAAATCCCCCCCAGCCATACAATAAATCTGCCCCCACACTAAATCTCCCCACAGCCATACAATAAATCTGTCCCCACACTAAATCTCCCCCCATCCATACAATAAATCTGCCCCTACACTAAATCTCCCCCCAGTCATACAATAAATCTGCCCCCACACTAAATCTCCCCCAGCGAAACAATAAATCAGTCCCCACACTAAATCCCCCCCAGCCATACGATAAATCTGCCCCCAAACTAAATCTTCTCCTAGCCATACAATAAATCTACCTCTACACTAAATCTCCCCCAGCCATACAATAAATCTGCTCCCACACTAAATCTCCCCCAGCCATACAATAAATCTGTCCCCACACTAAATCTCCCCCCAGCCATACAATAAATCTGCCCCTACACTAAATCTCCCCACAGCCATACAATAAATTTCCCCTACACTAAATCTCCCCCCAGCCACGCAATAAATCTCCCCCCACACTAAATCTCCCCACAGCCATACAATAAATCTGCCCCCACACTAAATCTCCCCACAGCCATACAATAAATCTGCCCCTACACTAAATCTCCCCCAGCCACACAATAAATCTGCCCCTACACTAAATCTCCCCCCAGCCATACAATAAATCTGCCCCCTCACTAAATCTCCCCCCAGCCATACATTCAATCTGCCCCCTCACTAAATCTCCCCCCAGCCATACATTCAATCTGCCCCTACATTAAATCTCTCCCCAGCCATACAATAAGTCTGCCCCACACTAAATCTCCCCCAGCCATACAATAAAGCTACCCCACAATAAATATCCCCCCACACTAAATCACCCAACAGCCATACAATAAATCTACCCCCACACTAAATCACCCCCCAGCCATACAATAAATCTACCCCCACACTAAATCACCCCCCAGCCATACAATAAATCTGCCCCTACACTAAATCTCCCCCCAGCCATACAATAAATCTCCCCCCAGCCATACAATAAATCTCCCCCCAGCCATACAATATATCTCCCCCAGCCATACAATAAATCTACCCCCACACTAAATCACCCCCCAGCCATACAATAAATCTACCCCAACACTAAATCACCCCCCAGCCATACAATAAACCTGCCCCTACACTAAATCTCCCCCCAGCCATACAATAAATCTCCCCCAGCCATACAATAAATCTCCCCCAGCCATACAATAAATCTGCCCCTACACTAAATCTCCCCCCAGCCATACAATAAATCTGCCCCTACACTAAATCTCCCCCAGCCATACAATAAATCTACACCTACTCTAAATCTCCCCCCACACTAAATCACCCCCCAGCCTTACAATAAATCTCCATCTACACTAAATCCGCCCCAGCCATACAATAAATCTCCTCCCACACTAAATCTCCCCCCAGCCATACAATAAATCTCCATCTACACTAAATCTGCCCACAGCCATACAATAAATCTGTCCCCACACTAAATCACCCCCCAGCCATACAATAAATCTACCCCCACATTAAATCACCCCCCAGCCATACAATAAATCTGCCCCTACACTAAATCTCCCCCCAGCCATACAATAAATCTCCCCCCAGCCATACAATAAATCTCCCCCCAGCCATACAATATATCTCCCCCAGCCATACAATAAATCTACCCCCACACTGAATCACCCCCCAGCCATACAATAAATCTACCCCAACACTAAATCACCCCCCAGCCATACAATAAACCTGCCCCTACACTAAATCTCCCCCCAGCCATACAATAAATCTCCCCCAGCCATACAATAAATCTCCCCCCAGCCATACAATAAATCTGCCCCTACACTAAATCTCCCCCCAGCCATACAATAAATCTGCCCCTACACTAAATCTCCCCCAGCCATACAATAAATCTACACCTACTCTGAATCTCCCCCCACACTAAATCACTCCCCAGCCATACAATAAATCTCCATCTACACTAAATCCGCCCCAGCCATACAATAAATCTCCTCCCACACTAAATCTGCCCACAGCCATACAATAAATCTGTCCCCACACTAAATCACCCCCCAGCCATACAATAAATCTGCCCCTACACTAAATCTCCCCCCAGCCATACAATAAATCTCCCCCCAGCCATACAATAAATCTCCCCCCAGCCATACAATAAATCTCCCCCCTGCCATACAATATATCTCCCCCAGCCATACAATAAATCTACCCCCACACTAAATCACCCCCCAGCCATACAATAAATCTACCCCAACACTAAATCACCCCCCAGCCATACAATAAACCTGCCCCTACACTAAATCTCCCCCCAGCCATACAATAAATGTCCCCCAGCCATACAATAAATCTCCCCGAGCCATACAATAAATCTGCCCCTACACTAAATCTCCCCCCAGCCATACAATAAATCTGCCCCTACACTAAATCTCCCCCAGCCATACAATAAATCTACACCTACTCTAAATCTCCCCCCACACTAAATCACCCCCCAGCCATACAATAAATCTCCATCTACACTAAATCCGCCCCAGCCATACAATAAATCTCCTCCCACACTAAATCTCCCCCCAGCCATACAATAAATCTCCATCTACACTAAATCTGCCCACAGCCATACAATAAATCTGTCCCCACACTAAATCACCCCCCAGCCATACAATAAATCTACCCCCACACTAAATCACCCCCCAGCCATACAATAAATCTGCCCCTACACTAAATCTCCCCCCAGCCATACAATAAATCTCCCCCCAGCCATACAATAAATCTCCCCCCAGCCATACAATATATCTCCCCCAGCCATACAATAAATCTACCCCCACACTAAATCACCCCCCAGACATACAATAAATCTACCCCAACACTAAATCACCCCCCAGCCATACAATAAACCTGCCCCTACACTAAATCTCCCCCCAGCCATACAATAAATCTCCCCCAGCCATACAATAAATCTCCCCCCAGCCATACAATAAATCTGCCCCTACACTAAATCTCCCCCCAGCCATACAATAAATCTGCCCCTACACTAAATCTCCCCCAGCCATACAATAAATCTACACCTACTCTGAATCTCCCCCCACACTAAATCACTCCCCAGCCATACAATAAATCTCCATCTACACTAAATCCGCCCCAGCCATACAATAAATCTCCTCCCACACTAAATCTGCCCACAGCCATACAATAAATCTGTCCCCACACTAAATCTCCCCACAGCCATACAATAAATCGCCCCTACACTAAATCTCCCCCAGCCATGCAATAAATCTGTCCCCACACTAAATCTCCCCCCAGCCATACAATAAATCTCCCCCACAATAAATCTGCCCCCACACTAAATCACCCCCGCCATACAATAAATCTGTCCCCACACTAAATCTCCCCCCAGCCATACAATAAATCTGTCCCCACACTAAATCTCCCCCAGCCATACAATAAATCTGTTCTCACACTAAATCTACCCAGCCATACAATAAATCTGCCCCCACACTAAATCTCCCCCATCCATACAATAAATCTGCCCCTACACTAAATCTCCCCCCAGCCATACAATAAATCTGCCCCCACACTAAATCTCCCCCAGCGAAACAATAAATCTGTCCCCACACTAAATCCCCCCAGCCATACAATAAAGCTGCCCCCACACTAAATCTCCCCACAGTCATAAAATAAATCTGCCCCCACACTAAATCTTCTCCCAGCCATACAATAAATCTACCTCTACACTAAATCTCCCCCAGCCATACAATAAATCTGCTCCCACACTAAATCTCCCCCACCCATACAATAAATCTGTCCCCACACTAAATCTCCCCACAGCCATACAATAAATCTCCCCTACACTAAATCTCCCCTCAGCCACGCAATAAATCTCCCCCCACACTAAATCTCCCCCCAGCCATACAATAAATCTGCCCCCTCACTAAATCTCCCCCCAGCCATACATTCAATCTGCCCCCTCACTAAATCTCCCCCCAGCCATACATTCAATCTGCCCCTACATTAAATCTCTCCCCAGCCATACAATAAATCTGCCCCACACTAAATCTCCCCCAGCCATGCAATAAATCTACCCCACAATAAATCTCCCCCCACACTAAATCACCCAACAGCCATACAATAAATCTACCACCATACTAAATCTCCCCCAGCCATGCAATAAATCTCCCCCCACACTTAATATGCCCCCAACCATACAATAAATCTCCCCCACACTAAATCTCCTCCCAGCCATACAATAAATCTCCCCCACAATAAATCATCCCCCAGCCATACAATAAATCTCCCCCCAGCCATACAATAAATCTCCCCCCACACTAAATCTCCCCCAGCCATACAATAAATCTGCCCCTACACTAAATCTCCCCCCAGCCATACAATAAATCTGCCCCTACACTAAATCTCCCCCCAGCCATACAATAAATCTGCCCCCACACTAAATCTCCCCCCAGCCATACAATAAATCTGCCCCTACACTAAATCTCCCCCAGCCATACAATAAATCTGCCCCCACACTAAATCTCCCCCCAGCCATACAATAAATCTGCCCCCACACTAAATCTCCCCCAACAATACAATAAATCTACCCCTACACTAAATCCCCCCCAGCCATACAATAAATCTGCCCCCACACTAAATCTCCCCACAGCCATACAATAAATCTGTCCCCACACTAAATCTCCCCCCATCCATACAATAAATCTGCCCCTACACTAAATCTCCCCCCAGTCATACAATAAATCTGCCCCCACACTAAATCTCCCCCAGCGAAACAATAAATCAGTCCCCACACTAAATCCCCCCCAGCCATACGATAAATCTGCCCCCAAACTAAATCTTCTCCTAGCCATACAATAAATCTACCTCTACACTAAATCTCCCCCAGCCATACAATAAATCTGCTCCCACACTAAATCTCCCCCAGCCATACAATAAATCTGTCCCCACACTAAATCTCCCCCCAGCCATACAATAAATCTGCCCCTACACTAAATCTCCCCACAGCCATACAATAAATTTCCCCTACACTAAATCTCCCCCCAGCCACGCAATAAATCTACCCCCACACTAAATCTCCCCACAGCCATACAATAAATCTGCCCCCACACTAAATCTCCCCACAGCCATACAATAAATCTGCCCCTACACTAAATCTCCCCCAGCCACACAATAAATCTGCCCCTACACTAAATCTCCCCCCAGCCATACAATAAATCTGCCCCCTCACTAAATCTCCCCCCAGCCATACATTTAATCTGCCCCCTCACTAAATCTCCCCCCAGCCATACATTCAATCTGCCCCTACATTAAATCTCTCCCCAGCCATACAATAAGTCTGCCCCACACTAAATCTCCCCCAGCCATACAATAAAGCTACCCCACAATAAATATCCCCCCACACTAAATCACCCAACAGCCATACAATAAATCTACCCCCACACTAAATCACCCCCCAGCCATACAATAAATCTACCCCCACACTAAATCACCCCCCAGCCATACAATAAATCTGCCCCTACACTAAATCTCCCCCCAGCCATACAATAAATCTCCCCCCAGCCATACAATAAATCTCCCCCCAGCCATACAATATATCTCCCCCAGCCATACAATAAATCTACCCCCACACTAAATCACCCCCCAGCCATACAATAAATCTACCCCAACACTAAATCACCCCCCAGCCATACAATAAACCTGCCCCTACACTAAATCTCCCCCCAGCCATACAATAAATCTGCCCCTACACTAAATCTCCCCCCAGCCATACAATAAATCTGCACCTACACTAAATCTCCCCCAGCCATACAATAAATCTACACCTACTCTAAATCTCCCCCCACACTAAATCACCCCCCAGCCTTACAATAAATCTCCATCTACACTAAATCCAACCCAGCCATACAATAAATCTGCCCCCACACTAAATCTCCCCCCAGCCATACAATAAATCTCCATCTACACTAAATCTGCCCACAGCCATACAATAAATCTGTCCCCACACTAAATCACCCCCCAGCCATACAATAAATCTACCCCCACATTAAATCACCCCCCAGCCATACAATAAATCTGCCCCTACACTAAATCTCCCCCCAGCCATACAATAAATCTCCCCCCAGCCATACAATAAATCTCCCCCCAGCCATACAATATATCTCCCCCAGCCATACAATAAATCTACCCCAACACTAAATCACCCCCCAGCCATACAATAAACCTGCCCCTACACTAAATCTCCCCCCAGCCATACAATAAATCTCCCCCAGCCATACAATAAATCTGCCCCTACACTAAATCTCCCCCCAGCCATACAATAAATCTGCCCCTACACTAAATCTCCCCCAGCCATACAATAAATCTACACCTACTCTGAATCTCCCCCCACACTAAATCACTCCCCAGCCATACAATAAATCTCCATCTACACTAAATCCGCCCCAGCCATACAATAAATCTCCTCCCACACTAAATCTGCCCACAGCCATACAATAAATCTGTCCCCACACTAAATCACCCCCCAGCCATACAATAAATCTGCCCCTACACTAAATCTCCCCCCAGCCATACAATAAATCTCCCCCCAGCCATACAATAAATCTCCCCCCAGCCATACAATAAATCTCCCCCCAGCCATACAATATATCTCCCCCAGCCATACAATAAATCTACCCCCACACTAAATCACCCCCCAGCCATACAATAAATCTACCCCAACACTAAATCACCCCCCAGCCATACAATAAACCTGCCCCTACACTAAATCTCCCCCCAGCCATACAATAAATCTCCCCCAGCCATACAATAAATCTCCCCCAGCCATACAATAAATCTGCCCCTACACTAAATCTCCCCCCAGCCATACAATAAATCTGCCCCTACACTAAATCTCCCCCAGCCATACAATAAATCTACACCTACTCTAAATCTCCCCCCACACTAAATCACCCCCCAGCCATACAATAAATCTCCATCTACACTAAATCCGCCCCAGCCATACAATAAATCACCTCCCACACTAAATCTCCCCCCAGCCATACAATAAATCTCCATCTACACTAAATCTGCCCACAGCCATACAATAAATCTGTCCCCACACTAAATCACCCCCCAGCCATACAATAAATCTACCCCCACACTAAATCACCCCCCAGCCATACAATAAATCTGCCCCTACACTAAATCTCCCCCCAGCCATACAATAAATCTCCCCCCAGCCATACAATAAATCTCCCCCCAGCCATACAATATATCTCCCCCAGCCATACAATAAATCTACCCCCACACTAAATCACCCCCCAGCCATACAGTAAATCTACCCCAACACTAAATCACCCCCCAGCCATACAATAAACCTGCCCCTACACTAAATCTCCCCCCAGCCATACAATAAATCTCCCCCAGCCATACAATAAATCTCCCCCCAGCCATACAATAAATCTGCCCCTACACTAAATCTCCCCCCAGCCATACAATAAATCGGCCCCTACACTAAATCTCCCCCAGCCATACAATAAATCTACACCTACTCTGAATCTCCCCCCACACTAAATCACTCCCCAGCCATACAATAAATCTCCATCTACACTAAATCCGCCCCAGCCATACAATAAATCTCCTCCCACACTAAATCTGCCCACAGCCATACAATAAATCTGTCCCCACACTAAATCTCCCCACAGCCATACAATAAATCGCCCCTACACTAAATCTCCCCCTAGCCATGCAATAAATCTGTCCCTACACTAAATCTCCCCCCAGCCATACAATAAATCTGCCCCTACACTAAATCTCCCCCCAGCCATACAATAAATCTCCACTACGCTAAATCTCCCCCCAGCCATACAATAAATCTGCCCCTACACTAAATCTCCCAACAGCCACACAATAAATCTACCCCCATACTAAATCTCCCCCAGCCATACAATAAATCTGTACCCACACTAAATCTCCCCCAGCCATACAATAAATCTCCCCCCACACTTAATATGCCCCCAACCATACAATAAATCTCCCCCACACTAAATTTCCTCCCAGCCATACAATAAATCTCCCCCACAATAAATCATCCCCCAGCCATACAATAAATCTCCCCCACAATAAATCTCCCCCCACACTAAATCTCCCCCAGCCATACAATAAATCTGCCCCTACACTAAATCTCCCCCCAGCCATACAATAAATCTGCCTCTACACTAAATCTCCCCCCAGCCATACAATAAATCTCCCCCACAATCAATCTGCCCCCCAGCCATACAATAAATCTGCCCCTACACTAAATCACCCCCAGCCATACAATAAATCTGTCCCCACACTAAATCTCCCCACAGCCATACAATAAATATGTCCCCACACTAAATCTCCCCCCAGCCATACAATAAATCTGCCCCTACACTAAATCTCCCCCCAGCCATACAATAAATCTCACCCACAATAAATCTGCCCCCACACTAAATCACCCCCAGCCATACAATAAATCTGTCCCCACACTAAATCTCCCCCCAGCCATACAATAAATCTGTCCCCACACTAAATCTCCCCCAGCCATACAATAAATCTGTCCTCACACTAAATCTACCCAGCCATACAATAAATCTGCCCCCACACTAAATCTCCCCCCAGCAATACAATAAATCTCCCCCCACACTAAATCTCCCCCCAGCCATACAATAAATCTGACCCTACACTAGATCTACCCAGCCATACAATAAATCTGCCCCCACACTAAATCTCCCCCCAGCCATACAATAGATCTGCACCCACACTAAATCTCCCCCCCAGCCATACAATAAATCTGCCCCTACACTAAATCTCCCCCAGCCATACAATAAATCTGCCCCCACACTAAATCTCCCCCCAGCCATACAATAAATCTGCCCCCACACTAAATCTCCCCCAACAATACAATAAATCTACCCCTACACTAAATCCCCCCCGGCCATACAATAAATCTGCCCCCACACTAAATCTCCCCCAACAATACAATAAATCTACCCCTACACTAAATCCCCCCCAGCCATACAATAAATCTGCCCCCACACTAAATCTCCCCACAGACATACAATAATTCTCCACTACACTAAATCTCCCCCCAGCCATACAATAAATCTGCCCCTACACTAAATCTCCCCCCAGCCACACAATAAATTTACACCCATACTAAATCTCCCCCAGCCATGCAATAAATCTCCCCCCACACTTAATATGCCCCCAACCATTCAATAAATCTCCCCCACACTAAATCATCTCCCAGCCATACAATAAATCTCTCCCACAATAAATCATCCCCCAGCCATACAATAAATCTCCCCCACAATAAATCTCCCCCAGCCATACAATAAATCTCCCCCCACACTAAATCTCCCCCAGCCATTCAATAAATCTGCCCCTACACTAAATCTCCCCCCAGCCATACAATAAATCTGCCCCTACACTAAATCTCCCCCCAGCCATACAATAAATCTCCCCCACAATAAATCTGCCCCCCAGCCATACAATAAATCTGCCCCTACACTAAATCACCCCCAGCCATACAATAAATCTGTCCCCACACTAAATCTCCCCACAGCCATACAATAAATCTGTCCCCACACTAAATCTCCCCCCAGCCATACAATAAATCTGCCCCTACACTAAATCTCCCCCCAGCCATACAATAAATCTCCCCCACAATAAATCTGCCCCCACACTAAATCACCCCCAGCCATACAATAAATCTGTCCCCACACTAAATCTCCCCCCAGCCATACAATAAATCTGTCCCCACACTAAATCTCCCCCAGCCATACAATAAATCTGTCCTCACACTAAATCTACCCAGCCATACAATAAATCTGCCCCCACACTAAATCTCCCCCCAGCAATACAATAAATCTCCCCCCACACTAAATCTCCCCCCAGCCATACAATAAATCTAACCCTACACTAGATATACCCAGCCATACAATAAATCTGCCCCCACACTAAATCTCCCCCCAGCCATACAATAAATCTGCCCCCACACTAAATCTCCCCCCAGCCATACAATAAATCTGCCCCTACACTAAATCTCCCCCAGCCATACAATAAATCTGCCCCCACACTAAATCTCCCCCCAGCCATACAATAAATCTGCCCCCACACTAAATTTCCCCCAACAATACAATAAATCTACCCCTACACTAATTCCCCCCCAGCCATACAATAAATCTGCCCCCACACTAAATCTCCCCACAGCCATACAATAAATCTGTCCCCACACTAAATCTCCCCCCAGCCATACAATAAATCTGCCCCTACACTAAATCTCCCCCCAGCCATACAAAAAATCTGCATCTACACTAAATCTCCCGCAGCCATACAATAAATCTGCCCCTACACTAAATCTCCCCCAAGCCATACAATAAATCTGCCCCTACACTAAATCTCCCCCCAGCCATACAATAAATCTGCCCCCTCACGAAATCTACCCACAGCCATACCATAAATCTACCCCATACTAAATCCCCCCCAGCCATACAATAAATCTCCTCCCACACTAAATCTCCCCGCAGCCATACAATAAATCTGCCCCCACACTAAATCTCCCCCCAGCCATACATTAAATCTGCCCCTACACTAAATCTCCCCCCAGCCATACAATAAATCTGCCCCTACACTAAATCTCCCCCTAGCCACACAATAAATCTACCCCCATGCTAAATCTCCCCCAGCCATACAATAAATCTGCCCGCACACTAAATCTCCCTACAGCCATACAATAAATCTCCGCCCACATTAAATCTCCCCCAGCCCTACAATAAATCTGCCACCACACTAAATCTCCCCCAGGCATACAATAAATCTGCCCCTACATTAAATCTCTGCCCAGCCATACAATAAATCTGCCCCTACACTAAATCTCCCCCCAGCCATACAATAAATTTGAGCCACACTAAATCTCCCCCCAGCCATACAATAAATCTCCCCCACAATAAATCTGCCCCCACACTAAATCTCCCCCAGCCATACAATAAATCTGCCCCCACACTAAATCTCCCCCAGCCATACAATCAATCTGTCCCCACACTAAATCTACCCAGCCACACAATAAATCTGCCCCTACACTAAATCTCCCCCAGCCATACAATAAATCTGCCC
Source organism: Phyllobates terribilis (assembly GCF_046119375.1). Lineage (NCBI taxonomy): Eukaryota > Metazoa > Chordata > Amphibia > Anura > Dendrobatidae > Phyllobates > Phyllobates terribilis. Next base: position 33,688,709 of record NW_027362774.1, on the reverse strand, counting down.
CCACACTAAATCTCCCCCCAGCCATACAATAAATCTGCCCCCACACTAAATCTCCCCCAGCAATACAATAAATCTACCCCCACACTGAATCCCCCCCAGCCATACAATAAATCTGCCCCTACACTAAATCTCCCCCAGCCATACAATATTCTGCCCCCACACTAAATCTCCCCCCAACCATACAATAAATCTCCATCTACACTAAATCTCCCCACAGCCATACAATAAATCTGCCCCTACACTAAATCTCCCCCCAGCCATACAATAAATCTGCCCCTACACTAAATCTCCCCCAGCCATGCATTAAATCTGCCCCTACACTAAATCTCCCCACAGCCACACAATAAATCTACCCCCATACTAAATCTCCCCCAGCCACGCAATAAATCTCCCCCCACACTAAATATGCCCCCAACCATACAATAAATCTGCCCCTACACTAATTCTCCCTACAGCCATACAATAAATCTGCCCCCACACTAAATCCCCCCAGCCATACAATAAATATGCCCCCACACTAAATCTCCCCCAGCCATACAATAAATCTGCCCTCACACGAAATCTACCCCCAGCCATACAATAAATCTGTCACCACACTAAATCTCCCCCAGCCATACAATAAATCTGCCCCTACACTAAATCTACCCCTAGCCATACAATAAATCTGCCCCTACACTAAATCTCCCCCCAGCCATACAATAAATCGCCCCCAGCCATACAATAAATCTCCTCCCACAATAAATCCCCCCCGAGCCATACAATAAACCTCCATCTACACTAAATCTCCCCACAGCCATACAATAAATCTGCCCCCACACTAAATCTCCCCCCAGCCATACAATAAATCTCCATCTACACTAAATCTCCCCACAGCCATACAATAAATCTGCCCCCACACTAAATCTCCCCACAGCCATACAATAAATCTGCCCCCACACTAAATCTCCCCCAGTCATGCAATAAATCTGCCCCTACACTAAATCTCTCCACAGCCATACAATAAATCTACCCCTACACTAAATCTCGCTCCAGCCATACAATAAATCTTCCCTACACTAAATCTCCCCACAGCCATACAATAAATCTGCATCTACACGAAATTTCCCCACAGCCATACAATAAATCTGCATCCACACTAAATCTCCCCCTAGCCATACAATAAATCTGCCCCTACACTAAATATCCCCCTAGCCATACAATAAATCTGCCCCCACACGAAATCTACTCCCAGCCATACAATAAATCTGCCACCACACTAAATCTCCCTACAGCCATACAATAAATCTGCCCCTACACTAAATCTCCCCCTAGCCATACAATAAATCTGCCCCTATACTAAATATCCCCCTAGCCATACAATAAATCTGCCCCCACACGAAATCTACCCCCAGCCATACAATAAATCTGCCACCACACTAAATTTTCCTACAGCCATACAATAAATCTGCCCCTACACTAAATCTCACCTTAGCCATACAATAAATCTGCCCCTACACTAAATATCCCCCTAGCCATACAATAAATCTGCCCCCACACTAAATCCCCCCCGAGCCATACAATAAATCTGCCCCCACACTAAATCTCCCCTAGCCATGCAATAAATCTGTCCCTACACTAAATCTCCCCCCAGCCATACAATAAATCTGCCCCCACACTAAATCTCCCCCAGCCATGCAATAAATCTGCCCCTACACTAAATCTCCCCACAGCCATACAATAAATCTACCCCTACACTAAATCTCCCTCCAGCCATACAATAAATCTCCCCTACACTAAATATCCCCCTAGCCATACAATAAATCTGCCCCTACACTAAATCTCCCCCCAGCCATACAATAAATCTGCCCCCACACTAAATCTCCCCCAGCCATGCAATAAATCTGCCCCTACACTAAATCTCCCCACAGACATACAATAAATCTACCCCTACACTAAATCTCCCTCCAGCCATACAATAAATCTCCCCTACACTAAATTTCCCTCCAGCCATACAATAAATCTCCCCTACACTAAATCTCCCCTACACTAAATCTCCCCACAGCCATACAATAAATCTGCATCTACACTAAATTTCCCCACAGCCATACAATAAATCCACATCTACACTAAATCTCCCCACAGCCATACAATAAATCTGCCCCCTCACGAAATCTACCCACAGCCATACCATAAATCTACCCCATACTATATCCCCCCCAGCCATACAATAAATCTCCTCCCACACTAAATCTCCCCGCAGCCATACAATAAATCTGCCCCCACACTAAATCTCCCCCCAGCCATACATTAAATCTGCCCCTACACTAAATCTCCCCCCAGCCATACAATAAATCTACCCCCTCACTAAATCTCCCTACAGCCATACAATAAATCTGCCCGCACACTAAATCTCCCTACAGCCATACAATAAATCTCCGCCCACATTAAATCTCCCCCAGCCCTACAATAAATCTGCCACCACACTAAATCTGCCCCAGGCATACAATAAATCTGCCCCTACATTAAATCTCTGCCCAGCCATACAATAAATCTGCCCCTACACTAAATCTCCCCCCAGCCATACAATAAATTTGAGCCACACTAAATCTCCCCCCAGCCATACAATAAATCTCCCCTCAATAAATCTGCCCCCACACTAAATCTCCCCCAGCCATACAATAAATCTGCCCCCACACTAAATCTCCCCCCAGCAATACAATAAATCTGCCCCCACACTAAATCTCCCCAAGCAATACAATAAATCTACCCCTACACTAAATCCCCCCCAGCCATACAATAAATCTGCCCCTACACTAAATCTCCCCCAGCCATACAATATTCTGCCCCTACACTAAATCTCCCCCCAGCCATACAATAAATCTACCCCTACACTAAATCTCGCTCCAGCCATACAATAAATCTTCCCTACACTAAATCTCCCCACAGCCATACAATAAATCTGCATCTACACGAAATTTCCCCACAGCCATACAATAAATCTGCATCCACACTAAATCTCCCCCTAGCCATACAATAAATCTGCCCCTACACTAAATATCCCCCTAGCCATACAATAAATCTGCCCCCACACGAAATCTACTCCCAGCCATACAATAAATCTGCCACCACACTAAATCTCCCTACAGCCATACAATAAATCTGCCCCTACACTAAATCTCCCCCTAGCCATACAATAAATCTGCCCCTATACTAAATATCCCCCTAGCCATACAATAAATCTGCCCCCACACGAAATCTACCCCCAGCCATACAATAAATCTGCCACCACACTAAATTTTCCTACAGCCATACAATAAATCTGCCCCTACACTAAATCTCACCTTAGCCATACAATAAATCTGCCCCTACACTAAATATCCCCCTAGCCATACAATAAATCTGCCCCCACACTAAATCCCCCCCGAGCCATACAATAAATCTGCCCCCACACTAAATCTCCCCTAGCCATGCAATAAATCTGTCCCTACACTAAATCTCCCCCCAGCCATACAATAAATCTGCCCCCACACTAAATCTCCCCCAGCCATGCAATAAATCTGCCCCTACACTAAATCTCCCCACAGCCATACAATAAATCTACCCCTACACTAAATCTCCCTCCAGCCATACAATAAATCTCCCCTACACTAAATATCCCCCTAGCCATACAATAAATCTGCCCCTACACTAAATCTCCCCCCAGCCATACAATAAATCTGCCCCCACACTAAATCTCCCCCAGCCATGCAATAAATCTGCCCCTACACTAAATCTCCCCACAGACATACAATAAATCTACCCCTACACTAAATCTCCCTCCAGCCATACAATAAATCTCCCCTACACTAAATCTCCCTCCAGCCATACAATAAATCTCCCCTACACTAAATCTCCCCTACACTAAATCTCCCCACAGCCATACAATAAATCTGCATCTACACTAAATTTCCCCACAGCCATACAATAAATCCACATCTACACTAAATCTCCCCACAGCCATACAATAAATCTGCCCCCTCACGAAATCTACCCACAGCCATACCATAAATCTACCCCATACTATATCCCCCCCAGCCATACAATAAATCTCCTCCCACACTAAATCTCCCCGCAGCCATACAATAAATCTGCCCCCACACTAAATCTCCCCCCAGCCATACATTAAATCTGCCCCTACACTAAATCTCCCCCCAGCCATACAATAAATCTACCCCCTCACTAAATCTCCCTACAGCCATACAATAAATCTGCCCGCACACTAAATCTCCCTACAGCCATACAATAAATCTCCGCCCACATTAAATCTCCCCCAGCCCTACAATAAATCTGCCACCACACTAAATCTGCCCCAGGCATACAATAAATCTGCCCCTACATTAAATCTCTGCCCAGCCATACAATAAATCTGCCCCTACACTAAATCTCCCCCCAGCCATACAATAAATTTGAGCCACACTAAATCTCCCCCCAGCCATACAATAAATCTCCCCTCAATAAATCTGCCCCCACACTAAATCTCCCCCAGCCATACAATAAATCTGCCCCCACACTAAATCTCCCCCCAGCAATACAATAAATCTGCCCCCACACTAAATCTCCCCAAGCAATACAATAAATCTACCCCTACACTAAATCCCCCCCAGCCATACAATAAATCTGCCCCTACACTAAATCTCCCCCAGCCATACAATATTCTGCCCCTACACTAAATCTCCCCCCAGCCATGCAATAAATCTGCCCCTACACTAAATCTCCAAACAGCCACACAATAAATCTACCCCCATACTAAATCTCCCCCAGCCACGCAATAACTCTCCCCCCACACGAAATCTACCCCCAGCCATACAATAAATCTGCCACCACACTAAATCTCCCTACAGCCATACAATAAATTTGCCCCTACACTAAATCTCACCTTAGCCATACAATAAATCTGCCCCTACACTAAATATCCCCCTAGCCATACAATAAATCTACCCCCACACTAAATCCCCCCAGCCCTACAATAAATCTGCCCATACACTAAATCTCCCCCAGCCATGCAATAAATCTGCCCCTACACTAAATCTCCCCCCAGCCATACAATAAATCTGCCCCCACACTAAATCTCCCCCAGCCATGCAATAAATCTGCCCCTACACTAAATCTCCCCACAGCCATACAATAAATCTACCCCTACACGAAATCTCCCTCCAGCCATGCAATAAATCTCCCCTACACTAAATATCCCCCTAGCCATACAATAAATCTGCCCCTACACTAAATCTCCCCCCAGCCATACAATAAATCTGCCCCCACACTAAATCTCCCCCCAGCCATACAATAAATCTGCCCCCACACTAAATCTCCCCCAGCCATGCAATTAATCTGCCCCTACACTAAATCTCCCCCCACCGATACAATAAATCTCCCCTACATTAAATCTCCCCACAGCCATACAATAAATCTGCCCCTACACTAAATCACCCCCCAGCCATACAATAAATCTGCCCCCACACTAAATCTCCCCACAGCCATACAATAAATCTACCCCTACACTAAATCTCCCTCCAGCCATACAATAAATCTCCCCTACATTAAATCTCCCCACAGCCATACAATAAATCTGCCCCTACACTAAATCACCCCCCAGCCATACAATAAATCTGCCCCCACACTAAATCTCACCACAGCCATACAATAAATCTGCCCCCACACTAAATCTCCCCCAGCCATGCAATAAATCTGCCCCTACACTAAATCTCCCCACAGCCATACAATATATCTTCCCCTACACTAAATCTCCCTCCAGCCATACAATAAATCTCCCCTACACTAAATCTCCCCACAGCCATACAATAAATCTGCATCTACACTAAATTTCCCCACATTCATACAATAAATCTGCATCTACACTAAATCTCCCCACAGCCATACAATAAATCTGCCCCTACACTAAATCTCCCCCTAGCCATACAATAAATCTGCCCCTACACAAAATATCCCCCTAGCCATACAATAAATCTGAACCTACACTAAATCTCCCCCCAGCCATACAATAAATCTGCCCCACACGAAATCTACCCCCAGCCATACAAAAAATCTGCCACCACACTAAATCTCCCCCCAGCCATACAATAAATCTAGCCCTACACTAAATCTCCCCCCAGCCACACAATAAATCTACCCCCATACTAAATCTCCCCCTGAGATGCAATAAATCTCCCCCCACACTAAATCTCCCCCCCAGCCGTACAATAAATCTGCCTCTACACTAAATCTCCCCCCAGCCATACAATAAATCTGCCCCTACACTAAACCCCCCCAGCCATACAATAAATCTGCCCCTACATTAAATCTCTCCCAAGCCATACAATAAATCTGCCCCACAATAAATCTCCCCCCAGACTAAATCAGCCCCCAGCCATACAATAAATCTGCCCCTACACTAAATCTCCCCCAGCCATGCAATAAATCTCGTCCCAGCCATACAATATATCTCCCCCAGCCATACAATAAATCTACCCCCACACTAAATCACCCCCCAGCCATACAATAAATCTACCCCCACACTAAATCACCCCCCAACCATACAATAAATCTGCCCCTACACTAAATCTCCCCCCAGCCATACAATAAATCTGGCCCTACACTAAATCTCACCACAGCCATACAATAAATCTGCCCCTACACTAAATCTCCCCCTAGCCATACAATAAATCTACCCCCACACTAAATCACACCCCAGCCATATAATAAATCTGCCCCTACACTAAATCTCCCCCCAGCCATACAATAAATCTGCCCCTACACTAAATCTCCCCCCAGCCATACAATAAATCTACCCCTACACTAAATCTCCCCCCAGCCATACAATAAATCTGCCCCCTCACTAAATCTCCTCCAGCCATACAATAAATCTCCCCCACACTAAATCTCCTCCAGCAATACAATAAATCTACCTGACGCGCCCCTGGGCCTACTTAGTGTAGCGTTGCGCACGCTGGGACTACCCGGAGCCGGGCCTGTTGGGGGTAGTAGTTTCGTGGCGATGACCCGGTCCGTGCCCAGGGAGTCAGACTAAGTGGCGGTATATTAGCAGATGTAGGACGACTACGCCACCTGTTGAATGCAGCTATGGAGCTGCCGCTGCAGGGCAGACCGCTGAGGCCGGTGGAAGGATGGTGCAGCGTGGATGGTATAACCCCCAACGGGAGGGGTATGGCCTCAGGGCAGCCGACGTGGATGATGGGGGTAGTAGGAACCACTCAGAGACGATGCGGTGTAGTTCAGGGTCTTTACTGGTGACAAAGATAGACCCTCCCGGAGTACTGGCTAGCGGTCGGGGCCTGGTCAGTCCTTGAGCAGATGGGATCCCCCTTGGCCAGGCGGAGTTGTAGGCCTCCCCAACTAATTGTACTCTTCTGGCTTCCTTGCTAGAGGCGGGTAAAGGTAGCCCACGTCCCTGAGTGTACCGTGTGGTGCTCACCCGTATGGCCGGTGACTCGGGGCCTTCTAGTGGCTTCCGCTCCACGACGGCGGTGCTGGTCCCACGCGTGTGACTGTGCCTTCGGGTTTCTTGGCCAGAGGACCTGAAATCCCCTGCCGGGCGGTTTCTGCTGCTGGGTCTGGGTTAATCCCCACAGCCTCGGACTCCGGGTCCGGTGGTAACTCTTCAATCAGGGCGAGCTCTTCAGCTGCCAGCCCCTGATTCCTTTTTGCACTACTCCCACTGAGCTCCTGATCTTTCTTTCCTAAGCTGCTCCTCTTCTTCTCTCTACTCTACTCACTAACCCTGCCTCAGCCCCAGCTTTATATAGGGGAAGTTCTTCCCCTCCCAGGACTGGGCAGGAGGTGTGGCATGCATAGGATTCCTGACCAAGAGACCTCCCACCTGCTCTCAGACGTAATATCTCTATTATTGTGGCAACCAGACCCCTGGGGTGTCACATTCCCCCCTAGTAAAATTTAGTACTCCGGGACTAAACATATTTTTGTAACATACCAAATTACAAACAGAAACAACGCAATAAAGAAAAACATTAGGATGGTCACGGCGTGTCCGCAACCGGGTGCAGTTTTTCAAGAAAACAAGGGTGTCCATTTCACCAAAAACAGGGAGACGTAACCAAGTAGGGGTCTGTCCTGCCCCGAGTCCTTAACAGTCTTTAGTCCGTCCTGGGTTACGCTCCAACTATATGCACAAAGGATTCCCGGTAAATCCACCAAAGACTCCTATAAATAACTACAAACACATAATTATACACAAGCAACAATAAACAGGTAAACATTAATAGAATAGCTTGAACATTTAGATCCTCCACCGTATGGGCAACTGGCCTCTAGTGACCCTAGTGGACCTACGGAGCTGGCTGACTGGTCCTGAGCTACAGGGTATAGGAGCTGTCAAGGGTAAACTGGGCAGCCGTCTACGGACTCTTTGGCTCACTAGGGGTATGGCAGGCTCACTATAAGCAGAGGGTTGATTCTCCTGGTCTGCTTGTGTGGGGTCTTCTGCCTCCTGGACCGGCTGTTCTTCCAGTTCTACCTGCGTCTCCGTAGGCACTTGGGATGCTGGTTGGAGGAACGTGAGGACGGGTACCACAACAGCACCATTGACTTGAGTCCAAGACCGAGGGAAGTCTCCGAGCACAGTACTAACCATATCTTCCCTTTCCTCTACGGGTCGAGGGTCCTCTTGTTCCTCTTCAGGGTTCCGTAGCTGTTCGGGACACTTCTTTAGGTGATCCCGGGATACAATGGCTGTGGTTTCCCCTCCGTCTTTACTGATTGTACAGATCTTCGGGTTGTCGTGGCTTGAGGGCAGTACGGTGTACGGGTCCTTCTCCCATTGGTCGTCCAACTTGTGGAGCCGTCTTTTCCTCTTCAAGACCTGCTCTCCGGGCACCAGGGGAACAGCGGGAGCATACTGGTTGTAAGTTTTCTCTTGTCTTTCCCTAGCTTGACAGAGACTACGCTCCACGCTCTCCTGTACTTTTCGGTATTGCTGCTGCCTCTCTGTGTCCCAGTTGGCTTCTGGTGAAGTGTCCTCGGGTGTCAGGACTCCCATCTCCAGATCAACAGGAAGCTTACCAGGTCTTGCCCTCATTAGGTAAGCCGGGGTACAGTTGGTGGAACCTACAGGGATGTGGTTGTATAGGTCCACCAGGTCGGGCAGCTTCTCAGCCCACAGACTGCGTTCCTCCAGGGGCAATGTTTTCAGGAGATCTATCACCACCTGGTTCATTTTCTCACAAAGTCCATTAGTTTGCGGGTGATAGGGTGTTGTTCTAATCTTCCGGCAGCCATACAGGGTGCAGAACTCCTGGAAGACTTCCGCTTCAAAGGCAGGCCCCTGGTCCGTCAGCACCTGCTCCGGGTATCCGTGCGGACGGCAGAAGTGCTGCTGGAAGGCTCTAGCTGCTGTTTGAGCCGTTAAGTCCTTGACGGGGACGACAACCAAGAACCGGGAGTAGTGATCCACGATGGTTAATGCGTAGACGTAGCCACTTCTGCTTGGGGTCAGTTTTACATGATCCAAGGCTACCAGTTCCAACGGCTGTCTGGTGATGAATGACTGCAGGGGAGTCTTCTGGCTGGCACGGTCCCTCCTTCTTAGGTTGCATGGGCCACAGTCTCTGCACCACCTCTCGATGGTTCCTCTCATGCCTACCCAATGGAACCGCCCGCGCAGCAGGAACTCCAGCTTCTTCCATCCGAAGTGCCCAGCTCCGTCGTGGTATGCCTCCATCACCATAGCTGCGTCTCTTCTTGGCACCACTACTTGCCAGATTAGTTCATGCGTCCGGGAGTTAACCATTCTGCGGCACAACTTCCCCTTGTAAAGGAACAGTCGACTCTTCTCAGCCCACAGTTGCTTGGCTTCCTCCGGAGCGTCTGGGTCAAGGCGTGCATCTGGCCGAGTCAGCATCTCCTTTACCAGTCGGACGGCAGGGTCACTGTCTTGCGTCTCCGCCCAGTTGTAATGAGGTAATGGGTTGAACGTAGCGGACTGCTTACTCCTTACACGGTGGGAATACTGGATAGTCCCATGACGGTGGAACGCGGGGAGTTCAACTTCTTCCAGTTCCTCTGAGTCTTCCCCTACGTCCGGTAGGTTCGGCATCCTGGACAGGGCGTCCGCGTTGGTATTGGAGCGTCCTGCCCGGTATTTGATTGTAAATTCATAGTTGGACAAGCGGGCCATCCATCTCTGCTCTAGGGCACCGAGTCTTGCAGTGTCCAGGTGTGTCAACGGGTTGTTATCCGTGTACACGGTGAACCGGGAAGCAGCAAGGTAGTGCTTAAAGCGTTCGGTGACTGCCCACACCACTGCCAGGAACTCTAGCTTAAATGAGCTGTAATTCTCAGGGTTTCTTTCGGTGGGTCGCAGTTTTCGGCTGGCGTAAGCAATTACCCGTTCTTTCCCCTGCTGGATCTGGGATAGTACGGCTCCTAGCCCGATGTTACTGGCGTCGGTGTAGAGGATAAAGGGCTGGCTGTAATCCGGGTACGCCAGGATTTCATCCCCCGTGAGGGCCATCTTCAGCTGGCGGAAGGACTCTTCTTCCAGCTTCTCCCATCTGAAGGGCGGCTTCTGGTTCTTGGCCTTCCTGGACTGGCCTATCAGGAGGTCCTGCATAGGAGCTGCCTTTTTGGTGAAACCGGGAATGAATCTTCGGTAGTAGCCTACCAACCCGAGGAACTGCCTCACTTCCTTTACGCTGGAGGGGCTTGGCCATTCCTTAATTGCGGTGATCTTATCAGGGTCGGGAGCCACTCCGTCAGCACTCACCACGTGTCCCAGGTACTGCACCTTTGGCTTCAGGAGGTGACACTTGGAGGGTTTCACCTTTAGGCCGTAACTTGCCAGAGCTTCGAACACTTCCGCCAGGTGTTTCAGGTGGTCCTCGTAGGTCTTGGAATAGACGATGACATCGTCCAGGTATAACAGGACCGTCTCAAAGTTTCGGTGTCCCAGACAGCATTCCATCAATCGCTGGAAGGTTCCTGGTGCGTTGCAGAGTCCGAACGGCATGCAGGTAAACTCGCTAAGTCCCATCGGGGTGGTGAATGCGGTCTTCTCCCGGTCCGCCTCTGCTACAGGAACCTGCCAGTACCCGCTAGTGAGATCCAAGGTGGAGAAGAAGTTAGCAGATTTTAAAGCAGCCAAAGACTCCTCTATCCTTGGTAAGGGGTACGCATCTTTGTGTGTGATACGGTTGATTTTCCGGTAATCTACACACATTCTCATGGTGTTGTCTTTCTTTTTAACCAAGACTAGTGGAGCTGCCCAGGGGCTACAGCTATCCCTGATTACCCCAGCCTCCTTCATGTCTCTAAGCATCCCCTTGGCGTGTTGGTAGTGTGCAGGGGGTACGGGTCGATACCTCTCTTTTATGGGAGGATGGTCTCCCATGGGGATGTGGTGTTCTACCCCCTTGACTCGCCCGAAGTCTAACGGGTGTTTACTAAACACTCTCTCGTACTCTTGAACCACCCGGTAGACTCCCTGTTTCTGGTGGGAGGGAGTGGAGTCAGTACCCAAATGTAGTTGCTGACACCAATCCTCCATTATTTTCTCAGAGCCGTTACCTTCCTCCGGATGAGATGGAGGCAAGGGTTCCACAGACTGTATAGAATTTTGGTTGATAGTATATAATTTGGCTAGCGTAGCATACCGGGGCAGGTATACTTCCCTTTTCCCAATATTTATTATGCGAACGGGTACCCTCCCATGGCGTACATCAACTACCCCCCGGGCTGTCAAAATGGTGGGCCTACTGTCTGAGTAGACTGGCTCTACCATGGCCTGGTAATCTCTACCTCTCAGACCAATAGCTGCCCGGCACCAAATCATCATTTCACTTTTCGGGGGCATGGCAATAGGGAAAGGGTCACACATTCTTACGCTACCAATCTCACCACCGGAGAGTTCCACCTGTTGCCGTCGCATCAGTGCCCGGATCTCTTTCTGGAGCACTCGCTGCTGGCCGGAGCTGGCGTTCTTGGCAACCTGCTGTAAAATGAAAATCACCTCTGCAAGACAATTTTCAATCACATTAGTTCCTAGAGTTATCTTTGGGTGACTCTCGCGCTTGTCAATGTCTACAATGATCAGTCCCTGTGCTGCCAGTTCGACTCTACCGATTTTAATGGTCATTTCTTTAAATCCGATCTGTGGCACGGGCTGACCATTACTGGCGATGATACTCAAGTCGTCGTCTGGATAGCGGGTTATATCCGAGTCATTCCAGTACTGCTTGAAGAGCACGTACGGGATGGTGGTGACCTGTGACCCGGTGTCCAGTAGGGCACTCATAGGGATGCCATCCAGTACCACAGGCAAGACTGGACGTCCTCCCACATATTTGTCGCGCCAGTTCGATGGGCCTGGTGATCTTTTTCCTGGGGGTTGGCCCTCTACCCCAGGTTGTGCCAGTTTAAAGGACAGTACCTTGCCATATGTCCGGGTTGATTGCAGCGGCGGCAGATAGGTTGTCCGTCCTCGTTGTACCGGTCGCTGGGTCTTCCTCTGGCCGGTGGGGTCCTCCTTGGTCGACGCCACGGGATGTCCTCTGGTCCGGATGCCAGCTGGATCTTCCCTGGAGTGGAAACCTGTAAAGACTGCACAGTTCGGGTTAGCGCAGCTACGCTTTTAGCTAGCTCTTGGACCTGATGGTGCAGGTCCGGAGCCGGGTCATTGTTCAAAGCCTGCGCGTCAGCTCCCACAGGCCCTGTCGACAAGGGCGCCGCCTCCTGGTGGTAAGCGGTAGTAGGGCGCCTGTGGGTCACCACGCCACCCGGTGCCGGTTCTCGGAGCACCCGGATGGCTCTGTCCTTGAACTGTGCAAAGTCCAGATGAGGATCCTGTAAGGCCATTGCCCGCAACTGGGTTCGGTGGGCATTGCAATATAGTCCCTCTATAAATTGTTCGGTCAACAGCCTGTCCTCATTTCCCACGCCGTCAGGGTCGGTCTGCTTAATGGCTCTCAGGGCCTCTTGTAGGTTTAGTGCATAGTCCCTTATACTCTCATGTGCTCGCTGCTTGCACCCATAGAATCTAAGCTTAATCTCGGCTGAGGTGCGGGTATCAAAGGTGTCCCTCAGCCGGGTTAGTATCCCTGCGACAGTCCTCCTCCCAGGTGGCCAGGACTTTACCTCCCTTTGGGCTGCCCCGGTTAGTTGGGCCACCAGGATGCTCACTTTTTGCTCCTCTGTGAGGGGGTACACCTGGAAGAGGCTATCCAGCTTTTCTTTAAAGTCATTCAGGGTATGTGACTCCCCTGAGTACTGGGGTAGCCAGGCTGCTCCCGGGATATAGGGCATGGTGAAAGGCATGACTGCAGCAGCGGTGGCGCTGGCGGGGGTTGAGGCAGTGAAGCTCTCCTCCGTATCCGACATCTTTCTCCCCCCTAGTGGACCGTGGCCTACCTTGCGATGATCCTCTTCCGTAGGCCACGGCTCCGCAGTGGATCGTCAGGGTCGAGAACCTTCCGTCGCGCTCCTGTGACGTCGGCGTCTGCTGGGCTCCTTCCAGGACCTTACGCAACGTCCGGACGTGAGGCGGGGCTTCAGTTCTCGTGCGCTTTCAGAGTCCACGCCCCTCTTCTTCCCGCGCGGCGTCTTCAAGATGGCGTCCAACGGCTGGAAAACTCCACGGATGGCGGGAAGAAGGCAGAAGATGGCGCCGGATGGCGGGAATCTTCACCACTGGTAAGTTTGAACAGTCTTTTTCAGGCACGCAGTACCCGGTGGTTGCGGGCACGAGATCCTGCCGACTACGCCAAAAGCTGACGCGCCCCTGGGCCTACTTAGTGTAGCGTTGCGCACGCTGGGACTACCCGGAGCCGGGCCTGTTGGGGGTAGTAGTTTCGTGGCGATGACCCGGTCCGTGCCCAGGGAGTCAGACTAAGTGGCGGTATATTAGCAGTAGATGTAGGACGACTATGCCACCCGTTGAATGCAGCTATGGAGCTGCCGCTGCAGGGCAGACCGCTGAGGCCGGTGGAAGGATGGTGCAGCGTGGATGGTATAACCCCCAACGGGAGGGGTATGGCCTCAGGGCAGCCGACGTGGATGATGGGGGTAGTAGGAACCACTCAGAGACGATGCGGTGTAGTTCAGGGTCTTTACTGGTGACAAAGATAGACCCTCCCGGAGTACTGGCTAGCGGTCGGGGCCTGGTCAGTCCTTGAGGAGATGGGATCCCCCTTGGCCAGGCGGAGTTGTAGGCCTCCCCAACTAATTGTACTCTTCTGGCTTCCTTGCTAGAGGCGGGTAAAGGTAGCCCACGTCCCTGAGTGTACCGTGTGGTGCTCACCCGTATGGCCGGTGACTCGGGGCCTTCTAGTGGCTTCCGCTCCACGACGGCGGTGCTGGTCCCACGCGTGTGACTGTGCCTTCGGGTTTCTTGGCCAGAGGACCTGAAATCCCCTGAGGGCGGTTTCTGCTGCTGGGTCTGGGTTAATCCCCACAGCCTCGGACTCCGGGTCCGGTGGTAACTCTTCAATCAGGGCGAGCTCTTCAGCTGCCAGCCCCTGATTCCTTTTTGCACTGCTACCACTGAGCTCCTGATCTTTCTTTCCTAAGCTGCTCCTCTTCTTCTCTCTACTCTACTCACTAACCCTGCCTCAGCCCCAGCTTTATATAGGGGAAGTTCTTCCCCTCCCAGGACTGGGCAGGAGGTGTGGCATGCAGAGGATTCCTGACCAAGAGACCTCCCACCTGCTCTCAGACGTAATATCTCTATTACTGTGGCAACCAGACCCCTGGGGTGTCACATACCCCTACACAAAATCTCCCCCCAGACATATAATAAATCTGCTCCCACACTAAATCTCCCCCAGCAATACAATAAATCTGCCCCCTCACTAAATCTCCTCCAGCCATACAATAAATCTACCCCTACACTAAATCTCCCCCAGCCACACAATAAATCTGCCCCCACACTAAATCTCCTCCAGCAATACAATAAATCTACCCCTACACAAAATCTCCCCCCAGACATATAATAAATCTGCCCCTACACTAAATCTACCCCCAGCCATACAATAAATCTGTCCCCACACTAAATCTCCCCCAGCCATACAATAAATCTGCCCCACACTAAATCTCCCCCCAGCCATACAATAAATCTCCCCCCACACTAAATCTCCCCCAGCCATACAATAAATCTGTCCCTACACTAAATCTCCACCAGAAATACAATAAATCTGCCCCTATATTAAATCCCCCCCAGCCATACAATAAATCTTCCCCACACTAAATCTCCCCCCAGCCATACAATAAATCTCCCCCACAATAAATCTCCCCCCACACTAAATCTCCCCCCAGCCATACAATAAATCTGCCCCTACACTAAATCTCCCCCCAGCCATACAATATATCTGCATCTACACTAAATCTCCCCCCAACCATACAATAAATCTGCCCCTACACTAAATCTCCCCCCAGCCATACATTAAATCTCCCCCCACATTAAATCCCGCCCCCAGCCATACAATAAATCTGCCCCTACACTAAACCCCCCCCAGCCATACAATAAATCTGCCCCTACACTAAATCTCCTCCCAGCCATACAATAAATCTGCCCCTACCCTAAATCCCCCCCAGCCATACAATAAATCTGCCCCCACACTAAATCTCCCACCAGCCATACAATAAATCTGCCCCTACACTAACCCCCCCAGCCATACAATAAATCTGCCCCTACACTAAATCTCCCTAAAGCCATACAATAAATCTACCCCCACACTAAATCACGACCCAGCCATATAATAAATCTGCCCCTACACTAAATCTCCCCCAAGCCATACAGTAAATCTACCCCTACACTAAATCTCCCCCAGCCATACAATAAATCTCCATCTACACAAAATCTCCCCCCAGACATACAATAAATCTGCCCCTACACTAAATCTCCCCCCAGCCATACAATGAATCTGTCCCCACACTAAATCTCCCCACAGCCATACAATAAATCTCCCCCCACACTAAATCTCCCCCAGCCATACAATAAATCTGCCCCTACACTAAATCTCCCTCCAGCCATACAACAAATCTGCCCCTACACTAAATCTCCCCACAGCCATGCAATAAATCTAACCCCACACTAAATCTCCCCCCAGCCATACAATAAATCTGCCCCTACACTAAATCTCCCCCCAGCCATACAACAAATCTGCCCCTACACTAAATCTCCGGACAGCCATACAATAAATCTGACCCCACACTAAATCTCCCCCAGCCATATAATAAATCTTCCCCCACACTAAATCTCCCCCCAGCCATACAATAAATCTGCATCTACACTAAATCTCCCCCCAGCCAAACAATAAATTTAGTATGGGGGTAGATCTCCCCCCCAGCCATGCAATAAATCTGCCCCTACACTAAATCTCCTCCAGCCATACAATAAATCTGCCCCTATACTAAATCCCGCCCAGCCATACAATAAATCTGCCCCACACTAAATCTCCCCCCAGCCATACAATAAATCTCCCCCACAATAAATCTCCCCCCACACTAAATCTCCCCCCAGCCATACAATAAATCTGCCCCTACACTAAATCTCCCCCCAGACATACAATAAATCTGCCTCTACACTAAATCTCCCCCTAGCCATATAATAAATCTGCCCCTACACTAAATCCCCCCCCAGCCATACAATAAATCTGCCCCTACACTAAATCTCCTTACAGCCATAAAATAAATCTCCCCCACACTAAATCTCCCCCCAGCCATACAATAAATCTGCCCCTACACTAAATCTCCCCCCAGCCATACAATAAATCTGCCCCCAAACTAAATCTCCCCCCACCCATACAATAAATCTGCCCCTACACTAAATCCGCCCCCCCAGCCATACAATAAATCTACCCCCACACTAAATCTCCCACCAACCATACAATAAATCTCCCCCCACACTAAATCTCTCCCCAGCCATACAATAAATCTGCCCCTACACTAAATCTCCCCCCAGCCATACAATAAATCTGCATCTACACTAAATCTCCCCCCAACCATACAATAAATCTGCCCCTACACTAAATCTCCCCCTAGCCATACAATAAATCTGCCCCCACACTAAATCTCCCCCCAGCCATACAATAAATCTGCCCCTACACTAAATCCCCCCCCAGCCATACAATAAATCTGTCCCTACCTTAAGTCCCCCCCAGCCATGCAATAAATCTACCCCTGCACTAAATCCCCCCCAGCTATACAATAAATCTGCCCCTACACTAAATCTCCCCCCAACCATACAATAAATCTACCTCTACACTAAATCTCCCCCCAGCCATACAATAAATCTGCCCCCACACTAAATCTCCCCCCAGCCATACAATAAATCTGCCCCTACACTAAATCCGCCCCCCAGCCATACAATAAATCTGCCCCTACACTAAATCCCCCCCAGCCATACAATAAATCTGCCCCCACACTAAATCCCCCCCAGCCATACAATAGATCTGCCCCCACACTAAATCTCCCACCAGCCATACAATAAATCTCCCCCCACACTAAATCACCCCCCAGCCATATAATAAATCTGCCCCTACACTAAATCTCCCCCCAGCCATACAATGAATCTACCCCTACACTAAATCTCCCCCCAGCCATACAATAAATCTCCATCTACACAAAATCTCCCCCAGACATATAATAAATCTGCCCCTACACTAAATCTCCCCCCAGCCATACAATAAATCTGTCCCCACACTAAATCTCCCCCCAGCCATACAATAAATTTGCCCCACACTAAATCTCCCCCCAGCCATACAATAAATCTCCCCCCACACTAAATCTCCCCCAGCCATACAATAAATCTACCCCTACACTAAATCTCCCCCAGCCATACAATAAATCTCCATCTACACAAAATCTCCCCCCAGACATACCATAAATATGTCCCCACACTAAATCTCCCCCCAGCCATACAATAAATCTGCATCTACACTAAATCTCCCTACAGCCATACAATAAATTTAGTATGGGGGTAGATCTCCCCCACAGCCATGCAATAAATCTGCCCCTACACTAAATCTCTTCCAGCCATAAAATAAATCTGCCCCTATACTAATTCCCCCCCAGCCATACAATAAATCTGCCACCACTAAATCTCCCCCCAGCCATACAATAAATCTCCCCCACAATAAATCTAACCCCACACTAAATCTCCCCCCAGCCATACAATAAATCTGCCCCTACACTAAATTTCCCCCAGCCATACAATAAATCTGCCCCACACTAAAGCCCCCCCAGCCATATAATAAATCTCCCCCCACACTAAATCTCTCCCCAGCCATACAATAAATCTGCCCCCACACTAAATCTCCCCAGCCATGCAATAAATCTGCCCCTACACTAAATCTCCCCCCAGCCATACAACAAATCTGCCCCTACACTAAATCTCCCCACAGCCATACAATAAATCTGACCCCACACTAAATCTCCCCCCAGCCATACAATAAATCTGCCCCTACACTAAATCTCCCCCCAGCCATACAACAAATCTGCCCCTACACTAAATCTCCGGACAGCCATACAATAAATCTGACCCCACACTAAATCTCCCCCAGCCATATAATAAATCTCCCCCCACACGAAATCTCCCCCCAGCCATACAATAAATCTGCATCTACACTAAATCTCCCCCCAGCCAAACAATAAATTTAGTATGGGGGTAGATCTCCCCCACAGCCATGCAATAAATCTGCCCCTACACTAAATCTCCTCCAGCCATACAATATATCTGCCCCTATACTAAATCCCCCCCAGCCATACAATAAATCTGCCCCACACTAAAGCCCCCCCAGCCATATAATAAATCTCCCCCCACACTAAATCTCCCCCCAGCCATACAATAAATCTGCCCCTACACTAAATCTCCCCCCAGACATACAATAAATCTGCCTCTACACTAAATCTCCCCCTAGCCATATAATAAATCTGCCCCCACACTAAATTTCCCCCCAGCCATACAATAAATCTGCCCCTACACTAAATCCCCCCCAGCCATACAATAAATCTGCCCCTACCTTAAGTCGCCCCCAGCCATTCAATAAATCTGCCCCTGCACTAAATCCCCCAAAGCCATACAATAAATCAGCCCCTACACTAAATCTCCCCCCAGACATACAATAAATCTGCCCCTACACTAAATCTCCCCCCAGGTATACAATAAATCTGCCCCTACACTAAATCCGCCCCCCCAGCCATACAATAAATCTGCCCCTACACTAAATCTCCTTACAGCCATAAAATAAATCTCTCCCCACACTAAATCTCCCCCCAGCCATGCTATAAATCTGCCCCTACACTAAATCTCCCCCCAGCCATACAATAAATCTGCCCCCACACTAAATCTCCCCCCACCCATACAATAAATCTGCCCCTACACTAAATCCGCCCCCCCAGCCATACAATAAATCTACCCCAACACTAAATCTCCCCCCAGCCATACAATAAATCTCCCCCCACACTAAATCTCTCCCCAGCCATACAATAAATCTGCCCCTACACTAAATCTCCCCCCAGCCATACAATAAATCTGCATCTACACTAAATCTCCCCCCAACCATACAATAAATCTGCCCCTACACTAAATCTCCCCCTAGCCATACAATAAATCTGCCCCCACACTAAATCTCCCCCCAGCCATACGATAAATCTGCCCCTACACTAAATCCCCCCCCAGCCATACAATAAATCTGTCCCTACCTTAAGTCCCCCCCAGCCATACAATAAATCTACCCCTGCACTAAATCCCCCCCAGCTATACAATAAATCTGCCCCTACACTAAATCTCCCCCCAACCATACAATAAATCTACCTCTACACTAAATCTCCCCCCAGCCATACAATAAATCTGCCCCCACACTAAATCTCCCCCCAGCCATACAATAAATCTGCCCCTACACTAAATCCGCCCCCCAGCCATACAATAAATCTGCCCCTACACTAAATCCCCCCCAGCCATACAATAAATCTGCCCCCACACTAAATCTCCCCCCAGCCATACAATAGATCTGCCCCCACACTAAATCTCCCACCAGCCATACAATAAATCTCCCCCCACACTAAATCACCCCCCAGCCATATAATAAATCTGCCCCTACACTAAATCTCCCCCCAGCCATACAATGAATCTACCCCTACACTAAATCTCCCCCCAGCCATACAATAAATCTCCATCTACACAAAATCTCCCCCCAGACATATAATAAATCTGCCCCTACACTAAATCTCCCCCCAGCCATACAATAAATCTGTCCCCACACTAAATCTCCCCCCAGCCATACAATAAATTTGCCCCACACTAAATCTCCCCCCAGCCATACAATAAATCTCCCCCCACACTAAATCTCCCCCAGCCATACAATAAATCTACCCCTACACTAAATCTCCCCCAGCCATACAATAAATCTCCATCTACACTAAATCTCCCCCCAGTCATACAATAAATCTGCATCTACACTAAATCTCCCTCCAGCCATACAATAAATTTAGTATGGGGGTAGATCTCCCCCACAGCCATGCAATAAATCTGCCCCTACACTAAATCTCTTCCAGCCATAAAATAAATCTGCCCCTATACTAATTCCCCCCCAGCCATACAATAAATCTGCCCCACACTAAATCTCCCCCCAGCCATACAATAAATCTGCCCCCACACTAAATCTCCCCCAGCCATGCAATAAATCTGCCCCTACACTAAATCTCCCCACAGCCATACAATAAATCTACCCCTACACTAAATCTCCCTCCAGCCATGCAATAAATCTCCCCTACACTAAATATCCCCCTAGCCATACAATAAATCTGCCCCTACACTAAATCTCCCCCCAGCCATACAATAAATCTGCCCCCACACTAAATCTCCCCCCAGCCATACAATAAATCTGCCCCCACACTAAATCTCCCCCAGCCATGCAATAAATCTGCCCCTACACTAAATCTCCCCACAGCCATACAATAAATCTACCCCTACACTAAATCTCCCTCCAGCCATACAATAAATCTCCCCTACATTAAATCTCCCCACAGCCATACAATAAATCTGCCCCTACACTAAATCACCCCCCAGCCATACAATAAATCTGCCCCCACACTAAATCTCACCACAGCCATACAATAAATCTGCCCCCACACTAAATCTCCCCCAGCCATGCAATAAATCTGCCCCTACATTAAATCTCCCCACAGCCATACAATATATCTTCCCCTACACTAAATCTCCCTCCAGCCATACAATAAATCTCCCCTACACTAAATCTCCCCTACACTAAATCTCCCCACAGCCATACAATAAATCTGCATCTACACTAAATTTCCCCACAGTCATACAATAAATCTGCATCTACACTAAATCTCCCCACAGCCATACAGTAAATCTGCCCCTACACTAAATCTCCCCCTAGCCATACAATAAATCTGCCCCTACACAAAATATCCCCCTAGCCATACAATAAATCTGAACCTACACTAAATCTCCCCCCAGCCATACAACAAATCTGCCCCACACGAAATCTACCCCCAGCCATACAAAAAATCTGCCACCACACTAAATCTCCCCCCAGCCATACAATAAATCTAGCCCTACACTAAATCTCCCCCCAGCCACACAATAAATCTAACCCCATACTAAATCTCCCCCTGAGATGCAATAAATCTCCCCCCACACTAAATCTCCCCCCCAGCCATACAATAAATCTGCCTCTACACTAAATCTCCCCCCAGCCATACAATAAATCTGCCCCTACACTAAACCCCCCCAGCCATACAATAAATCTGCCCCCTCACTAAATCTCCCCCCAGCCATACAATAAATCTGCCCCTACATTAAATCTCTCACCAGCCATACAATAAATCTGCCCCACAATAAATCTCCCCCCAGACTAAATCAGCCCCCAGCCATACAATAAATCTGCCCCTACACTAAATTTCCCCCAGCCATGCAATAAATCTCGTCCCAGCCATACAATATATCTCCCCCAGCCATACAATAAATCTACCCCCACACTAAATCACCCCCCAGCCATACAATAAATCTACCCCCACACTAAATCACCCCCCAACCATACAATAAATCTGCCCCTACACTAAATCTCCCCCCAGCCATACAATAAATCTCCCCCCAGCCATACAATAAATCTACCCCCACACTAAATCACCCCCCAGCCATGCAATAAATCTAACCCCAAACTAAATCTCCCCCCAGCCATACAATAAATCTAACTCCACACTAAATCACCCCCCAGCCATACAATAAATCTGCCCCTACACTAAATCTCTCCCAACCATACAATAAATCTGCCCCCACACTAAATCACCCCCCAGCCATACAATAAATCTGCCCCTACACTAAATATCCCACCGCCATACAATAAATCTGCACCTACACTAAATCCCCCCCCAGCCATACAATAAATCTGCCCCTACACTAAATCTCCCCCAGCCATACAATAAATCTACCCCATACTAAATCTCCCCCAGCCATACAACAAATCTGCCCCTACACTAAAACTCCCCCCAGCCATACAATAAATCTGCCCCTACACTAAATCTCCCCCTAGCCATACAATAAATCTGGCCCTACACTAAATCTCACCACAGCCATACAATAAATCTGCCCCTACACTAAATCTCCCCCTAGCCATACAATAAATCTACCCCCACACTAAATCACACCCCAGCCATATAATAAATCTGCCCCTACACTAAATCTCCCCCCAGCCATACAATAAATCTGCCCCTACACTAAATCTCCCCCCAGCCATACAATAAATCTACCCCTACACTAAATCTCCCCCCAGCCATACAATAAATCTGCCCCCTCACTAAATCTCCTCCAGCCATACAATAAATCTCCCCCACACTAAATCTCCTCCAGCAATACAATAAATCTACCTGACGCGCCCCTGGGCCTACTTAGTGTAGCGTTGCGCACGCTGGGACTACCCGGAGCCGGGCCTGTTGGGGGTAGTAGTTTCGTGGCGATGACCCGGTCCGTGCCCAGGGAGTCAGACTAAGTGGCGGTATATTAGCAGATGTAGGACGACTACGCCACCCGTTGAATGCAGCTATGGAGCTGCCGCTGCAGGGCAGACCGCTGAGGCCGGTGGAAGGATGGTGCAGCGTGGATGGTATAACCCCCAACGGGAGGGGTATGGCCTCAGGGCAGCCGACGTGGATGATGGGGGTAGTAGGAACCACTCAGAGACGATGCGGTGTAGTTCAGGGTCTTTACTGGTGACAAAGATAGACCCTCCCGGAGTACTGGCTAGCGGTCGGGGCCTGGTCAGTCCTTGAGCAGATGGGATCCCCCTTGGCCAGGCGGAGTTGTAGGCCTCCCCAACTAATTGTACTCTTCTGGCTTCCTTGCTAGAGGCGGGTAAAGGTAGCCCACGTCCCTGAGTGTACCGTGTGGTGCTCACCCGTATGGCCGGTGACTCGGGGCCTTCTAGTGGCTTCCGCTCCACGACGGCGGTGCTGGTCCCACGCGTGTGACTGTGCCTTCGGGTTTCTTGGCCAGAGGACCTGAAATCCCCTGCCGGGCGGTTTCTGCTGCTGGGTCTGGGTTAATCCCCACAGCCTCGGACTCCGGGTCCGGTGGTAACTCTTCAATCAGGGCGAGCTCTTCAGCTGCCAGCCCCTGATTCCTTTTTGCACTACTCCCACTGAGCTCCTGATCTTTCTTTCCTAAGCTGCTCCTCTTCTTCTCTCTACTCTACTCACTAACCCTGCCTCAGCCCCAGCTTTATATAGGGGAAGTTCTTCCCCTCCCAGGACTGGGCAGGAGGTGTGGCATGCATAGGATTCCTGACCAAGAGACCTCCCACCTGCTCTCAGACGTAATATCTCTATTACTGTGGCAACCAGACCCCTGGGGTGTCACATTCCCCCCTAGTAAAATTTAGTACTCCGGGACTAAACATATTTTTGTAACATACCAAATTACAAACAGAAACAACGCAATAAAGAAAAACATTAGGATGGTCACGGCGTGTCCGCAACCGGGTGCAGTTTTTCAAGAAAACAAGGGTGTCCATTTCACCAAAAACAGGGAGACGTAACCAGGTAGGGGTCTGTCCTGCCCCGAGTCCTTAACAGTCTTTAGTCCGTCCTGGGTTACGCTCCAACTATATGCACAAAGGATTCCCGGTAAATCCACCAAAGACTCCTATAAATAACTACAAACACATAATTATACACAAGCAACAATAAACAGGTAAACATTAATAGAATAGCTTGAACATTTAGATCCTCCACCGTATGGGCAACTGGCCTCTAGTGACCCTAGTGGACCTACGGAGCTGGCTGACTGGTCCTGAGCTACAGGGTATAGGAGCTGTCAAGGGTAAACTGGGCAGCCGTCTACGGACTCTTTGGCTCACTAGGGGTATGGCAGGCTCACTATAAGCAGAGGGTTGATTCTCCTGGTCTGCTTGTGTGGGGTCTTCTGCCTCCTGGACCGGCTGTTCTTCCAGTTCTACCTGCGTCTCCGTAGGCACTTGGGATGCTGGTTGGAGGAACGTGAGGACGGGTACCACAACAGCACCATTGACTTGAGTCCAAGACCGAGGGAATTCTCCGAGCACAGTACTAACCATATCTTCCCTTTCCTCTACGGGTCGAGGGTCCTCTTGTTCCTCTTCAGGGTTCCGTAGCTGTTCGGGACACTTCTTTAGGTGATCCCGGGATACAATGGCTGTGGTTTCCCCTCCGTCTTTACTGATTGTACAGATCTTCGGGTTGTCGTGGCTTGAGGGCAGTACGGTGTACGGGTCCTTCTCCCATTGGTCGTCCAACTTGTGGAGCCGTCTTTTCCTCTTCAAGACCTGCTCTCCGGGCACCAGGGGAACAGCGGGAGCATACTGGTTGTAAGTTTTCTCTTGTCTTTCCCTAGCTTGACAGAGACTACGCTCCACGCTCTCCTGTACTTTTCGGTATTGCTGCTGCCTCTCTGTGTCCCAGTTGGCTTCTGGTGAAGTGTCCTCGGGTGTCAGGACTCCCATCTCCAGATCAACAGGAAGCTTACCAGGTCTTGCCCTCATTAGGTAAACCGGGGTACAGTTGGTGGAACCTACAGGGATGTGGTTGTATAGGTCCACCAGGTCGGGCAGCTTCTCAGCCCACAGACTGCGTTCCTCCAGGGGCAATGTTTTCAGGAGATCTATCACCACCTGGTTCATTTTCTCACAAAGTCCATTAGTTTGCGGGTGATAGGGTGTTGTTCTAATCTTCCGGCAGCCATACAGGGTGCAGAACTCCTGGAAGACTTCCGCTTCAAAGGCAGGCCCCTGGTCCGTCAGCACCTGCTCCGGGTATCCGTGCGGACGGCAGAAGTGCTGCTGGAAGGCTCTAGCTGCTGTTTGAGCCGTTAAGTCCTTGACGGGGACGACAACCAAGAACCGGGAGTAGTGATCCACGATGGTTAATGCGTAGACGTAGCCACTTCTGCTTGGGGTCAGTTTTACATGATCCAAGGCTACCAGTTCCAACGGCTGTCTGGTGATGATGGACTGCAGGGGAGTCTTCTGGCTGGCACGGTCCCTCCTTCTTAGGTTGCATGGGCCACAGTCTCTGCACCACCTCTTGATGGTTCCTCTCATGCCTACCCAATGGAACCGCCCGCGCAGCAGGAACTCCAGCTTCTTCCATCCGAAGTGCCCAGCTCCGTCGTGGTATGCCTCCATCACCATAGCTGCGTCTCTTCTTGGCACCACTACTTGCCAGATTAGTTCAGGCGTCCGGGAGTTAACCATTCTGCGGCACAACTTCCCCTTGTAAAGGAACAGTCGACTCTTCTCAGCCCACAGTTGCTTGGCTTCCTCCGGAGCGTCTGGGTCAAGGCGTGCATCTGGCCGAGTCAGCATCTCCTTTACCAGTCGGACGGCAGGGTCACTGTCTTGCGTCTCCGCCCAGTTGTAATGAGGTAATGGGTTGAACGTAGCGGACTGCTTACTCCTTACACGGTGGGAATACTGGATAGTCCCATGACGGTGGAACGCGGGGAGTTCAACTTCTTCCAGTTCCTCTGAATCTTCCCCTACGTCCGGTAGGTTCGGCATCCTGGACAGGGCGTCCGCGTTGGTATTGGAGCGTCCTGCCCGGTATTTGATTGTAAATTCATAGTTGGACAAGCGGGCCATCCATCTCTGCTCTAGGGCACCGAGTCTTGCAGTGTCCAGGTGTGTCAACGGGTTGTTATCCGTGTACACGGTGAACCGGGAAGCAGCAAGGTAGTGCTTAAAGCGCTCGGTGACTGCCCACACCACTGCCAGGAACTCTAGCTTAAATGAGCTGTAATTCTCAGGGTTTCTTTCGGTGGGTCGCAGTTTTCGGCTGGCGTAAGCAATTACCCGTTCTTTCCCCTGCTGGATCTGGGATAGTACGGCTCCTAGCCCGATGTTACTGGCGTCGGTGTAGAGGATAAAGGGCTGGCTGTAATCCGGGTACGCCAGGATTTCATCCCCCGTGAGGGCCATCTTCAGCTGGCGGAAGGACTCTTCTTCCAGCTTCTCCCATCTGAAGGGCGGCTTCTGGTTCTTGGCCTTCCTGGACTGGCCTATCAGGAGGTCCTGCATAGGAGCTGCCTTTTTGGTGAAACCGGGAATGAATCTTCGGTAGTAGCCTACCAACCCGAGGAACTGCCTCACTTCCTTTACGCTGGAGGGGCTTGGCCATTCCTTAATTGCGGTGATCTTATCAGGGTCGGGAGCCACTCCGTCAGCACTCACCACGTGTCCCAGGTACTGCACCTTTGGCTTCAGGAGGTGACACTTGGAGGGTTTCACCTTTAGGCCGTAACTTGCCAGAGCTTCGAACACTTCCGCCAGGTGTTTCAGGTGGTCCTCGTAGGTCTTGGAATAGACGATGACATCGTCCAGGTATAACAGGACCGTCTCAAAGTTTCGGTGTCCCAGACAGCATTCCATCAATCGCTGGAAGGTTCCTGGTGCGTTGCAGAGTCCGAACGGCATGCAGGTAAACTCGCTAAGTCCCATCGGGGTGGTGAATGCGGTCTTCTCCCGGTCCGCCTCTGCTACAGGAACCTGCCAGTACCCGCTAGTGAGATCCAAGGTGGAGAAGAAGTTAGCAGATTTTAAAGCAGCCAAAGACTCCTCTATCCTTGGTAAGGGGTACGCATCTTTGTGTGTGATACGGTTGATTTTCCGGTAATCTACACACATTCTCATGGTGTTGTCTTTCTTTTTAACCAAGACTAGTGGAGCTGCCCAGGGGCTACAGCTATCCCTGATTACCCCAGCCTCCTTCATGTCTCTAAGCATCCCCTTGGCGTGTTGGTAGTGTGCAGGGGGTACGGGTCGATACCTCTCTTTTATGGGAGGATGGTCTCCCGTGGGGATGTGGTGTTCTACCCCCTTGACTCGCCCGAAGTCTAACGGGTGTTTACTAAACACTCTCTCGTACTCTTGAACCACCCGGTAGACTCCCTGTTTCTGGTGGGAGGGAGTGGAGTCAGTACCCAAATGTAGTTGCTGACACCAATCCTCCATTATTTTCTCAGAGCCGTTACCT
Organism: Phyllobates terribilis; assembly: GCF_046119375.1. NCBI lineage: Eukaryota > Metazoa > Chordata > Amphibia > Anura > Dendrobatidae > Phyllobates > Phyllobates terribilis. The sequence continues at coordinate 33,661,202 of NW_027362774.1, read as the reverse complement.
TCCTCCGGATGAGATGGAGGCAAGGGTTCCACAGACTGTATAGAATTTTGGTTGATAGTATATAATTTGGCTAGCGTAGCATACCGGGGCAGGTATACTTCCCTTTTCCCAATATTTATTATGCGAACGGGTACCCTCCCATGGCGTACATCAACTACCCCCCGGGCTGTCAAAATGGTGGGCCTACTGTCTGAGTAAACTGGTTCTACCATTGCCTGGTAATCTCTACCTCTCAGACCAATAGCTGCCCGGCACCAAATCATCATTTCACTTTTCGGGGGCATGGCAATAGGGAAAGGGTCACACATTCTTACGCTACCAATCTCACCACCGGAGAGTTCCACCTGTTGCCGTCGCATCAGTGCCCGGATCTCTTTCTGGAGCACTCGCTGCTGGCCGGAGCTGGCGTTCTTGGCAACCTGCTGTAAAATGAAAATCACCTCTGCAAGACAATTTTCAATCACATTAGTTCCTAGAGTTATCTTTGGGTGACTCTCGCGCTTGTCAATGTCTACAATGATCAGTCCCTGTGCTGCCAGTTCGACTCTACCGATTTTAATGGTCATTTCTTTAAATCCGATCTGTGGCACGGGCTGACCATTACTGGCGATGATACTCAAGTCGTCGTCTGGATAGCGGGTTATATCCGAGTCATTCCAGTACTGCTTGAAGAGCACGTACGGGATGGTGGTGACCTGTGACCCGGTGTCCAGTAGGGCACTCATAGGGATGCCATCCAGTACCACAGGCAAGACTGGACGTCCTCCCACATATTTGTCGCGCCAGTTCGATGGGCCTGGTGATCTTTTTCCTGGGGGTTGGCCCTCTACCCCAGGTTGTGCCAGTTTAAAGGACAGTACCTTGCCATATGTCCGGGTTGATTGCAGCGGCGGCAGATAGGTTGTCCGTCCTCGTTGTACCGGTCGCTGGGTCTTCCTCTGGCCGGTGGGGTCCTCCTTGGTCGACGCCACGGGATGTCCTCTGGTCCGGATGCCAGCTGGATCTTCCCTGGAGTGGAAACCTGTAAAGACTGCACAGTTCGGGTTAGCGCAGCTACGCTTTTAGCTAGCTCTTGGACCTGATGGTGCAGGTCCGGAGCCGGGTCATTGTTCAAAGCCTGCGCGTCAGCTCCCACAGGCCCTGTCGACAAGGGCGCCGCCTCCTGGTGGTAAGCGGTAGTAGGGCGCCTGTGGGTCACCACGCCACCCGGTGCCGGTTCTCGGAGCACCCGGATGGCTCTGTCCTTGAACTGTGCAAAGTCCAGATGAGGATCCTGTAAGGCCATTGCCCGCAACTGGGTTCGGTGGGCATTGCAATATAGTCCCTCTATAAATTGTTCGGTCAACAGCCTGTCCTCATTTCCCACGCCGTCAGGGTCGGTCTGCTTAATGGCTCTCAGGGCCTCTTGTAGGTTTAGTGCATAGTCCCTTATACTCTCATGTGCTCGCTGCTTGCACCCATAGAACCTAAGCTTAATCTCGGCTGAGGTGCGGGTATCAAAGGTGTCCCTCAGCCGGGTTAGTATCCCTGCGACAGTCCTCCTCCCAGGTGGCCAGGACTTTACCTCCCTTTGGGCTGCCCCGGTTAGTTGGGCCACCAGGATGCTCACTTTTTGCTCCTCTGTGAGGGGGTACACCTGGAAGAGGCTATCCAGCTTTTCTTTAAAGTCATTCAGGGTATGTGACTCCCCTGAGTACTGGGGTAGCCAGGCTGCTCCCGGGATATAGGGCATGGTGAAAGGCATGACTGCAGCAGCGGTGGCGCTGGCGGGGGTTGAGGCAGTGAAGCTCTCCTCCGTATCCGACATCTTTCTCCCCCCTAGTGGACCGTGGCCTACCTTGCGATGATCCTCTTCCGTAGGCCGCGGCTCCGCAGTGGATCGTCAGGGTCGAGGACCTTCCGTCGCGCTCCTGTGACGACGGCGTCTGCTGGGCTCCTTCCAGGACCTTACGCAACGTCCAGACGTGAGGCGGGGCTTCAGTTCTCGCGCGCTTTCAGAGTCCACGCCCCTCTTCTTCCCGCGCGGCGTCTTCAAGATGGCGTCTAACGGCGGGAAAACTCCACGGATGGCGGGAAGAAGGCAGAAGATGGCGCCGGATGGCGGGAATCTTCACCACTGGTAAGTTTGAACAGTCTTTTTCAGGCACGCAGTACCCGGTGGTTGCGGGCACGAGATCCTGCCGACTACGCCAAAAGCTGACGCGCCCCTGGGCCTACTTAGTGTAGCGTTGCGCACGCTGGGACTACCCGGAGCCGGGCCTGTTGGGGGTAGTAGTTTCGTGGCGATGACCCGGTCCGTGCCCAGGGAGTCAGACTAAGTGGCGGTATATTAGCAGTAGATGTAGGACGACTACGCCACCCGTTGAATGCAGCTATGGAGCTGCCGCTGCAGGGCAGACCGCTGAGGCCGGTGGAAGGATGGTGCAGCGTGGATGGTATAACCCCCAACGGGAGGGGTATGGCCTCAGGGCAGCCGACGTGGATGATGGGGGTAGTAGGAACCACTCAGAGACGATGCGGTGTAGTTCAGGGTCTTTACTGGTGACAAAGATAGACCCTCCCGGAGTACTGGCTAGCGGTCGGGGCCTGGTCAGTCCTTGAGCAGATGGGATCCCCCTTGGCCAGGCGGAGTTGTAGGCCTCCCCAACTAATTGTACTCTTCTGGCTTCCTTGCTAGAGGCGGGTAAAGGTAGCCCACGTCCCTGAGTGTACCGTGTGGTGCTCACCCGTATGGCCGGTGACTCGGGGCCTTCTAGTGGCTTCCGCTCCACAACGGCGGTGCTGGTCCCACGCGTGGGACCGTGCCTTCGGGTTTCTTGGCCAGAGGACCTGAAATCCCCTGCCGGGCGGTTTCTGCTGCTGGGTCTGGGTTAATCCCCACAGCCTCGGACTCCGGGTCCGGCGGTAACTCTTCAATCAGGGCGAGCTCTAAAGCTGCCAGCCCCTGATTCCTTTTTGCACTGCTCCCACTGAGCTCCTGATCTTTCTTTCCTAAGCTGCTCCTCTTCTTCTCTCTACTCTACTCACTAACCCTGCCTCAGCCCCAGCTTTATATAGGGGAAGTTCTTCCCCTCCCAGGACTGGGCAGGAGGTGTGGCATGCAGAGGATTCCTGACCAAGAGACCTCCCACCTGCTCTCAGACGTAATATCTCTATTACTGTGGCAACCAGACCCCTGGGGTGTCACATACCCCTACATGAATCTCCCCCCAGACATATAATAAATCTGCTCCCACACTAAATCTCCCCCAGCAATACAATAAATCTGCCCCCTCACTAAATCTCCTCCAGCCATACAATAAATCTACCCCTACACTAAATCTCCCCCAGCCACACAATAAATCTGCCCCCACACTAAATCTCCTCCAGCAATACAATAAATCTACCCCTACACAAAATCTCCCCCCAGACATATAATAAATCTGCCCCTACACAAAATCTACCCCCAGCCATACAATAAATCTGTCCCCACACTAAATCTCCCCCAGCCATACAATAAATCTGCCCCACACTAAATCTCCCCCCAGCCATACAATAAATCTCCCCCCACACTAAATCTCCCCCAGCCATACAATAAATCTGCCCCTACACTAAATCTCCCCCAGCCATATAATAAATCTCCCCCCACACTAAATCTCCCCCCAGCCATACAATAAATTTAGTATGGGGGTAGATCTCCCCCACAGCCATGCAATAAATCTGTCCCTACACTAAATCTCCACCAGCCATACAATAAATCTGCCCCTATATTAAATCCTCCCCAGCCATACAATAAATCTGCCCCACACTAAATCTCCCCCCAGCCATACAATAAATCTCCCCCACAATAAATCTCCCCCCAGCCATACAATAAATCTGCATCTACACTAAATCTCCCCCCAACCATACAATAAATCTGCCCCTACACTAAATCTCCCCCCAGCCATACATTAAATCTCCCCCCACATTAAATCCCGCCCCCAGCCATACAATAAATCTGCCCCTACACTAAACCCCCCCCAGCCATACAATAAATCTGCCCCTACACTAAATCTCCTCCCAGCCATACAATAAATCTGCCCCTACCCTAAATCCCCCCCAGCCATACAATAAATCTGCCCCCACACTAAATCTCCCCCCAGCCATACAATAAATCTGCCCCTACACTAACCCCCCCAGCCATACAATAAATCTGCCCCTACACTAAATCTCCCTAAAGCCATACAATAAATCTACCCCCACACTAAATCACGACCCAGCCATATAATAAATCTGCCCCTACACTAAATCTCCCACCAGCCATACAGTAAATCTACCCCTACACTAAATCTCCCCCTGCCATACAATAAATCTCCATCTACACAAAATCTCCCCCAAGACATACAATAAATCTGCCCCTACACTAAATCTCCCCCCAGCCATACAATGAATCTGTCCCCACACTAAATCTCCCCACAGCCATACAATAAATCTCCCCCCACACTAAATCTCCCCCAGCCATACAATAAATCTGCCCCTACACTAAATCTCCCCCCAGCCATACAACAAAACTGCCCCTACACTAAATCTCCCCACAGCCATACAATAAATCTGACCCCACACTAAATCTCCCCCCAGCCATACAATAAATCTGCCCCTACACTAAATCTCCGGACAGCCATACAATAAATCTGACCCCACACTAAATCTCCCCCAGCCATATAATAAATCTCCCCCCACACTAAATCTCCCCCCAGCCATACAATAAATCTGCATCTACACTAAATCTCCCCCCAGCCTAACAATAAATTTAGTATGGGGGTAGATCTCCCCCACAGCCATGCAATAAATCTGCCCCTACACTAAATCTCCTCCAGCCATACAATAAATCTGCCCCTATACTAAATCCCCCCCAGCCATACAATAAATCTGCCCCACACTAAATCTCCCCCCAGCCATACAATAAATCTCCCCCACAATAAATCTCCCCCCACACTAAATCTCCCCCCAGCCATACAATAAATCTGCCCCTACACTAAATCTCCCCCCAGACATACAATAAATCTGCCTCTACACTGAATCTCCCCCTAGCCATATAATAAATCTGCCCCAACACTAAATTTCCCCCCAGCCATACAATAAATCTGCCCCTACACTAAATCCCCCCCCAGCCATACAATAAATCTGCCCCTACCTTAAGTCCCCCCCAGCCATTCAATAAATCTGCCCCTGCACTAAATCCCCCCCAAGCCATACAATAAATCTGCCCCTACACTAAATCTCCCCCCAGACATACAATAAATCTGCCCCTACACTAAATCTCCCCCCAGGTATACAATAAATCTGCCCCTACACTAAATCCGCCCCCCCAGCCATACAATAAATCTGCCCCTACACTAAATCTCCTTACAGCCATAAAATAAATCTCCCCCCACACTAAATCTCCCCCCAGCCATACAATAAATCTGCCCCTACACTAAATCTCCCCCCAGCCATACAATAAATCTGCCCCCACACTAAATCTCCCCCCACCCATACAATAAATCTGCCCCTACACTAAATCCGCCCCCCCAGCCATACAATAAATCTACCCCAACACTAAATCTCCCCCCAGCCATACAATAAATCTCCCCCCACACTAAATCTCTTCCCAGCCATACAATAAATCTGCCCCTACACTAAATCTCCCCCCAGCCATACAATAAATCTGCATCTACACTAAATCTCCCCTCAACCATACAATAAATCTGCCCCTACACTAAATCTCCCCCTAGCCATACAATAAATCTGCCCCCCACTAAATCTCCCCCCAGCCATACAATAAATCTGCCCCTACACTAAATCCCCCCCCAGCCATACAATAAATCTGTCCCTACCTTAAGTCCCCCCCAGCCATACAATAAATCTACCCCTACACTAAATCTCCCCCCAGCCATACAATAAATCTACCCCCACACTAAATCTCCCACCAGCCATACAATAAATCTACCCCCACACTAAATCTCTCCCCAGCCATACAATAAATCTGCCCCTACACTAAATCCCCCCCAGCTATACAATAAATCTGCCCCTACACTAAGTCTCCCCCCAACCATGCAATAAATCTACCTCTACACTAAATCTCCCCCCAGCCATACAATAAATCTGCCCCCACACTAAATCTCCCCCCAGCCATACAATAAATCTGCCCCTACACTAAATCCGCCCCCCAGCCATACAATAAATCTGCCCCTACACTAAATCCCCCCCAGCCATACAATAAATCTGCCCCCACACTAAATCTCCCCCCAGCCATACAATAGATCTGCCCCCACACTAAATCTCCCACCAGCCATACCATAAATCTCCCCCCACACTAAATCACCCCCCAGCCATATAATAAATCTGCCTCTACACTAAATCTCCCCCCAGTCATACAATGAATCTACCCCTACACTAAATCTCCCCCCAGCCATACAATAAATCTCCATCTACACAAAATCTCCCCCCAGACATATAATAAATCTCCCCCCACACTAAATCTCCCCCAGCCATACAATAAATCTGCCCCTTCACTAAATCTCCCCCCAGCCATACAACAAATCTGCCCCTACACTAAATCTCCCCACAGCCATACAATAAATCTGACCCCACACTAAATCCCCCCCCAGCCATACAATAAATCTGCCCCTACCTTAAGTCCCCCCCAGCCATTCAATAAATCTGCCCCTGCACTAAATCCCCCCCAAGCCATACAATAAATCTGCCCCTACACTAAATCTCCCCCCAGACATACAATAAATCTGCCCCTACACTAAATCTCCCCCCAGGTATACAATAAATCTGCCCCTACACTAAATCCGCCCCCCCAGCCATACAATAAATCTGCCCCTACACTAAATCTCCTTACAGCCATAAAATAAATCTCCCCCCACACTAAATCTCCCCCCAGCCATACAATAAATCTGCCCCTACACTAAATCTCCCCCCAGACATACAATAAATCTGCCCCCACACTAAATCTCCCCCCACCCATACAATAAATCTGCCCCTACACTAAATCCGCCCCCCCAGCCATACAATAAATCTACCCCCACACTAAATCTCCCCCCAGCCATACAATAAATCTCCCCCCACACTAAATCTCTTCCCAGCCATACAATAAATCTGCCCCTACACTAAATCTCCCCCCAGCCATACAATAAATCTGCATCTACACTAAATCTCCCCTCAATCATACAATAAATCTGCCCCTACACTAAATCTCCCCCTAGCCATACAATAAATCTGCCCCCCACTAAATCTCCCCCCAGCCATACAATAAATCTGCCCCTACACTAAATCCCCCCCCAGCCATACAATAAATCTGTCCCTATCTTAAGTCCCCCCCAGCCATACAATAAATCTACCCCTACACTAAATCTCCCCCCAGCCATACAATAAATCTACCCCCACACTAAATCTCCCACCAGCCATACAATAAATCTACCCCCACACTAAATCTCTCCCCAGCCATACAATAAATCTGCCCCTACACTAAATCCCCCCCAGCTATACAATAAATCTGCCCCAACACTAAATCTCCCCCCAACCATGCAATAAATCTACCTCTACACTAAATCTCCCCCCAGCCATACAATAAATCTGCCCCCACACTAAATCTCCCCCCAGCCATACAATAAATCTGCCCCTACACTAAATCCGCCCCCCAGCCATACAATAAATCTGCCCCTACACTAAATCCGCCCCCCAGCCATACAATAAATCTGCCCCTACACTAAATCCCCCCCAGCCATAAAATAAATCTGCCCCCACACTAAATCTCCCCCCAGCCATACAATAGATCTGCCCCCACACTAAATCTCCCACCAGCCATACAATAAATCTCCCCCCACACTAAATCACCCCCCAGCCATATAATAAATCTGCCTCTACACTAAATCTCCCCCCAGCCATTCAATGAATCTACCCCTACACTAAATCTCCCCCCAGCCATACAATAAATCTCCATCTACACAAAATCTCCCCCCAGACATATAATAAATCTCCCCCCACACTAAATCTCCCCCAGCCATACAATAAATCTGCCCCTACACTAAATCTCCCCCCAGCCATACAACAAATCTGCCCCTACACTAAATCTCCCCACAGCCATACAATAAATCTGACCCCACACTAAATCTCCCCCCAGCCATACAATAAATCTGCCCCTACACTAAATCTCCCCCCAGCCATACAACAAATCTGCCCCTACACTAAATCTCCGGACAGCCATACAATAAATCTGACCCCACACTAAATCTCCCCCAGCCATATAATAAATCTCCCCCCACACTAAATCTCCCCCCAGCCATTCAATAAATCTGCATCTACACTAAATCTCCCCCCAGCCTAACAATAAATTTAGTATGGGGGTAGATCTCCCCCACAGCCATGCAATAAATCTGCCCCTACACTAAATTTCCTCCAGCCATACAATAAATCTGCCCCTATACTAAATCCCCCCCAGCCATACAATAAATCTGCCCCACACTAAATCTCCCCCCAGCCATACAATAAATCTCCCCCACAATAAATCTCCCCCCACACTAAATCTCCCCCCAGCCATACAATAAATCTGCCCCTACACTAAATCTCCCCCCAGACATACAATAAATCTGCCTCTACACTGAATCTCCCCCTAGCCATATAATAAATCTGCCCCAACACTAAATTTCCCCCCAGCCATACAATAAATCTGCCCCTACACTAAATCCCCCCCCAGCCATACAATAAATCTGCCCCTACCTTAAGTCCCCCCCAGCCATTCAATAAATCTGCCCCTGCACTAAATCCCCCCCAAGCCATACAATAAATCTGCCCCTACACTAAATTTCCCCCCAGACATACAATAAATCTGCCCCTACACTAAATCTCCCCCCAGGTATACAATAAATCTGCCCCTACACTAAATCCGCCCCCCCAGCCATACAATAAATCTGCCCCTACACTAAATCTCCTTACACCCATAAAATAAATCTCCCCCCACACTAAATCTCCCCCCAGCCATACAATAAATCTGCCCCTACACTAAATCTCCCCCCAGCCATACAATAAATCTGCCCCCACACTAAATCTCCCCCCACCCATACAATAAATCTGCCCCTACACTAAATCCGCCCCCCCAGCCATACAATAAATCTACCCCCACACTAAATCTCCCCCCAGCCATACAATAAATCTCCCCCCACACTAAATCTCTTCCCAGCCATACAATAAATCTACCCCTACACTAAATCTCCCCCCAGCCATACAATAAATCTGCATCTACACTAAATCTCCCCTCAACCATACAATAAATCTGCCCCTACACTAAATCTCCCCCTAGCCATACAATAAATCTGCCCCCCACTAAATCTCCCCCCAGCCATACAATAAATCTGCCCCTACACTAAATCCCCCCCCAGCCATACAATAAATCTGTCCCTATCTTAAGTCCCCCCCAGCCATACAATAAATCTACCCCTACACTAAATCTCCCCCCAGCCATACAATAAATCTACCCCCACACTAAATCTCCCACCAGCCATACAATAAATCTACCCCCACACTAAATCTCTCCCCAGCCATACAATAAATCTGCCCCTACACTAAATCCCCCCCAGCTATACAATAAATCTGCCCCTACACTAAATCTCCCCCCAACCATGCAATAAATCTACCTCTACACTAAATCTCCCCCCAGCCATACAATAAATCTGCCCCCACACTAAATCTCCCCCCAGCCATACAATAAATCTGCCCCTACACTAAATCCGCCCCCCAGCCATACAATAAATCTGCCCCTACACTAAATCCCCCCCAGCCATACAATAAATCTGCCCCCACACTAAATCTCCCCCCAGCCATACAATAGATCTGCCCCCACACTAAATCTCCCACCAGCCATACAATAAATCTCCCCCCACACTAAATCACCCCCCAGCCATATAATAAATCTGCCTCTACACTAAATCTCCCCCCAGCCATACAATGAATCTACCCCTACACTAAATCTCCCCCCAGCCATACAATAAATCTCCATCTACACAAAATCTCCCCCCAGACATATAATAAATCTGCCCCTACACTAAATCTCCCCCCAGCCATACAATAAATCTGTCCCCACACTAAATCTCCCCCCAGCCATACAATAAATTTGCCCCACACTAAATCTCCCCCCAGCCATACAATAAATCTCCCCCCACACTAAATCTCCCCCAGCCATACAATAAATCTACCCCTACACTAAATCTCCCCCAGCCATACAATAAATCTCCATCTACATAAAATCTCCCCCCACACATACCATAAATATGTCCCCACACTAAATCTCCCCCCAGCCATACAATAAATCTGCATCTACACTAAATCTCTCTCCAGCCATACAATAAATTTAGTATGGGGGTAGATCTCCCCCACAGCCATGCAATAAATCTGCCCCTACACTAAATCTCTTCCAGCCATAAAATAAATCTGCCCCTATACTAATTCCCCCCCAGCCATACAATAAATCTGCCCCACACTAAATCTCCCCCCAGCCATACAATAAATCTCCCCCACAATAAATCTACCCCCACACTAAATCTCCCCCCAGCCATACAATAAATCTGCCCCTACACTAAATTTCCCCCAGCCATACAGAAAATCTGCCCCACACTAAAGCCCCCCCAGCCATATAATAAATCTCCCCCCACACTAAATCTCTCCCCAGCCATACAATAAATCTGCCCCCACACTAAATCTCTCCCCAGCCATACAATAAATCTGCCCCCACACTAAATCTCTCCCCAGCCATACAATAAATCTGCCCCTACACTAAATCCCCCCCAGCCATACAATAAATCTGCCCCACACTAAATCTCCCCCCAGCCATACAATAAATCTCCCCCACAATAAATCCCCCCCACACTAAATCTCCCCCCAGCCATACAATAAATCTGCCCCTACACTAAATCTCCCCCCAGCCATGCAATAAATCTGCATTTACACTAAATCTCCCCCCAACCATACAATAAATCTGCCTCCACACTAAATCTCTCCCCAGCCATACAATAAATCTGCCCCTACACTAAATCCCCCCCCAGCCATACAATAAATCTGCCCCTACCTTAAGTCCCCCCAGCCATACAATAAATCTGCCCCTACACTAAATCTCCCCCCAGCCATACAATAAATCTGCCCCCACACTAAATATCCCCCCAGCCATACAATAAATCTGCCCCTACACTAAATCCGCCCCCCCAGCCATACAATAACTCTGCCCCTACACTAAATCTCCCTACAGCCATAAAATAAATCTCCCCCCACACTAAATCTCCCCCCAGCCATACAATAAATCTGCCCCTACACTAAATCTCCCCCCAGCCATACAATAAATCTGCCCCCACACTAAATCTCCCCCCAGCCATGCAATAAATTTGCCCCTACACTAAATCCGCCCCCCCAGCCATACAATAAATCTACCCCCACACTAAATCTCCCCCCAGCCATACAATAAATCTGCCCCCACACTAAATCTCCCCCCAGCCATACAATAGATCTGCCCCTACACTAAATCTCCCCCCAGCCATACAATAAATCTCCCCCCACACTAAATCACCCCCCAGCCATATAATAAATCTGCCCCTACACTAAATCTCCCCCCAGCCATACAATAAATCTGCCCCTACCCTAAATCCCCCCCCAGCCATACAATAAATCTACCCCCACACTAAATCTCCCCCAGCCATACAATAAATCTGCCCCTACACTAAATTCCCCCCCCAGCCATACAATAACTCTGCCCCCACACTAAATCTCCCCCCAGCCATACAATAAATCTGCCCCCACACTAAATCCGCCCCCCCAGCCATACAATAAATCTGCCCCTACCCTAAATCCCCCCCAGCCATACAATAAATCTGCCCCTACACTAAATCTGCCCCCCCAGCCATACAATAAATCTGCCCCTACACTAAATCTCCTTACAGCCTTAAAATAAATCTCCCCCCACACTAAATCTCCCCCCAGCCATACAATAAATCTGCCCCTACAATAAATCTCCCCCCAGCCATACAATACATCTGCCCCCACACTAAATCTCCCCCCACCCATACAATAAATCTGCCCCTACACTATATCCGCCCCCCAAGCCATACAATAAATCTACCCCCACACTAAATCTCCCCCCAGCCATACAATAAATCTGCCCCTACACTAAATCTGCCCCCCCAGCCATACAATAAATCTCCCCCCACACTAAATCTCTCCCCAGCCATACAATAAATCTGCCCCTACACTAAATCTCCCCCCAGCCATACAATAAATCTGCATCTACACTAAATCTCCCCCCAACCATACAATAAATCTGCCCCTACACTAAATCTCCCCCTAGCCATACAATAAATCTGCCCCCACACTAAATCTCCCCCCAGCCATACAATAAATCTGCCCCTACACTAAATCCCCCCCCCAGCCATACAATATATCTGTCCCTACATTAAGTCCCTCCCAGCCATACAATAAATCTGCCCCTGCACTAAATCCCCCCCAGCCATACAATAAATCTGCCCCTACACTAAATCTCCCCCCAGCCATACAATAAATCTACCTCTACACTAAATCTCCCCCCAGCCATACAATAAATCTGCCCCCACACTAAATCTCCCCCCAGCCATACAATAAATCTGCCCCTACACTAAATCCGCCCCTCAGCCATACAATAAATCTGCCCCTACCCTAAATCCCCCCCATCCATACAATAAATCTACCCCCACACTAAATCTCCCCCCAGCCATACAATAAATCTGCCCCCACACTAAATCTCCCCCCAGCCATACAATAGATCTGCCCCCACACTAAATCTCCCCCCAGCCATACAATAAATCTCCCCCCACACTAAATCACCCCCCAGCCATATAATAAATCTGCCCCTACACTAAATCTCCCCCCAGCCATACAATGAATCTACCCCTACACTAAATCTCCCCCCAGCCATACAATAAATCTCCATCTACACAAAATCTCCCCCCAGACATATAATAAATCTGCCCCTACACTAAATCTCCCCCCAGCCATACAATAAATCTGTCCCCACACTAAATCTCCCCCCAGCCATACAATAAATTTGCCCCACACTAAATCTCCACCCAGCCATACAATAAATCTCCCCCCACATTAAATTTCCCCCAGCCATACAATAAATCTACCCCTACACTAAATCTCCCCCAGCCATACAATAAATCTCCATCTACACAAAATCTCCCCCCAGACATACAATAAATATGTCCCCACACTAAATCTCCCCCCAGCCATACAATAAATCTGCATCTACACTAAATCTCCCCCCAGCCATACAATAAATCTACCCCCACACTAAATCTCCCCCCAGCCATACAATAAATCTGCCCCTACACTAAATCTCCCCCCAGCCATACAATAAATCTGCCCCTACACTAAATCCCCCCACCAGCCATACAATAAATCTGCCCCTACCCTAAATCCCCCCCAAGCCATACAATAAATCTACCCCCACACTAAATCTCCCCCCAGCCATACAATAAATCTGCCCCTACACTAAATCCCCCCCCCCAGCCATACAATAACTCTGCCCCCACACTAAATCTCTCCCCAGCCATACAATAAATCTGCCCCCACACTAAATCCACCCCCCAGCCAAACAATAAATCTGCCCCTACCCTAAAACCCCCCCAACCATACAATAGATCTGCCCCTACACTAAATCTGCCCCCCCAGCCATACAATAAATCTGCCCCTACACTAAATCTCCTTACAGTCATAAAATAAATCTCCCCCCACACTAAATCTCCCCCCAGCCATACAATAAATCTGCCCCTACAATAAATCTCCCCCCAGCCATACAATAAATCTGCCCCCACACTAAATCTCCCCCCACCCATACAATAAATATGCCCCTACACTAAATCCGCCCCCCCAGCCATACAATAAATCTACCCCACACTAAATCTCCCACCAGCCATACAATAAATCTGCCCCTACACTAAATCCGCCCCCCCAGCCATACAATAAATCTCCCCCCACACTAAATCTCTCCCCAGCCATACAATAATTCTGCCCCTACACTAATCTCCCCCCAGCCATACAATAAATCTGCATCTACACTAAATCTCCCACCAACCATACAATAAATCTGCCCCTACACTAAATCTCCCCCTAGCCATACAATAAATCTGCCCCCACACTAAATCTCCCCCCAGCCATACAATAAATCTGCCCCTACACTAAATCCACCCCCAGCCATACAATAAATCTGTCCCTACCTTAAGTCCCCCCCAGCCATACAATAAATCTGCCCCCACACTAAATCTCCCCCCAGCCATACAATAAATCTGCCCCTACACTAAATCCGCCCCTCAGCCATACAATAAATCTGCCCCTACCCTAAATCCCCCCCATCCATACAATAAATCTACCCCCACACTAAATCTCCCCCCAGCCATACAATAAATCTGCCCCCACACTAAATCTCCCCCCAGCCATACAATAGATCTGCCCCCACACTAAATCTCCCCCCAGCCATACAATAAATCTCCCCCCACACTAAATCACCCCCCAGCCATATAATAAATCTGCCCCTACACTAAATCTCCCCCCAGCCATACAATAAATCTACCCCTACACTAAATCTCCCCCCAGCCATACAATAAATCTCCATCTACACAAAATCTCCCCCCAGACATATAATAAATCTGCCCCTACACTAAATCTCCCCCCAGCCATACAATAAATCTGTCCCCACACTAAATCTCCCCCCAGCCATACAATAAATTTGCCCCACACTAAATCTCCACCCAGCCATACAATAAATCTCCCCCCACATTAAATTTCCCCCAGCCATACAATAAATCTACCCCTACACTAAATCTCCCCCAGCCATACAATAAATCTCCATCTACACAAAATAACCCCCCAGACATACAATAAATATGTCCCCACACTAAATCTCCCCCCAGCCATACAATAAATCTGCATCTACACTAAATCTCCCCCCAGCCATACAATAAATTTAGTATGGGGGTAGATCTCCCCCACAGCCATGCAATAAATCTGCCCCTACACTAAATCTCTTCCAGCCATACAATAAATTTGCCCCTATACTAAATCCCCCCCAGCCATACAATAAATCTGCCCCACACTAAATCTCCCCCCAGCCATACAATAAATCTCCCCCACAATAAATCTCCCCCCACACTAAATCTCCCCCCAGCCATACAATAAATCTGCCCCTACACTAAATTTCCCCCCAGCCATGCAATAAATCTGCATCTCCACTAAATCTCCCCCAACCATACAATAAATCTGCCCCCACACTAAATCTCCCCACAGCCATACAATAAATCTGCCCCTACACTAAATCCCCCCCAGCCATACAATAAATCTGCCCCTACCTTAAGTCCCCCCCAGCCATACAATAAATCTGCCCCTTCACTAAATTCCCCCCCAGCCATACAATAAATCTGCCCCTACACTAAATCTCCCCCCAGCCATACAAAAAATCTGCCCCCACACTAAATCTCCCCCCAGCCATACAATAAATCTGCCCCTACACTAAATCCGAACCCCCAGCCATACAATAAATCTGCCCCTACCCTAAATCCCCCCCAGCCATACAATAAATCTACCCCCACACTAAATCTCCCCCCAGCCATACAATAAATCTGCCCCCACACTAAATCTCCTCCCAGCCATACAATAGATCTGCACCCACACTAAATCTCCCCCCAGCAATACAATAAATCTCCCCCCACACTAAATCATTCCCCAGCCATATAATAAATCTGCCCCTACACTAAATCTCCCCCCAGCCATACAATAAATCTGCCCCTACACTAAATCTCCTTACAGTCATAAAATAAATCTCCCCCCACACTAAATCTCCCCCCAGCCATACAATAAATCTGCCCCTACAATAAATCTCCCCCCAGCCATACAATAAATCTGCCCCCACACTAAATCTCCCCCCACCCATACAATAAATATGCCCCTACACTAAATCCGCCCCCCCAGCCATACAATAAATCTACCCCACACTAAATCTCCCACCAGCCATACAATAAATCTGCCCCTACACTAAATCCGCCCCCCCAGCCATACAATAAATCTCCCCCCACACTAAATCTCTCCCCAGCCATACAATAATTCTGCCCCTACACTAAATCTCCCCCCAGCCATACAATAAATCTGCATCTACACTAAATCTCCCCCCAACCATACAATAAATCTGCCCCTACACTAAATCTCCCCCTAGCCATACAATAAATCTGCCCCCACACTAAATCTCCCCCCCCACATACAATAAATCTGCCCCTACACTAAATCCACCCCCAGCCATACAATAAATCTGTCCCTACCTTAAGTCCCCCCCAGCCATACAATAAATCTGCCCCTGCACTAAATCCCCCCCAGCCATACAATAAATCTGCCCCTACACTAAATCTCCCCGCAGCCATACAATAAATCTACCTCTACACTAAATCTCCCCCCAGCCATAAAATAAATCTGCCCCCACACTAAATCTCCCCCCAGCCATACAATAAATCTGCCCCTACACTAAATCCGCCCCCCAACCATACAATAAATCTGCCCCTAACCTAAATCCCCCCATCCATACAATAAATCTACCCCCACACTAAATCTCCCCCCAGCCATACAATAAATCTGCCCCCACACTAAATCTCCCCCCAGCCATACAATAGATCTGCCCCCACTAAATCTCCCCCCAGCCATACAATAAATCTCCCCCCACACTAAATCACCCCCCAGCCATATAATAAATCTGCCCCTACACTAAATCTCCCCCCAGCCATACAATGAATCTACCCCTACATTAAATCTCCCCCCAGCCATACAATAAATCTCCATCTACACAAAATCTCCCCCCAGACATATAATAAATCTGCCCCTACACTAAATCTCCCCCCAGCCATACAATAAATCTGTCCCCACACTAAATCTCCCCCCAGCCATACAATAAATTTGCCCCACACTAAATCTCCCCCAGCCATACAATAAAACTCCCCCCACACTAAATTTCCCCCAGCCATACAATAAATCTACCCCTACACTAAATCTCCCCAAGCCATACAATAAATCTCCATCTACACAAAATCTCCCCCCAGACATACAATAAATATGTCCCCACACTAAATCTCCCCCAAGCCATACAATAAATCTGCATCTACACTAAATCTCCCCCCAGCCATACAATAAATTTAGTATGGGGGTAGATCTCCCCCACAGCCATGCAATAAATCTGCCCCCACACTAAATCTCTTCCAGCCATACAAAAAATCTGCCCCTATACTAAATCCCCCCCAGCCATACAATAAATCTGCCCCACACTAAATCTCCCCCCAGCCATACAATAAATCTCCCCCACAATAAATCTCCCCCCACACTAAATCTCCCCCCAGCCATACAATAAATCTGCCCCTACACTAAATTTCCCCCCAGCCATGCAATAAATCTGCATCTACACTAAATCTCCCCCAACCATACAATAAATCTGCCCCCACACTAAATCTTTCCCCAGCCATACAATAAATCTGCCCCACACTAAATTTCCCCCCAGCCATACAATAAATCTCCCCCCACACTAAATCTCCCCCCAGCCATACAATAAATCTGCCCCTACACTAAATCTCCCCCCAACCATACAATAAATCTGCCTCCACACTAAATCTCTCCCCAGCCATACAATAAATCTGCCCCTACACTAAATCCCCCCCCAGCCATACAATAAATCTGCCACTACCTTAAGTCCCCCCCAGCCATACAATAAATCTGCCCCTACACTAAATCTCCCCCAGCCATACAATAAATCTGCCCCCACACTAAATGTCCCCCCAGCCATACAATAAATCTGCCCCTACACTAAATCCGCCCCCCCAGCCATACAATAAATCTTCCCCTACACTAAATCTCCCTACAGCCATAAAATAAATCTCCCCCCACACTAAATCTCCCCCCAGCCATACAATAAATCTGCCCCTACACTAAATCTCCCCCCAGCCATACAATAAATCTGCCCCCACACTAAATCTCCCCCCAGCCATACAATAAATTTACCCCTACACTAAATCCGCCCCCCCAGCCATACAATAAATCTACCCCCACACTAAATCTCCCCCCAGCCATACAATAAATCTCCCCCCACACTAAATCTCCCCCCAGCCATACAATAAATCTGCCCCCACACTAAATCTCCCCCCAGCCATACAATAAATCTGCATCTACACTAAATCTCCCTCAACCATACAATAAATCTGCCCCTACACTAAATCTCCCCCTAGCCATACAATAAATCTGCCCCCACACTAAATCTCCCCCCAGCCATACAATAAATCTGCCCCTACACTAAATCCCCCCCAGCCATACAATAAATCTGCCCCTACCTTAAGTCCCCCCCAGCCATACAATAAATCTGCCCCTTCACTAAATCCCCCCCCAGCCATACAATAAATCTGCCCCTACACTAAATCTCCCCCCAGCCATACAATAAATCTGCCCCCACACTAAATCTCCCCCCAGCCATACAATAAATCTGCCCCTACCCTAAATCCCCACCAGCCATACAATAAATCTACCCCCACACTAAATCTCCCTCCAGCCATACAATAAATCTGCCCCCACACTAAATCTCCCCCCAGCCATACAATAAATCTGCCCCTACCCTAAATCTCCCCCCAGTCATACAATAGATCTGCCCCCACACTAAATCTCCCCCCAGCCATATAAGAAATCTCCCCCCACACTAATTCACCCCCCAGCCATATAATAAATCTGCCCCTACACTTAATCTCCCCCCAGCCATGCAATAAATCTGCCCCTACACTAAATCTCCCCCCAGCCATACAATAAATCTACCCCTACACTAAATCTCCACCCAGCCATACAATAAATCTACCCCTACACTAAATCTCCCCCAGCCACACAATAAATCTCCATCTACACAAAATCTCCCCCCACACATATAATAAATCTGCCCCTACACTAAATCTCTCCCCAGCCATACAATAAATCTGTCCCCACACTAAATCTCCCCCCAGCCATACAATAAATTTGCCCCACACTAAATCTCCCCCCAGCCATACAATAAATCTCCCCCCACACTAAATCTCCCCCAGCCATACAATTAATCTGCCCCTACACTAAATCTCCCCCAGCCATATAATAAATCTCCCCCTACACTAAATCTCCCCCCAGCCATACAATAAATTTAGTATGGGGGTAGATCTCCACCACAGCCATGCAATAAATCTGTCCCTACACTAAATCTCCCCCAGCCATACAATAAATCTGCCCCTATATTAAATCCCCCCCAGCCATACAATAAATCTGCCCCACACTAAATCTCCCCCAGCCATACAATAAATCTCCCCCACAATAAATCTCCCCCCACACTAAATCTCCCCCCAGCCATACAATAAATCTGCTCCTACCCTAAATCCGCCCCAAGCCATACAATAAATCTGCCCCTGCACTAAATCCCCCCCCAGCCATACAATAAATCTGCCCCTACACTAAATCTCCCCACAGCCAGACAATAAATCTGCCCCCACAATAAATCTCCCCCCAGCCATACAATAAATCTGCTCCTACACTAAATCCCCCCCAGCCATACAATAAATCTGCCCACACTAAATCTCCCCCCAGTCATACAATAAATCTGCCCCTACACTAAATCCCCCCCCAGCCATACAATAAATCTGCCCCTACACTAAATCTCCCTCCACCATACAATAAATCTGCCCCTACACTAAATCTCCCTCCAGCCATACAATAAATCTGCCCCTATACTAAATCTCCCCCAGCCATACAATAAATATGTCCCCACACTAAATGTACCCCCACACTAAATCACGACCCAGCCATATAATAAATCTGCTCCTACACTAAATCTCCCCCCAGCCATACAAAAAATCTGTCCCTACACTAAATCTCCCCCAGCCATACAATAAATCTGCCCCTATATTAAATCCCCCCCAGTCATACAATAAATCTGCCACACACTAAATCTCCCCACAGTCATACAATAAATCTCCCCCACAATAAATCTCCCCCCACACTAAATCTCCCCCAGCCATACAATAAATCTGCCGCTACACTAAATCTCCCCCAGCCATACAATAAATCTGTCCCCACACTAAATCCCCCCAGCCATACAATAAATCTACCCCTATACTAAATCTCCCTACAGCCATGAAATAAATCTGAACCTACACTAAATCTCCCTACAGCCATACAATACGTCTGCATCTACACTAAATCTCCCCCCAACCATACAATAAATCTACCCCTACACTAAATCTCCCTACAGCCATAAAATAAATCTGCCCCTACACTAAATCTCCCTACAGCCATACAATAAGTCTGCATCTACACTAAATCTCCCCCCAACCATACAATAAATCTGCCCCTACACTAAATCTCCCCCAGCCATACAATAAATCTGCCCCTACACTAAATCCCCCCCCAGCCATACAATAAATCTGCCCCCACACTAAATCTCCCCCCAGCCATACAATAAATCTGCCCCTACACTAAATCCCCCCCCCAGCCATACAATAAATCTGTCCCCACACTAAATCTCCCCCCAGCCATACAATAAATCTGCCCCCACATTAAATCCGCCCCCCCAGCCATACAATAGATCTGCCCCTACCCTAAATCCCCCCCAGCCATACAATAAATCTACCACCACACTAAATCTCCCCCCAGCCATACAATAAATCTGCCCACACACTAAATCTCCCCCCAGCCATACAATAGATCTGCCCCCACACTAAATCTCCCCCCAGCCATATAAGAAATCTCCCCCCACACTAATTCACCCCCCAGCCATATAATAAATCTGTCCCTACACTAAATCTCCCCCCAGCCATACAATAAATCTGCCCCTACACTAAATCTCCCCCCAGCCATACAATAAATCTACCCCTACACTAAATCTACCCCCAGTCATACAATAAATTTGCCCCACACTAAATCTCCCCCCAGCCATACAATAAATCTCCCCCCACACTAAATCTCCCCCAGCCATACAATAAATCTGCCCCTACGCTAAATCTCCCCCAGCCATATAATAAATCTCCCCCCACACTAAATCTCCCCCCAGCCATACAATAAATTTAGTATGGGGGTAGATCTCCCCCACAGCCATGCAATAAATCAGTCCCTACACTAAATCTCTCCCAGCCAAACAATAAATCTGCCCCTATATTAAATCCCCCCCAGCCATACAATAAATCTGCCCCACACTAAATCTCCCCCAAGCCATACAATAAATCTCTACCACAATAAATCTCCCCCCACAATAAATCTCCCCCCAGCCATACAACAAATCTGCCCCCACACTAAATCTCCCCCCAGCCATACAATAAATCTGCCACAACACTAAATCTCCTCCCAGCCATACAATAAATCTGCCCCCACACTAAATCTCCCCCAGCCATACAATAAATCTGCCCCTACACTAAATCACCCCCCAGCCATACAATAAATCTGCCCCCACACTAAATCTCCCCCAGCCATACAATAAATCTGCCCCCACACTAAATCTCCCCCCAGCCATGCAATAAATCTGCCCCCACACTAAATCTCCCCCCAGCCATACAATAAATCTGCCCCCACACTAAATCTCCCCCCAGCCATATATTAAATTTCCTCCCACACTAAATCTCCCCCCAGCCATACAATAAATCTGCCCCCACACTAAATCTCCCCCCAGCCATACAATAAATCTGCCCCCACACTAAATCTCCCCTAGCCATACAATCTCCCCCACAATAAATCTCCCCCAGCCATACAATAAATCTGCCACGACACTAAATCTCCCCCAACCATACAATAAATCTGCCCCTACACTAAATCTCTCCACAGCCATACAATAAATTTTCCCCCACACTAAATCTCCCCACAGCCATACAATAAATCTCCTCCCACACTAAATCTCCCCCCAGCCATACAATAAATCTGCCCCTACGCTAAATCTCCCCCAGCCATACAATAAATCTTAGTGTAGGGGTAACCTCCCCCCAGCCATACAATAAATTTTCCCCCACACTAAATCTCCCTCCAGCCATACAATAAATCTGCCCCTACACTAAATCTACCCCAACCATACAATAAATCTAACCCCACACTAAATCTCCCCACAGCCATACAATAAATCTACCCCAACACTAAATCTCCCCCCAGCCATACAATAAATCTGCCCCTACGCTAAATCTCCCCCAGCCATACAATAAATCTTAGTGTAGGGGTAACCTCCCCCCAGCCATACAATAAATTTTCCCCCACGCTAAATCTCCCCCCAGCCATACAATAAATCTGCCCCTACACTAAATCTACCCCCAGCCATACAATAAATCTAACCCCACACTAAATCTCCCCACAGCCATACAATAAATCTACCCTCACACTAAATCTCCCCCCCAGCCATACAATAAATCGACCCCAACACTAAATCTCCCCCCAGCCATACAATAAATCTGCCCCACACTAAATCTCCCCCAGCCATACAATAATTCTCCCCCACAATAAATCTGCCCCCACACTAAATCTCCCCCAGCCATACAATAAATCTGTCCCCACACTAAATCTCCCCCCATGCCATACAAAAAATCTGCCCCTACACTAAATCTCCCCCAGCCATACAATAAATCTGCCCCTACACTAAATCTCCCCACAGCCATACAATAAATCTGCCCCTACACTAAATCTCCCCATAGCCATATAATAAATCTCCCCCCACACTAAATCTCCCCACAGCCATACAATAAATCTGCCGCTACAATAAATCTCCCCCAGCCATACAATAAATGTGCCCCTACACTAAATCTCCCCACAGCCATATAATAAATCTGCCCCTACACTAAATCTCCCCACAGCCATACAATAAATCTGCCCCTACACTAAATCTCCCCCAGCCCTACAATAAATCTGCCCCCACACTAAATCTCCCCCAGCCATACAATAAATCTGCCCCCACACTAAATCCCCCCAGCCATACAATAAATCTGCCCCTACACTAAATCTCCCCCCAGCCATACAATAAATCTGCCCCACACTAAATCTGCCCCCAGCCATACAATAAATCTAACCCCACACTAAATCTCCCCACAGCCATACAATAAATCTACCCCTACACTAAATCACCCCCCAGCCATACAATAAATCTGCCCCTACACTAAATCCCCCCCACAGCCATACAATAAATCTGCCCCTACCCTAAATCCCCCCCAGCCATACAATAAATCTGCCCCACACTAAATCTCCCCCAGCCATACAATAAATCTCCCCCACAATAAATCTCCCCCCACACTAAATCACCCCCCAGCCATACAATAAATCTGCCCCTACACTAAATCTCCCCCCAGCCATACAATAAATCTCCCACCAGCCATACAATAAATCTACCCCCACACTAAATCAACCCCCAGCCATGCAATAAATCTAACCCCAAACTAAATCTCCCCCCAGCCATACAATAAATCTAACCCCACACTAAATCACCCCCCAGCCATAAAATATATCTGCCCCTACACTAAATCTCTCCCAGCCATACAATAAATCTACGCCCACACTAAATCACCCCCCAGCCATACAATAAATCTGCCCCTACACTAAATATCCCACAGCCATACAATAAATCTGCCCCTACACTAAATCTCCCCCAGCCATACAATAAATCTACCCCTACACTAAATCTCCCCCAGCCATACAATAAATCTGCCCCTACACTAAAACTCCCCCCAGCCATACAATAAATTTGCCCCTACACTAAATCTCACCACAGCCATACAATAAATCTGCCCCTACACTAAACGTTCCCCCAGCCATACAATAAATCTGCCCCTACACTAAATCTCCCCCCAGCCATACAATAAATCTACCCCTACACTAAATCTCCCCCCAGCCATACAATAAATCTACCCCTACACTAAATCTCCCCCAGCCACACAATAAATCTGCCCCCACACTAAATCTCCCCCAGCAATACAATAAATCTACCCCTACACAAAATCTCCCCCCAGACATATAATAAATCTGCCCCTACACTAAATCTCCCCCCAGCCATACAATAAATCTGTCCCCACACTAAATCTCCCCCAGCCATACAATAAATCTGCCCCACACTAAATCTTCCCCCAGCCATACATTAAATCTCCCCCCACACTAAATCTCCCCCAGCCATACAATAAATCTGCCCCTACACTAAATCTCCCCCCGCCATATAATAAATCTCCCCCCACACTAAATCTCCCCCCAGCCATACAATAAATTTAGTATGGGGGTAGATCTCCCCCACATCCATGCAATAAATCTGTCCCTACACTAAATCTCCCCCAGCCATACAATAAATCTGCCCCTATATTCAATCCCCCCGAGCCATACAATAAATCTGCCCCACAATAAATCTCCCCCAGCCATACAATAAATCTCCCCCATAATAAATCTCCCCCCACACTAAATCTCCCCCAGCCATACAATAAATCTGCCCCTACACTAAATCTCCCCCCAGCCATAAAATAAATCTGCATCTACACTAAATCTCCCCCAGCCATACAATAAATCTGCCCCTACACTAAATCTCCCTACAGCCATACAATAAGTCTGCCTCTACACTAAATCTCCCCCCAGCCATACAATAAATCTCCCCCCACAATAAATCTCTCCCCAACCATACAATAAATCTGCCCCTACACTAAATCTCCCCCTAGCCATACAATAAATCGGCCCCCACACTAAATCTCCCCCCAGCCATACAATAAATCTGCCCCCACAATAAATCTCCCCCCAGCCATACAATAAATCTGCTCCTACATTAAATCCCCCCCCAGCCATACAATAAATCTGCCCACACTAAATCTCCCCCCAGTCATACAATAAATCTGCCCCTACACTAAATCCCCCCCCCAGCCATACAATAAATCTGCCCCTACACTAAATCTCCCTCCAGCCATACAATAAATCTGCCCCTACACTAAATCTCCCTCCAGCCATACAATAAATCTGCCCCTATACTAAATCTCCACCAGCCATACAATAAATATGTCCCCACACTAAATGTACCCCCACACTAAATCACGACCCAGCCATATAATATATCTGATCCTACACTAAATCTCCCCCCAGCCATACAAAAAATCTGTCCCTACACTAAATCTCCCCCAGCCATACAATAAATCTGCCCCTATATTAAATCCCCCCCAGTCATACAATAAATCTGCAACACACTAAATCTCCCCACAGTCATACAATAAATCTCCCCCACAATAAATCTCCCCCCACACTAAATCTCCCCCCAGCCATACAATAAATCTGCCGCTACACTAAATCTCCCCCAGCCATACAATAAATCTGTCCCCACACTAAATCCCCCCAGCCATTCAATAAATCTACCCCTATACTAAATCTCCGTACAGCCATAAAATAAATCTGCCCCTACACTAAATCTCCCTACAGCCATACAATACGTCTGCATCTACACTAAATCTCCCCCCAACCATACAATAAATCTACCCCTACACTAAATCTCCCTACAGCCATAAAATAAATCTGCCCCTACACTAAATCTCCCTACAGCCATACAATAAGTCTGCATCTACACTAAATCTCCCCCCAACCATACAATAAATCTGCCCCTACACTAAATCTCCCCCAGCCATACAATAAATCTGCCCCTACACTAAATCCCCCCCCAGCCATACAATAAATCTGCCCCCACACTAAATCTCCCCCCAGCCATACAATAAATCTGCCCCTACACTAAATCCCCCCCCCAGCCATACAATAAATCTGCCCCCACACTAAATCTCCCCCTAGCCATACAATAAATCTGCCCCCACATTAAATCCGCCCCCCCAGCCATACAATAGATCTGCCCCTACCCTAAATCCCCCCCAGCCATACAATAAATCTACCACCACACTAAATCTCCCCCCAGCCATACAATAAATCTGCCCACACACTAAATCTCCCCCCAGCCATACAATAGATCTGCCCCCACATTAAATCTCCCCCCAGCCATATAAGAAATCTCCCCCCACACTAATTCACCCCGCAGCCATATAATAAATCTGTCCCTACACTAAATCTCCCCCCAGCCATACAATAAATCTGCCCCTACACTAAATCTCCCCCCAGCCATACACTAAATCTACCCCTACACTAAATCTACCCCCAGCCATACAATAAATCTACCCCTACACTAAATCTCCCCCAGCCACACAATAAATCTCCATCTACACAAAATCTCCCCCCAGACATATAATAAATCTGCCCCTACACTAAATCTCCCCCCAGCCATACAATAAATCCGTCCCCACACTAAATCTCCCCCCAGCCATACAATAAATTTGCCCCACACTAAATCTCACCCCAGCCATACAATAAATCTCCCCCCCCACTAAATCTCCCCCAGCCATACAATAAATCTGCCCCTACACTAAATCTCCCCCAGCCATATAATAAATCTCCCCCCACACTAAATCTCCCCCCAGCCATACAATAAATTTAGTATGGGGGTAGATCTCCCCCACAGCCATGCAATAAATCTGTCCCTACACTAAATCTCTCCCAGCCATACAATAAATCTGCCCCTATATTAAATCCCCCCCAGCCATACAATAAATCTGCCCCACGCTAAATCTCCCCCAAGCCATACAATAAATCTCCCCCACAATAAATCTCCCCCCACAATAAATCTCCCCCCAGCCATACAACAAATCTGCCCCCACACTAAATCTCCCCCCAGCCATACAATAAATCTGCCACAACACTAAATCTCCTCCCAGCCATACAATAAATCTGCCCCCACACTAAATCTCCCCCAGCCATACAATAAATCTGCCCCTACACTAAATCCCCCCCAAGCCATACAATAAATCTGCCCCCACACTAAATCTCCCCCAGCCATACAATAAATCTGCCCCCACACTAAATCTCCCCCCAGCCATGCAATAAATCTGCCCCCACACTAAATATCCCCCCAGCCATACAATAAATCTGCCCCCACACTAAATCTCCCCCCAGCCATACAATAAATTTCCTCCCACACTAAATCTCCCCCCAGCCATACAATAAATCTGAGCCCACACTAAATCTCCCCCCAGCCATACAATAAATCTGCCCCCACACTAAATCGCCCCTAGCCATACAATCTCCCGCACACAATAAATCTCCCCCAGCCATACAATAAATCTGCCACGACACTAAATCTCCATCAACCATACAATAAATCTGCCCCTACACTAAATCTCTCCACAGCCATACAATACATTTTCCCCCACACTAAATCTCCCCACAGCCATACAATAAATCTCCTCCCACACTAAATCTCCCCCCAGCCATACAATAAATCTACCCCTACACTAAATCTCCCCCAGCCATACAATAAATCTTAGTGTAGGGGTAACCTCCCCCCAGCCATACAATAAATTTTCCCCCACACTAAATCTCCCTCCAGCCATACAATAAATCTGCCCCTACACTAAATCTACCCCAACCATACAATAAATCTAACCCCACACTAAATCTCCCCACAGCCATACAATAAATCTACCCCAACACTAAATCTCCCCCCAGCCATACAATAAATCTGCCCCTACGCTAAATCTCCCCCAGCCATACAATAAATCTTAGTGTAGGGGTAACCTCCCCCCAGCCATACAATAAATTTTCCCCCACACTAAATCTCCCCCCAGCCATACAATAAATCTGCCCCTACACTAAATCTACCCCCAGCCATACAATAAATCTAACCCCACACTAAATCTCCCCACAGCCATACAATAAATCTACCCTCACACTAAATCTCCCCCCCAGCCATACAATAAATCGACCCCAACACTAAATCTCCCCCCAGCCATACAATAAATCTGCCCCACACTAAATCTCCCCCCAGCCATACAATAATTCTCCCCCACAATAAATCTGCCCCCACACTGAATCTCCCCCAGCCATACAATACATCTGTCCCCACACTAAATCTACCCAGCCATACAATAAATCTGCCCCCACACTAAATCTCCCCCCAAGCCATACAAAAAATCTGCCCCTACACTAAATCTCCCCCAGCCATACAATAAATCTGCCCCTACACTAAATCTCCCCACAGCCATACAATAAATCTGCCCCTACACTAAATCTCCCCACAGCCATATAATAAATCTCCCCCCACACTAAATCTCCCCACAGCCATACAATAAATCTGCCGCTACACTAAATCTCCCCCAGCCATACAATAAATGTGCCCCTACACTAAATATCCCCACAGTCATATAATAAATCTGCCCCTACACTAAATCTCCCCACAGCCATACAATAAATCTGCCCCTACACTAAATCTCCCCCAGCCCTACAATAAATCTGCCCCCACACTAAATCTCCCCCAGCCATACAATAAATCTGCCCCCACACTAAATCCCCCCAGCCATACAATAAATCTGCCCCTACACTAAATCTCCCCCCAGCCATACAATAAATCTGCCCCACACTAAATCTGCCCCCAGCCATACAATAAATCTAACCCCACACTAAATCTCCCCACAGCCATACAATAAATCTACCCCTACACTAAATCACCCCCCAGCCATACAATAAATCTGCCCCTACACTAAATCCCCCCCACAGCCATACAATAAATCTGCCCCTACCCTAAATCCCCCCCAGCCATACAATAAATCTGCCCCACACTAAATCTCCCCCAGCCATACAATAAATCTCCCCCACAATAAATCTCCCCCCACACTAAATCACCCCCCAGCCATACAATAAATCTGCCCCTACACTAAATCTCCCCCCAGCCATACAATAAATCTCCCACCAGCCATAAAATAAATCTACCCCCACACTAAATCAACCCCCAGCCATGCAATAAATCTAACCCCAAACTAAATCTCCCCCCAGCCATACAATAAATCTAACCCCACACTAAATCACCCCCCAGCCATAAAATAAATCTGCCCCTACACTAAATCTCTCCCAGCCATACAATAAATCTACCCCCACGCTAAATCACCCCCCAGCCATACAATAAATCTGCCCCTACACTAAATATCCCACAGCCATACAATAAATCTGCCCCTACACTAAATCTCCCCCAGCCATACAATAAATCTACCCCTACACAAAATCTCCCCCAGCCATACAATAAATCTGCCCCTACACTAAAACTCCCCCCAGCCATACAATAAATCTGCCCCTACACTAAATCTCACCACAGCCATACAATAAATCTGCCCCTACACTAAACCTTCCCCCAGCCATACAATAAATCTGCCCCTACACTAAATCTCCCCCCAGCCATACAATAAATCTACCCCTACACTAAATCTCCCCCCAGCCATACAATAAATCTACCCCTACACTAAATCTCCCCCAGCCACACAATAAATCTGCCCCCACACTAAATCTCCCCCAGCAATACAATAAATCTACCCCTACACAAAATCTCCCCCCAGACATATAATAAATCTGCCCCTACACTAAATCTCCCCCCAGCCATACAATAAATCTGTCCCCACACTAAATCTCCCCCAGCCATACAATAAATCTGCCCCACACTAAATCTCCCCCCAGCCATACATTAAATCTCCCCCCACACTAAATCTCCCCCAGCCATACAATAAATCTGCCCCTACACTAAATCTCCCCCCGCCATATAATAAATCTCCCCCCACACTAAATCTTTCCCCAGCCATACAATAAATTTAGTATGGGGGTAGATCTCCCCCACATCCATGCAATAAATCTGTCCCTACACTAAATCTCCCCCAGCCATACAATAAATCTGCCCCTATATTCAATCCCCCCGAGCCATACAATAAATCTGTCCCACAATAAATCTCCCCCCAGCCATACAATAAATCTCCCCCATAATAAATCTCCCCCCACACTAATTCTCCCCCCAGCCATACAATAAATCTGCCCCTACACTAAATCTCCCCCCAGCCATAAAATAAATCTGCATCTACACTAAATCTCCCCCCAACCATACAATAAATCTGCCCCTACACTAAATCTCCCTACAGCCATACAATAAGTCTGCCTATACACTAAATCTCCCCCCAGCCATACAATAAATCTCCCCCCACAATAAATCTCTCCCCAACCATACAATAAATCTGCCCCTACACTAAATCTCCCCCTAGCCATACAATAAATCGGCCCCCACACTAAATCTCCCCCCAGCCATACAATAAATCTGCCCCCATATTAAATCTCCCCCCAGCCATACAATAAATCTGCCCCTACACTAAATCTCCCCCTAGCCATACAATAAATCTGCCACCACACTAAATCTCCCCCCAGCCATACAATAAATCTGCCCCCACACTAAATCTCCCCCCAACCACACAATAAATCTGCCCCTACACTAAATCTCCCCCAGCCATACAATAAATCTGCCCCTACACTAAATCCCCCCCCAGCCATACAATACATCTGCCTCTACCCTAAATCCCCTCCAGCCATACAATAAATCTGCCCCTACACTAAATCTCCCCCTAGCCATACAATAAATCTGCCCCTTCACTAAATCCCCCCCAGCCATACAATAAATCTGCCCCTACACTAAATCTCCCCCTAGCCATACAATAAATCTGCCTCTACCCTAAATCCCCCCCAGCCATACAATAAATCTGCCCCTACACTAAATCTCCCCACAGCCAGACAATAAATCTGCCCCCACACTAAATCTCCCCCCAGCCATACAATAAATCTGCTCCTACACTAAATCTGCCCCCAGCCATGCAATAAATCTGCCCCCACACTAAATCTCCCCCCAGCCATACAATAAATCTGCCCCCACACTAAATCTCCCCCCAGCCATACAATAAATTTCCTCCCACACTAAATCTCCCCCCAGCCATACAATAAATCTGAGCCCACACTAAATCTCCCCCCAGCCATACAATAAATCTGCCCCCACACTAAATCGCCCCTAGCCATACAATCTCCCGCACACAATAAATCTCCCCCAGCCATACAATAAATCTGCCCCACGCTAAATCTCCCCCAAGCCATACAATAAATCTCCCCCACAATAAATCTCCCCCCACAATAAATCTCCCCCCAGCCATACAACAAATCTGCCCCCACACTAAATCTCCCCCCAGCCATACAATAAATCTGCCACAACACTAAATCTCCCCCAAGCCATACAATAAATCTCCCCCACAATAAATCTCCCCCCACAATAAATCTCCCCCCAGCCATACAACAAATCTGCCCCCACACTAAATCTCCCCCCAGCCATACAATAAATCTGCCACAACACTAAATCTCCTCCCAGCCATACAATAAATCTGCCCCCACACTAAATCTCCCCCAGCCATACAATAAATCTGCCCCTACACTAAATCCCCCCCAAGCCATACAATAAATCTGCCCCCACACTAAATCTCCCCCAGCCATACAATAAATCTGCCCCCACACTAAATCTCCCCCCAGCCATGCAATAAATCTGCCCCCACACTAAATCTCCCCCCAGCCATACAATAAATCTGCCCCCACACTAAATCTCCCCCCAGCCATACAATAAATTTCCTCCCACACTAAATCTCCCCCCAGCCATACAATAAATCTGAGCCCACACTAAATCTCCCCCCAGCCATACAATAAATCTGCCCCCACACTAAATCGCCCCTAGCCATACAATCTCCCGCACACAATAAATCTCCCCCAGCCATACAATAAATCTGCCACGACACTAAATCTCCATCAACCATACAATAAATCTGCCCCTACACTAAATCTCTCCACAGCCATACAATACATTTTCCCCCACACTAAATCTCCCCACAGCCATACAATAAATCTCCTCCCACACTAAATCTCCCCCCAGCCATACAATAAATCTACCCCTACACTAAATCTCCCCCAGCCATACAATAAATCTTAGTGTAGGGGTAACCTCCCCCCAGCCATACAATAAATTTTTCCCCACACTAAATCTCCCTCCAGCCATACAATAAATCTGCCCCTACACTAAATCTACCCCAACCATACAATAAATCTAACCCCACACTAAATCTCCCCACAGCCATACAATAAATCTACCCCAACACTAAATCTCCCCCCAGCCATACAATAAATCTGCCCCTACGCTAAATCTCCCCCAGCCATACAATAAATCTTAGTGTAGGGGTAACCTCCCCCCAGCCATACAATAAATTTTCCCCCACACTAAATCTCCCCCCAGCCATACAATAAATCTGCCCCTACACTAAATCTACCCCCAGCCATACAATAAATCTAACCCCACACTAAATCTCCCCACAGCCATACAATAAATCTACCCTCACACTAAATCTCCCCCCCAGCCATACAATAAATCGACCCCAACACTAAATCTCCCCCCAGCCATACAATAAATCTGCCCCACACTAAATCTCCCCCCAGCCATACAATAATTCTCCCCCACAATAAATCTGCCCCCACACTGAATCTCCCCCAGCCATACAATAAATCTGTCCCCACACTAAATCTACCCAGCCATACAATAAATCTGCCCCCACACTAAATCTCCCCCCAAGCCATACAAAAAATCTGCCCCTACACTAAATCTCCCCCAGCCATACAATAAATCTGCCCCTACACTAAATCTCCCCACAGCCATACAATAAATCTGCCCCTACACTAAATCTCCCCACAGCCATATAATAAATCTCCCCCCACACTAAATCTCCCCACAGCCATACAATAAATCTGCCGCTACACTAAATCTCCCCCAGCCATACAATAAATGTGCCCCTACACTAAATCTCCCCACAGTCATATAATAAATCTGCCCCTACACTAAATCTCCCCACAGCCATACAATAAATCTGCCCCTACACTAAATCTCCCCCAGCCCTACAATAAATCTGCCCCCACACTAAATCTCCCCCAGCCATACAATAAATCTGCCCCCACACTAAATCCCCCCAGCCATACAATAAATCTGCCCCTACACTAAATCTCCCCCCAGCCATACAATAAATCTGCCCCACACTAAATCTGCCCCCAGCCATACAATAAATCTAACCCCACACTAAATCTCCCCACAGCCATACAATAAATCTACCCCTACACTAAATCACCCCCCAGCCATACAATAAATCTGCCCCTACACTAAATCCCCCCCACAGCCATACAATAAATCTGCCCCTACCCTAAATCCCCCCCAGCCATACAATAAATCTGCCCCACACTAAATCTCCCCCAGCCATACAATAAATCTCCCCCACAATAAATCTCCCCCCACACTAAATCACCCCCCAGCCATACAATAAATCTGCCCCTACACTAAATCTCCCCCCAGCCATACAATAAATCTCCCACCAGCCATACAATAAATCTACCCCCACACTAAATCAACCCCCAGCCATGCAATAAATCTAACCCCAAACTAAATCTCCCCCCAGCCATACAATAAATCTAACCCCACACTAAATCACCCCCCAGCCATAAAATAAATCTGCCCCTACACTAAATCTCTCCCAGCCATACAATAAATCTACCCCCACACTAAATCACCCCCCAGCCATACAATAAATCTGCCCCTACACTAAATATCCCACAGCCATACAATAAATCTGCCCCTACACTAAATCTCCCCCAGCCATACAATAAATCTACCCCTACACAAAATCTCCCCCAGCCATACAATAAATCTGCCCCTACACTAAAACTCCCCCCAGCCATACAATAAATCTGCCCCTACACTAAATCTCACCACAGCCATACAATAAATCTGCCCCTACACTAAACCTTCCCCCAGCCATACAATAAATCTGCCCCTACACTAAATCTCCCCCCAGCCATACAATAAATCTACCCCTACACTAAATCTCCCCCCAGCCATACAATAAATCTACCCCTACACTAAATCTCCCCCAGCCACACAATAAATCTGCCCCCACACTAAATCTCCCCCAGCAATACAATAAATCTACCCCTACACAAAATCTCCCCCCAGACATATAATAAATCTGCCCCTACACTAAATCTCCCCCCAGCCATACAATAAATCTGTCCCCACACTAAATCTCCCCCAGCCATACAATAAATCTGCCCCACACTAAATCTCCCCCCAGCCATACATTAAATCTCCCCCCACACTAAATCTCCCCCAGCCATACAATAAATCTGCCCCTACACTAAATCTCCCCCCGCCATATAATAAATCTCCCCCCACACTAAATCTTTCCCCAGCCATACAATAAATTTAGTATGGGGGTAGATCTCCCCCACATCCATGCAATAAATCTGTCCCTACACTAAATCTCCCCCAGCCATACAATAAATCTGCCCCTATATTCAATCCCCCCGAGCCATACAATAAATCTGTCCCACAATAAATCTCCCCCCAGCCATACAATAAATCTCCCCCATAATAAATCTCCCCCCACACTAATTCTCCCCCCAGCCATACAATAAATCTGCCCCTACACTAAATCTCCCCCCAGCCATAAAATAAATCTGCATCTACACTAAATCTCCCCCCAACCATACAATAAATCTGCCCCTACACTAAATCTCCCTACAGCCATACAATAAGTCTGCCTATACACTAAATCTCCCCCCAGCCATACAATAAATCTCCCCCCACAATAAATCTCTCCCCAACCATACAATAAATCTGCCCCTACACTAAATCTCCCCCTAGCCATACAATAAATCGGCCCCCACACTAAATCTCCCCCCAGCCATACAATAAATCTGCCCCCATATTAAATCTCCCCCCAGCCATACAATAAATCTGCCCCTACACTAAATCTCCCCCTAGCCATACAATAAATCTGCCACCACACTAAATCTCCCCCCAGCCATACAATAAATCTGCCCCCACACTAAATCTCCCCCCAACCACACAATAAATCTGCCCCTACACTAAATCTCCCCCAGCCATACAATAAATCTGCCCCTACACTAAATCCCCCCCCAGCCATACAATACATCTGCCTCTACCCTAAATCCCCTCCAGCCATACAATAAATCTGCCCCTACACTAAATCTCCCCCTAGCCATACAATAAATCTGCCCCTTCACTAAATCCCCCCCAGCCATACAATAAATCTGCCCCTACACTAAATCTCCCCCTAGCCATACAATAAATCTGCCTCTACCCTAAATCCCCCCCAGCCATACAATAAATCTGCCCCTACACTAAATCTCCCCACAGCCAGACAATAAATCTGCCCCCACACTAAATCTCCCCCCAGCCATACAATAAATCTGCTCCTACACTAAATCTCCCCCCAGCCATACAATAAATCTGCCCCCACACTAAATCTCCCCCAGCCATACAATAAATCTCCCCCTACACTAAATCACCCACCAGCCATACAATAAATCTGCCCCTACCCTAAATCCCCCCCAGCCATACAATAAATCTGCCCCCACACTAAATCTCCCCCCAGCCATACAATAAATCTGCCCCTACACTAAACCCCCCCCAGCCATAAAATAAATCTGCCCCTACACTAAATCTCCCTACAGCCATACAATAAATCTACCCCCACACTAAATCAAGACCCAGCCATATAATAAATCTGCCCCTACACTAAATCTCCCCCCAGCTATACAATAAATCTGCCCCTACACTAAATCTCCCTACAGTCATACAATAAATTTACCCCCACACTAAATCACGACCCAGCCATATAATAAATCTGCCCCTACACTAAATCTTCCCCCAGCTATACAATAAATCTGCCCCTACACTAAATCTCCCCCCAGCCATACAATAAATCTCCCCCCACAATAAATCTCTTCCCAACCATACAATAAATCTGCCCCTACACTAAATCTGAACCTAGCCATACAATAAATCGACCACCACACTAAATCTCCCACCAGCCATACAATAAATCTGCCCCCATACTAAATCTCCCCCCAGCCATACAATAAATCTGCCCCTACACTAAATCTCCCCCTAGCCATACAATAAATCTGCCCCCACACTAAATCTCCCCCCGGCCATACAATAAATCTGCCCCCACACTAAATCTCCCCCCAACCACACAATAAATCTGCCCCTACACTAAATCTCCCCCAGCCATACAATAAATCTGCCCCTACACTAAATCCCCCCCCAGCCATACAATAAATCTGCCTCTACCCTAAATCCCCCCCAGCCATACAATAAATCTGCCCCTACACTAAATCTCCCCCTAGCCATACAATAAATCTGCCCCTACTCTAAATCCCCCCCAGCCATACAATGAATCTGCCCCTACACTAAATCTCCCCCTAGCCATACAATAAATCTGCATCTACCCTAAATCCCCCCAGCCATACATTAAATCTGCCCCTACACTAAATCTCCCCACAGCCAGACAATA
The DNA here is from genome assembly GCF_046119375.1 of Phyllobates terribilis. Taxonomy (NCBI): domain Eukaryota; kingdom Metazoa; phylum Chordata; class Amphibia; order Anura; family Dendrobatidae; genus Phyllobates; species Phyllobates terribilis. The sequence goes on along the minus strand of NW_027362774.1, from coordinate 33,624,891 downwards.
AATCTGCCCCCACACTAAATCTCCCCCCAGCCATACAATAAATCTGCCCCTACCCTAAATCCCCCCCAGCCATACAATAAATCTGCCCCCACACTAAATCTCCCCCCAGCCATACAATAAATCTGCCCCTACACTAAATCTCCCCCCAGCTATACAATAAATCTGCCCCTACACTAAATCTCCCTACAGTCATACAATAAATCTACCCCCACACTAAATCACGACCCAGCCATATAATAAATCTGCCCCTACACTAAATCTCCCCCCAGCTATACAATAAATCTGCCCCTACACTAAATCTCCCCCCAGCCATACAATAAATTTAGTATGGGGGTAGATCTCCCCCACAGCCATGCAATAAATCTGTCCCTACACTAAATCTCCCCCAGCCATACAATAAATCTGCCCCTATATTAAATCCCCTCCAGCCATACAATAAATCTGCCCCACACTAAATCTCCCCCAGCCATACAATAAATCTCCCCCACAATAAATCTCCCCCCACACTAAATCTCCCCCCAGCCATGCAATAAATCTGCTCCTACACTAAATCCCCCCCCCAGCCATACAATAAATCTGTCTCTACCCTAAATCCCCCCCAGCCATACAATAAATCTGCCCCTGCACTAAATCCCCCACCAGCCATACAATAAATCTGCCCCTACACTAAATCTCCCCACAGCCAGACAATAAATCTGCCCCCACAATAAATCTCCCCCCAGCCATACAATAAATCTACTCCTACACTAAATCCCCCCCCAGCCATACAATAAATCTGCCCACACTAAATCTCCCCCCAGTCATACAATAAATCTGCCCCTACACTAAATCCACCCCCCCAGCCATACAATAAATCTGCCCCTACACTAAATCTCCCTCCAGCCATACAATAAATCTGCCCCTACACTAAATCTCCCTCCAGCCATACAATAAATCTGCCCCTATACTAAATCTCCCCCAGCCATACAAAAAATATGTCCCCACACTAAATGTACCCCCACACTAAATCACGACCCAGCCATATAATAAATCTGCTCCTACACTAAATCTCCCCCCAGCCACACAAAAAATCTGTCCCCACACTAAATCTCCCCACAGCCATACAATAAATCTCCCCCCACACTAAATCTCCCCCAGCCATACAATAAATCTGCGCCTACACTAAATCTCCCCCACCCATATAATAAATCTTCCCCACACTAAGTCTCCCCCCAACCATACAATAAATCTGCATCTACACTAAATCTCCCCCAGCCATACAATAAATCTGCCCCTACACTAAATCCCCCCCCAGCCATACAATACATATGCCTCTACCCTAAATCCCCTCCAGCCATACAATAAATCTGCCCCTACACTAAATCTCCCCCTAGCCATACAATAAATCTGCCCCTTCACTAAATCCCCCCCAGCCATACAATAAATCTGCCCCTACACTAAATCTCCCCCTAGCCATACAATAAATCTGCCTCTACCCTAAATCCCCCCCAGCCATACAATAAATCTGCCCCTACACTAAATCTCCCCACAGCCAGACAATAAATCTGCCCCCACACTAAATCTCCCCCCAGCCATACAATAAATCTGCTCCTACACTAAATCTCCCCCCAGCCATACAATAAATCTGCCCCCACACTAAATCTCCCCCAGCCATACAATAAATCTCCCCCTACACTAAATCACCCACCAGCCATACAATAAATCTGCCCCTACCCTAAATCCCCCCCAGCCATACAATAAATCTGCCCCCACACTAAATCTCCCCCCAGCCATACAATAAATCTGCCCCTACACTAAACCCCCCCCAGCCATAAAATAAATCTGCCCCTACACTAAATCTCCCTACAGCCATACAATAAATCTACCCCCACACTAAATCACGACCCAGCCATATAATAAATCTGCCCCTACACTAAATCTCCCCCCAGCTATACAATAAATCTGCCCCTACACTAAATCTCCCTACAGTCATACAATAAATTTACCCCCACACTAAATCACGACCCAGCCATATAATAAATCTGCCCCTACACTAAATCTTCCCCCAGCTATACAATAAATCTGCCCCTACACTAAATCTCCCCCCAGCCATACAATAAATCTCCCCCCACAATAAATCTCTTCCCAACCATACAATAAATCTGCCCCTACACTAAATCTGAACCTAGCCATACAATAAATCGACCACCACACTAAATCTCCCACCAGCCATACATTAAATCTGCCCCCATACTAAATCTCCCCCCAGCCATACAATAAATCTGCCCCTACACTAAATCTCCCCCTAGCCATACAATAAATCTGCCCCCACACTAAATCTCCCCCCGGCCATACAATAAATCTGCCCCCACACTAAATCTCCCCCCAACCACACAATAAATCTGCCCCTACACTAAATCTCCCCCAGCCATACAATAAATCTGCCCCTACACTAAATCCCCCCCAGCCATACAATAAATCTGCCTCTACCCTAAATCCCCCCCAGCCATACAATAAATCTGCCCCTACACTAAATCTCCCCCTAGCCATACAATAAATCTGCCCCTACACTAAATCCCCCCCAGCCATACAATGAATCTGCCCCTACACTAAATCTCCCCCTAGCCATACAATAAATCTGCATCTACCCTAAATCCCCCCCAGCCATACATTAAATCTGCCCCTACACTAAATCTCCCCACAGCCAGACAATAAATCTGCCCCCACACTAAATCTCCCCCACAGCCATACAATAAATCTGCCCCTACCCTAAATCCCCCCCAGCCATACAATAAATCTGCCCCCACACTAAATCTCCCCCCAGCCATACAATAAATCTGCCCCTACACTAAATCTCCCCCCAGCTATACAATAAATCTGCCCCTACACTAAATCTCCCTACAGTCATACAATAAATCTACCCCCACACTAAATCACGACCCAGCCATATAATAAATCTGCCCCTACACTAAATCTCCCCCCAGCTATACAATAAATCTGCCCCTACACTAAATCTCCCCCCAGCCATACAATAAATTTAGTATGGGGGTAGATCTCCCCCACAGCCATGCAATAAATCTGTCCCTACACTAAATCTCCCCCAGCCATACAATAAATCTGCCCCTATATTAAATCCCCTCCAGCCATACAATAAATCTGCCCCACACTAAATCTCCCCCAGCCATACAATAAATCTCCCCCACAATAAATCTCCCCCCACACTAAATCTCCCCCCAGCCATACAATAAATCTGCTCCTACACTAAATCCCCCCCCAGCCATACAATAAATCTGTCTCTACCCTAAATCCCCCCCAGCCATACAATAAATCTGCCCCTGCACTAAATCCCCCACCAGCCATACAATAAATCTGCCCCTACACTAAATCTCCCCACAGCCAGACAATAAATCTGCCCCCACAATAAATCTCCCCCCAGCCATACAATAAATCTACTCCTACACTAAATCCCCCCCCAGCCATACAATAAATCTGCCCACACTAAATCTCCCCCCAGTCATACAATAAATCTGCCCCTACACTAAATCCACCCCCCCAGCCATACAATAAATCTGCCCCTACACTAAATCTCCCTCCAGCCATACAATAAATCTGCCCCTACACTAAATCTCCCTCCAGCCATACAATAAATCTGCCCCTATACTAAATCTCCCCACACTAAATGTACCCCCACACTAAATCACGACCCAGCCATATAATAAATCTGCTCCTACACTAAATCTCCCCCCAGCCATACAAAAAATCTGTCCCCACACTAAATCTCCCCACAGCCATACAATAAATCTCCCCCCACACTAAATCTCCCCCAGCCAAACAATAAATCTGCGCCTACACTAAATCTCCCCCACCCATATAATAAATCTTCCCCACACTAAGTCTCCCCCCAACCATACAATAAATCTGCATCTACACTAAATCTCCCCCCAGCCATACAATAAATCTGCCCCTATACTAAATCTCCCCCAGCCATACAATAAATCTGCCCCACATTAAATCTCCCCGCCAGCCATACAATAAATCTCCCCCACAATAAATCTCCCCACACACTAAATCTCCCCCCCAGCCATACAATAAATCTGCCACTACACTAAATCTCCCCCCAGCCATATAATAAATCTGCATCTACACTAAATCTCCCCCCAACCATACAATAAATCTGCCCCTAAACTAAATCTCCCCCTAGCCATACAATAAATCTGCCCCCACACTAAATCTCCCCCCAGCCATAAAATAAATCTGCCCCTACACTAAATCTCCCCCCCAGCCATACAATAAATCTGCCCCTACCTTAAATCCCCCCCAGCCATACAATAAATCTGCCCCTGCACTAAATCCCCCACCCAGCCATACAATAAATCTGCCCCTACACTAAATCTCCCCCAGCCATATAATAAATCTCCCCCCACACTAAATCTCCCCCCAGCCATACAATAAATTTAGTATGGGGGTAGATCTCCCCCACAGCCATGCAATAAATCTGTCCCTACACTAAATCTCGCCCAGCCATACAATAAATCTGCCGCTATATTAAATCCCCCCCAGTCATACAATAAATCTGCCACACACTAAATCTCCCCACAGTCATACAATAAATCTCCCCCACAATAAATCTCCCCCCACACTAAATCTCCCCCCAGCCATACAATAAATCTGCCGCTACACTAAATCTCCCCCAGCCATACAATAAATCTGTCCCCACACTAAATCCCCCCAGCCATACAATAAATCTACCCCTATACTAAATCTCCCTACAGCCATGAAATAAATCTGCCCCTACACTAAATCTCCCTACAGCCATACAATACGTCTGCATCTACACTAAATCTCCCCCCAACCATACAATAAATCTACCCCTACACTAAATCTCCCTACAACCATAAAATAAATCTGCCCCTACACTAAATCTCCCTACAGCCATACAATAAGTCTGCATCTACACTAAATCTCCCCCCAACCATACAATAAATCTGCCCCTACACTAAATCTCCCCCAGCCATACAATAAATCTGCCCCTACACTAAATCCCCCCACAGCCATACAATAAATCTGCCCCCACACTAGATCTCCCACCAGCCATACAATAAATCTGCCCCTACACTAAATCCCCCCCCCAGCCATACAATAAATCTGCCCCCACACTAAATCTCCCCCCAGCCATACAATAAATCTGCCCCTACCCTAAATCCCCCCCAGCCATACAATAAATCTACCACCACACTAAATCTCCCCCCAGCCATACAATAAATCTGCCCACACACTAAATCTCCCCCCAGCCATACAATAGATCTGCCCCCACACTAAATCTCCCTCCAGCCATATAAGAAATCTCCCCCCACACTAATTCACCCCCCAGCATATAATAAATCTGTCCCTACACTAAATCTCCCCCCAGCCATACAATAAATCTGCCCCTACACTAAATCTCCCCCCAGCCATACACTAAATCTACCCCTACACTAAATCTACCCCCAGCCATACAATAAATCTACCCCTACACTAAATCTCCCCCAGCCACACAATAAATCTCCATCTACACAACATCTCCCCCCAGACATATAATAAATCTGCCCCTACACTAAATCTCCCCCCAGCCATACAATAAATCTGTCCCCACACTAAATCTCCCCCCAGCCAAACAATAAATTTGCCCCACACTAAATCTCCCCCCAGCCATACAATAAATCTCCCCCCACACTAAATCACCCCCAGCCATACAATAAATCTGCCCCTACACTAAATCTCCCCCAGCCATATAATAAATCTCCCCCCACACTAAATCTCCCCCCAGCCATACAATAAATTTAGTATGGGGGTAGATCTCCCCCACAGCCATGCAATAAATCTGTCCCTACACTAAATCTCCCCCAGCCATACAATAAATCTGCCCCTATATTAAATCCCCCCCAGCCATACAATATATCTGCACCACACTAAATTTCCCCCCAGCCATACAATAAATCTCCCCCACAATAAATCTCCCCCCACAATAAATCTCCCCCCAGCCATATAATAAATCTGCCCCTACACTAAATCTCCCCCAGCCATACAAAAAATCTGTCCCCACATTAAATCCCCCCCAGCCATACAATAAATCTACCCCTACACTAAATCTCCCTACAGCCATAAAATAAATCTGCCCCTACACTAAATCTCCCTACAGCCATACAATAAGTCTGCATCTACACTAAATCTCCCCCCAACCATACAATAAATCTGCCCCTACACTAAATCTCCCTACAGCCATACAATAAGTCTGCATCTACACTAAATCTCCCCCCAACCATACAATAAATCTGCCCCTACACTAAATCTCCCCCCAGCCATACAATAAATCTGCCTCTACCCTAAATCCCCCCCGGCCATACAATAAATCTGCCCCTGCACTAAATTCCCCCCCCCAGCTATACAATAAATCTGCCTCTACCCTAAATCCCCCCCAGCCATACAATAAATCTGCCCCTACACTAAATCTCCCCACAGCCAGACAAAAAATCTGCCCCTACACTAAATCCCCCCCCAGCCATACAATAAATCTGCCTCTACTCTAAATCCCCCCCAGCCATACAATAAATCTGCCACTACACTAAATCTCCCCCCAGCCATACAATAAATCTGCCCCTACCCTAAATCCCACCCAGCCATACAATAAATCTGCCCCCACACTAACTCTCCCCCCAGCCATACAATAAATATGCCCCTACACTAAATTCCCCCCCAGCCATACAATAAATCTGCCCCTACACTAAATCTCCCTCCCGCCATACAATAAATCTACCCCCACACTAAATCACGACCCAGCCATATAATAAATCTGCCCCTACACTAAATCTCCCCCAGCCATACAATAAATCTGCCCCTACACTAAATCTCCCCCCAGCCATACAATAAATCTACCCCTACACTACATCTCCCCCCAGCCATACAGTAAATCTACCCCTACACTAAATCTCCCCCAGCCATATAATAAATCTCCCCTACACTAAAACTCCCCCAGCCATACAATAAATCTCCATCTACACTAAATCTCCCCCCAACCATACAATAAATCTGCCCCTACACTAAATTTCCCCCAGCCATACAATAAATCTGCCCCTATACTAAATCCCCCCAGCCATACAATAAATCTCCCCACACACTAAATCTCCCCTAGACATACAATAAATCTGCCCCCACACTAAATCTCCCCCCAGCCATACAATAAATCTCCCCCACAATAAATCTCCCCCACACTAAATCTGCCCCCACACTAAATCTCCCCCAGCCATACAATAAATCTGCCCCTACCCTAAATCTCCCCCCAGCCATACAATAAATCTGCCCCACACTAAATCTCCCCCCAGCCATACAATAAATCTCCCCCACAATAAATCTGCCCCCAGCCATACAATAAATCTGCCCCTACACTAAATCTCCCCCCAGCCATACAATAAATCTGCCCCCACACTAAATCTCCCCCAGCCATACAATAAATCTGCCCCCACACTAAATCTCCCCACAGCCATACAATAAATTTCCTCCCACACTAAATCTCCCCCCAGCCATACAATAAATCTGCCCCCACACTAAATCTCCCCCCAGCCATACAATAAATCTGCCCCCACACTAAATCTCCCCTAGCCATACAATAAATCTCCCCCACACTAAATCTCCCCCAGCCATACAATAAATCTGCCACGACACTAAATCTCCCCCAGCCATACAATAAATCTGCCCCTACACTAAATCTCTCCACAGCCATACAATAAATCTGCCCCCACACTAAATCTCCCCCCAGCCATACAATAAATCTGCCCCCACACTAAATCTCCCCCAGCCATACAATAAATCTGCCCCCACACTAAATCTCCCCCAGCCATACAATAAATCTGCCCCCACACTAAATCTCCCCACAGCCATACAATAAATCTCCTCCCACACTAAATCTCCCCCCAGCCATACAACAAATCTGCCCCCACACTAAATCTCCCCCCAGCCATACAATAAATCTGCCACAACACTAAATCTCCTCCCAGCCATACAATAAATCTGCCCCCACACTAAATCTCCCCCAGCCATACAATAAATCTGCCCCCACACTAAATCTCCCCCCAGCCATACAATAAATCTGCCCCCACACTAAATCTCCCCCAGCCATACAATAAATCTGCCCCCACACTAAATCTCCCCCCAGCCATGCAATAAATCTGCCCCCACACTAAATCTGCCCCCAACCATACAATAAATCTGCCCCCACACTAAATCTCCCCACAGCCATACAATAAATTTCCTCCCACACTAAATCTCCCCCCAGCCATACAATAAATCTGCCCCCACACTAAATCTCCCCCCAGCCATACAATAAATCTGCCCCCACACTAAATCTCCCCTAGCCATACAATAAATCTGCCCCTACACTAAATCTCTCCACAGCCATACAATAAATTTTCCCCCACACTAAATCTCCCCACAGCCATACAATAAATCTCCTCCCACACTAAATCTCCCCTCAGCCATACAATAAATCTGCCACGACACTAAATCTCCCCCAGCCATACAATAAATCTGCCCCTACACTAAATCTCTCCACAGCCATACAATAAATTTTCCCCCACACTAAATCTCCCCACAGCCATACAATAAATCTCCTCCCACACTAAATCTCCCCCCAGCCATACAATAAATCTGCCCCTACGCTAAATCTCCCCCAGTCATACAATAAATCTTAGTGTAGGGGTAACCTCCCCCAGCCATACAATAAATTTTCCCCCACACTAAATCTCCCTACAGCCATACAATAAATCTGCCCCTACACTAAATCTACCCCAACCATACAATAAATCTAACCCCACACTAAATCTCCCCACAGCCATACAATAAATCTACCCCAACACTAAATCTCCCCCCAGCCATACAATAAATCTGCCCCTACGCTAAATCTCCCCCAGCCATACAATAAATCTTAGTGTAGGGGTAACCTCCCCCCAGCCATACAATAAATCTGCCCGTACACTAAATCTCCCCCTAGCCATACAATAAATCTGCCCCCACACTAAATCTCCCCTCAACCATACAATAAATCTGCCCCCACACTAAATCTCCCCCCAACCACATAATAAATCTGCCCCTAGACTAAATCTCCCCCAGCCATACAATAAATCTGCCCCTACACTAAATCCCCCCCCAGCCATACAATACATCTGCCTCTACCCTAAATCCCCCCCAGCCATACAATAAATCTGCCCCTACACTAAATCTCCCCCTAGCCATACAATAAATCTGCCCCTTCACTAAATCCCCCCCAGCCATACAATAAATCTGCCCCTACACTAAATCTCCCCCTAGCCATACAATAAATCTGCCTCTACCCTAAATCCCCCCCAGCCATACAATAAATCTGCCCCTACACTAAATCTCCCCACAGCCAGACAATAAATCTGCCCCCACACTAAATCTCCCCCCAGCCATACAATAAATCTGCTCCTACACTAAATCTCCCCCCAGCCATACAATAAATCTGCCCCCACACTAAATCTCCCCCAGCCATACAATAAATCTCCCCCTACACTAAATCACCCACCAGCCATACAATAAATCTGCCCCTACCCTAAATCCCCCCCAGCCATACAATAAATCTGCCCCCACACTAAATCTCCCCCCAGCCATACAATAAATCTGCCCCCACACTAAACCCCCCCCAGCCATAAAATAAATCTGCCCCTACACTAAATCTCCCTACAGCCATACAATAAATCTACCCCCACACTAAATCACGACCCAGCCATATAATAAATCTGCCCCTACACTAAGTCTCCCCCCAGCTATACAATAAATCTGCCCCTACACTAAATCTCCCTACAGTCATACAATAAATCTACCCCCACACTAAATCACGACCCAGCCATATAATAAATCTGCCCCTACACTAAATCTTCCCCCAGCTATACAATAAATCTGCCCCTACACTAAATCTCCCCCCAGCCATACAATAAATCTCCCCCCACAATAAATCTCTTCCCAACCATACAATAAATCTGCCCCTACACTAAATCTCCACCTAGCCATACAATAAATCGACCCCCACACTAAATCTCCCACCAGCCATACAATAAATCTGCCCCCATACTAAATCTCCCCCCAGCCATACAATAAATCTGCCCCTACACTAAATCTCCCCCTAGCCATACAATAAATCTGCCCCCACACTAAATCTCCCCCCGGCCATACAATAAATCTGCCCCCACACTAAATCTCCCCCCAACCACACAATAAATCTGCCCCTACACTAAATCTCCCCCAGCCATACAATAAATCTGCCCCTACACTAAATCCCCCCCCAGCCATACAATAAATCTGCCTCTACCCTAAATCCCCCCCAGCCATACAATAAATCTGCCCCTACACTAAATCTCCCCCTAGCCATACAATAAATCTGCCCCTACTCTAAATCCCCCCCAGCCATACAATGAATCTGCCCCTACACTAAATCTCCCCCTAGCCATACAATAAATCTCCCCCTACACTAAATCACCCACCAGCCATACAATAAATCTGCCCCTACCCTAAATCCCCCCCAGCCATACAATAAATCTGCCCCCACACTAAATCTCCCCCCAGCCATACAATAAATCTGCCCCTACACTAAACCCCCCCCAGCCATACAATAAATCTGCCACTACACTAAATCTCCCCCCAGCCATACAATAAATCTGCCCCTACCCTAAATCCCACCCAGCCATACAATAAATCTGCCCCCACACTAACTTTCCCCCCAGCCATACAATAAATATGCCCCTACACTAAATTCCCCCCCAGCCATACAATAAATCTGCCCCTACACTAAATCTCCCTCCCGCCATACAATAAATCTACCCCCACACTAAATCACGACCCAGCCATATAATAAATCTGCCCCTACACTAAATCTCCCCCAGCCATACAATAAATCTGCCCCTACACTAAATCTCCCCCCAGCCATACAGTAAATCTACCCCTACACTAAATCTCCCCCAGCCATACAATAAATCTGCCCGTACACTAAATCTCCCCCAGCCATATAATAAATCTCCCCTACACTAAAACTCCCCCAGCCATACAATAAATCTGCCCGTACACTAAATCTCCCCCAGCCATATAATAAATCTCCCCTACACTAAATCTCCCCCAGCCATACAATAAATCTGCCCGTACACTAAATCTCCCCCAGCCATACAATAAATCTCCATCTACACTAAATCTCCCCCCAACCATACAATAAATCTGCCCCTACACTAAATCTCCCCCAGCCATACAATAAATCTCCCCACACACTAAATCTCCCCTAGACATACAATAAATCTGCCCCCACACTAAATCTCCCCCCAGCCATACAATAAATCTCCCCCACAATAAATCTCCCCCACACTAAATCTGCCCCCACACTAAATCTCCCCCAGCCATACAATAAATCTGCCCCTACCCTAAATCTCCCCCCAGCCATACAATAAATCTGCCCCACACTAAATCTCCCCCCAGCCATACAATAAATCTCCCCCACAATAAATCTGCCCCCAGCCATACAATAAATCTGCCCCTACACTAAATCTCCCCCCAGCCATACAATAAATCTGCCCCCACACTAAATCTCCCCCAGCCATACAATAAATCTGCCCCCACACTAAATCTCCCCACAGCCATACAATAAATTTCCTCCCACACTAAATCTCCCCCCAGCCATACAATAAATATGCCCCCACACTAAATCTCCCCCCAGCCATACAATAAATCTGCCCCCACACTAAATCTCCCCTAGCCATACAATAAATCTCCCCCACACTAAATCTCCCCCAGCCATACAATAAATCTGCCACGACACTAAATCTCCCCCAGCCATACAATAAATCTGCCCCTACACTAAATCTCTCCACAGCCATACAATAAATCTGCCCCCACACTAAATCTCCCCCCAGCCATGCAATAAATCTGCCCCCACACTAAATCTCCCCCAGCCATACAATAAATCTGCCCCCACACTAAATCTCCCCCAGCCATACAATAAATCTGCCCCCACACTAAATCTCCCCACAGCCATACAATAAATCTCCTCCCACACTAAATCTCCCCCCAGCCATACAACAAATCTGCCCCCACACTAAATCTCCCCCCAGCCATACAATAAATCTGCCACAACACTAAATCTCCTCCCAGCCATACAATAAATCTGCCCCCACACTAAATCTCCCCCAGCCATACAATAAATCTGCCCCCACACTAAATCTCCCCCCAGCCATACAATAAATCTGCCCCCACACTAAATCTCCCCCAGCCATACAATAAATCTGCCCCCACACTAAATCTCCCCCCAGCCATGCAATAAATCTGCCCCCACACTAAATCTCCCCCCAGCCATACAATAAATCTGCCCCCACACTAAATCTCCCCACAGCCATACAATAAATTTCCTCCCACACTAAATCTCCCCCCAGCCATACAATAAATCTTCCCCCACACTAAATCTCCCCCCAGCCATACAATAAATCTGCCCCCACACTAAATCTCCCCTAGCCATACAATCTCCCCCACAATAAATCTCCCCCAGCCATACAATAAATCTGCCACGACACTAAATCTCCCCCAGCCATACAATAAATCTGCCCCTACACTAAATCTCTCCACAGCCATACTATAAATCTGCCCCCACACTAAATCTCCCCCCAGCCATACAATAAATCTGCCCCCACACTAAATCTCCCCCAGCCATACAATAAATCTGCCCCCACACTAAATCTCCCCCAGCCATACAATAAATCTGCCCCCACACTAAATCTCCCCACAGCCATACAATAAATCTCCTCCCACACTAAATCTCCCCCCAGCCATACAACAAATCTGCCCCCACACTAAATCTCCCCCCAGCCATACAATAAATCTGCCACAACACTAAATCTCCTCCCAGCCATACAATAAATCTGCCCCCACACTAAATCTCCCCCAGCCATACAATAAATCTGCCCCCACACTAAATCTCCCCCCAGCCATACAATAAATCTGCCCCCACACTAAATCTCCCCCAGCCATACAATAAATCTGCCCCCACACTAAATCTCCCCCCAGCCATGCAATAAATCTGCCCCCACACTAAATCTCCCCCCAACCATACAATAAATCTGCCCCCACACTAAATCTCCCCACAGCCATACAATAAATTTCCTCCCACACTAAATCTCCCCCCAGCCATACAATAAATCTGCCCCCACACTAAATCTCCCCCCAGCCATACAATAAATCTGCCCCCACACTAAATCTCCCCTAGCCATACAATAAATCTGCCCCTACACTAAATCTCTCCACAGCCATACAATAAATTTTCCCCCACACTAAATCTCCCCACAGCCATACAATAAATCTCCTCCCACACTAAATCTCCCCTCAGCCATACAATAAATCTGCCACGACACTAAATCTCCCCCAGCCATACAATAAATCTGCCCCTACACTAAATCTCTCCACAGCCATACAATAAATTTTCCCCCACACTAAATCTCCCCACAGCCATACAATAAATCTCCTCCCACACTAAATCTCCCCCCAGCCATACAATAAATCTGCCCCTACGCTAAATCTCCCCCAGTCATACAATAAATCTTAGTGTAGGGGTAACCTCCCCCAGCCATACAATAAATTTTCCCCCACACTAAATCTCCCTACAGCCATACAATAAATCTGCCCCTACACTAAATCTACCCCAACCATACAATAAATCTAACCCCACACTAAATCTCCCCACAGCCATACAATAAATCTACCCCAACACTAAATCTCCCCCCAGCCATACAATAAATCTGCCCCTACGCTAAATCTCCCCCAGCCATACAATAAATCTTAGTGTAGGGGTAACCTCCCCCCAGCCATACAATAAATCTGCCCGTACACTAAATCTCCCCCTATCCATACAATAAATCTGCCCCCACACTAAATCTCCCCTCAACCATACAATAAATCTGCCCCCACACTAAATCTCCCCCCAACCACATAATAAATCTGCCCCTAGACTAAATCTCCCCCAGCCATACAATAAATCTGCCCCTACACTAAATCCCCCCCCAGCCATACAATACATCTGCCTCTACCCTAAATCCCCCCCAGCCATACAATAAATCTGCCCCTACACTAAATCTCCCCCTAGCCATACAATAAATCTGCCCCTTCACTAAATCCCCCCCAGCCATACAATAAATCTGCCCCTACACTAAATCTCCCCCTAGCCATACAATAAATCTGCCTCTACCCTAAATCCCCCCCAGCCATACAATAAATCTGCCCCTACACTAAATCTCCCCACAGCCAGACAATAAATCTGCCCCCACACTAAATCTCCCCCCAGCCATACAATAAATCTGCTCCTACACTAAATCTCCCCCCAGCCATACAATAAATCTGCCCCCACACTAAATCTCCCCCAGCCATACAATAAATCTCCCCCTACACTAAATCACCCACCAGCCATACAATAAATCTGCCCCTACCCTAAATCCCCCCCAGCCATACAATAAATCTGCCCCCACACTAAATCTCCCCCCAGCCATACAATAAATCTGCCCCCACACTAAACCCCCCCCAGCCATAAAATAAATCTGCCCCTACACTAAATCTCCCTACAGTCATACAATAAATCTACCCCCACACTAAATCACGACCCAGCCATATAATAAATCTGCCCCTACACTAAATCTTCCCCCAGCTATACAATAAATCTGCCCCTACACTAAATCTCCCCCCAGCCATACAATAAATCTCCCCCCACAATAAATCTCTTCCCAACCATACAATAAATCTGCCCCTACACTAAATCTCCACCTAGCCATACAATAAATCGACCCCCACACTAAATCTCCCACCAGCCATACAATAAATCTGCCCCCATACTAAATCTCCCCCCAGCCATACAATAAATCTGCCCCTACACTAAATCTCCCCCTAGCCATACAATAAATCTGCCCCCACACTAAATCTCCCCCCGGCCATACAATAAATCTGCCCCCACACTAAATCTCCCCCCAACCACACAATAAATCTGCCCCTACACTAAATCTCCCCCAGCCATACAATAAATCTGCCCCTACACTAAATCCCCCCCCAGCCATACAATAAATCTGCCTCTACCCTAAATCCCCCCCAGCCATACAATAAATCTGCCCCTACACTAAATCTCCCCCTAGCCATACAATAAATCTGCCCCTACTCTAAATCCCCCCCAGCCATACAATGAATCTGCCCCTACACTAAATCTCCCCCTAGCCATACAATAAATCTCCCCCTACACTAAATCACCCACCAGCCATACAATAAATCTGCCCCTACCCTAAATCCCCCCCAGCCATACAATAAATCTGCCCCCACACTAAATCTCCCCCCAGCCATACAATAAATCTGCCCCTACACTAAACCCCCCCCAGCCATACAATAAATCTGCCACTACACTAAATCTCCCCCCAGCCATACAATAAATCTGCCCCTACCCTAAATCCCACCCAGCCATACAATAAATCTGCCCCCACACTAACTCTCCCCCCAGCCATACAATAAATATGCCCCTACACTAAATTCCCCCCCAGCCATACAATAAATCTGCCCCTACACTAAATCTCCCTCCCACCATACAATAAATCTACCCCCACACTAAATCACGACCCAGCCATATAATAAATCTGCCCCTACACTAAATCTCCCCCAGCCATACAATAAATCTGCCCCTACACTAAATCTCCCCCCAGCCATACAGTAAATCTACCCCTACACTAAATCTCCCCCAGCCATACAATAAATCTGCCCGTACACTAAATCTCCCCCAGCCATATAATAAATCTCCCCTACACTAAAACTCCCCCAGCCATACAATAAATCTCCATCTACACTAAATCTCCCCCCAACCATACAATAAATCTGCCCCTACACTAAATCTCCCCCAGCCATACAATAAATCTCCCCACACACTAAATCTCCCCTAGACATACAATAAATCTGCCCCCACACTAAATCTCCCCCCAGCCATACAATAAATCTCCCCCACAATAAATCTCCCCCACACTAAATCTGCCCCCACACTAAATCTCCCCCAGCCATACAATAAATCTGCCCCTACCCTAAATCTCCCCCCAGCCATACAATAAATCTGCCCCACACTAAATCTCCCCCCAGCCATACAATAAATCTCCCCCACAATAAATCTGCCCCCAGCCATACAATAAATCTGCCCCTACACTAAATCTCCCCCCAGCCATACAATAAATCTGCCCCCACACTAAATCTCCCCCAGCCATACAATAAATCTGCCCCCACACTAAATCTCCCCACAGCCATACAATAAATTTCCTCCCACACTAAATCTCCCCCCAGCCATACAATAAATCTGCCCCCACACTAAATCTCCCCCCAGCCATACAATAAATCTGCCCCCACACTAAATCTCCCCTAGCCATACAATAAATCTCCCCCACACTAAATCTCCCCCAGCCATACAATAAATCTGCCACGACACTAAATCTCCCCCAGCCATACAATAAATCTGCCCCTACACTAAATCTCTCCACAGCCATACAATAAATCTGCCCCCACACTAAATCTCCCCCCAGCCATGCAATAAATCTGCCCCCACACTAAATCTCCCCCAGCCATACAATAAATCTGCCCCCACACTAAATCTCCCCCAGCCATACAATAAATCTGCCCCCACACTAAATCTCCCCACAGCCATACAATAAATCTCCTCCCACACTAAATCTCTCCCCAGCCATACAACAAATCTGCCCCCACACTAAATCTCCCCCCAGCCATACAATAAATCTGCCACAACACTAAATCTCCTCCCAGCCATACAATAAATCTGCCCCCACACTAAATCTCCCCCAGCCATACAATAAATCTGCCCCCACACTAAATCTCCCCCCAGCCATACAATAAATCTGCCCCCACACTAAATCTCCCCCAGCCATACAATAAATCTGCCCCCACACTAAATCTCCCCCCAGCCATGCAATAAATCTGCCCCCACACTAAATCTCCCCCCAGCCATACAATAAATCTGCCCCCACACTAAATCTCCCCACAGCCATACAATAAATTTCCTCCCACACTAAATCTCCCCCCAGCCATACAATAAATCTTCCCCCACACTAAATCTCCCCCCAGCCATACAATAAATCTGCCCCCACACTAAATCTCCCCTAGCCATACAATCTCCCCCACAATAAATCTCCCCCAGCCATACAATAAATCTGCCACGACACTAAATCTCCCCCAGCCATACAATAAATCTGCCCCTACACTAAATCTCTCCACAGCCATACAATAAATTTTCCCCCACACTAAATCTCCCCACAGCCATACAATAAATCTCCTCCCGCACTAAATCTCCCCCCAGCCATACAATAAATCTGCCCCTACGCTAAATCTCCCCCAGCCATACAATAAATCTTAGTGTAGGGGTAACCTCCCCCCAGCCATACAATAAATTTTCCCCCACACTAAATCTCCCTCCAGCCATACAATAAATCTGCCCCTACACTAAATCTACCCCAACCATACAATAAATCTAACCCCACACTAAATCTCCCCACAGCCATACAAGAAATCTACCCCAACACTAAATCTCCCCCCAGCCATACAATAAATCTGCCCCTACGCTAAATCTCCCCAGCCATACAATAAATCTTAGTGTAGGGGTAACCTCCCCCAGCCATACAATAAATCTGCCCCTACACTAAATCTCCCCCTAGCCATACAATAAATCTGCCCCCACACTAAATCTCCCCCCAGCCATACAATAAATCTGCCCCCACACTAAATCTCCCCCCAACCACACAATAAATCTGCCCCTACACTAAATCTCCCCCAGCCATACAATAAATCTGCCCCTACACTAAATCCCCCCCCCAGCCATACAATACATCTGCCTCTACCCTAAATCCCCCCCAGCCATACAATAAATCTGCCCCTACACTAAATCTCCCCCTAGCCATACAATAAATCTGCCCCTTCACTAAATCCCCCCCAGCCATACAATAAATCTGCCCCTACACTAAATCTCCCCCTAGCCATACAATAAATCTGCCTCTACCCTAAATCCCCCCCAGCCATACAATAAATCTGCCCCTACACTAAATCTCCCCACAGCCAGACAATAAATCTGCCCCCACACCAAATCTCCCCCCAGCCATACAATAAATCTGCTCCTACACTAAATCTCCCCCCAGCCATACAATAAATCTGCCCCCACACTAAATCTCCCCCAGCCATACAATAAATCTCCCCCTACACTAAATCACCCACCAGCCATACAATAAATCTGCCCCTACCCTAAATCCCCCCCAGCCATACAATAAATCTGCCCCCACACTAAATCTCCCCCCAGCCATACAATAAATCTGCCCCTACACTAAACCCCCCCCAGCCATAAAATAAATCTGCCCCTACACTAAATCTCCCTACAGCCATACAATAAATCTACCCCCACACTAAATCACGACCCAGCCATATAATAAATCTGCCCCTACACTAAATCTCCCCCCAGCTATACAATAAATCTGCCCCTACACTAAATCTCCCTACAGTCATACAATAAATCTACCCCCACACTAAATCACGACCCAGCCATATAATAAATCTGACCCTACACTAAATCTTCCCCCAGCTATACAATAAATCTGCCCCTACACTAAATCTCCCCCCAGCCATACAATAAATCTCCCCCCACAATAAATCTCTTCCCAACCATACAATAAATCTGCCCCTACACTAAATCTCCACCTAGCCATACAATAAATCGACCCCCACACTAAATCTCCCACCAGCCATACAATAAATCTGCCCCCATACTAAATCTCCCCCCAGCCATACAATAAATCTGCCCCTACACTAAATCTCCCCCTAGCCATACAATAAATCTGCCCCCACACTAAATCTCCCCCCGGCCATACAATAAATCTGCCCCCACACTAAATCTCCCCCCAACCACACAATAAATCTGCCCCTACACTAAATCTCCCCCAGCCATACAATAAATCTGCCCCTACACTAAATCCCCCCCAGCCATACAATAAATCTGCCTCTACCCTAAATCCCCCCCAGCCATACAATAAATCTGCCCCTACACTAAATCTCCCCCTAGCCATACAATAAATCTGCCCCTACTCTAAATCCCCCCCAGCCATACAATGAATCTGCCCCTACACTAAATCTCCCCCTAACCATACAATAAATCTGCCTCTACCCTAAATCCTCCCCAGCCATACAATAAATCTGCCCCTACACTAAATCTCCCCACAGCCAGACAATAAATCTGCCCCCACACTAAATCTCCCCCCAGCCATACAATAAATCTGCTCCTACACTAAATCTCCCCCCAGCCATACAATAAATCTGCCCCCACACTAAATCTCCCCCAGCCATACAATAAATCTCCCCCTACACTAAATCACCCACCAGCCATACAATAAATCTGCCCCTACCCTAAATCCCCCCCAGCCATACAATAAATCTGCCCCCACACTAAATCTCCCCCCAGCCATACAATAAATCTGCCCCTACACTAAACCCCCCCCAGCCATACAATAAATCTGCCACTACACTAAATCTCCCTACAGCCATACAATAAATCTACCCCCACACTAAATCACGACCCAGCCATATAATAAATCTGCCCCTACACTAAATCTCCCCCCAGCTATACAATAAATCTGCCCCTACACTAAATCTCCCTACAGTCATACAATAAATCTACCCCCACACTAAATCACGACCCAGCCATATAATAAATCTGCCCCTACACTAAATCTCCCCCCAGCTATACAATAAATCTGCCCCTACACTAAATCTCCCTACAGTCATACAATAAATCTACCCCCACACTAAATCACGACCCAGCCATATAATAAATCTGCCCCTACACTAAATCTCCCCCCAGCCATACAATAAATCTACCCTTACACTAAATCTCCCCCCAGCCATACAGTAAATCTACCCCTACACTAAATCTCCCCCCAGCCATACAATAAATCTACCCCCACACTAAATCTCCCCCCAGCCATACAATAAATCTGCCCTCACACTAAATCTCCCCCCAGCCGTACAATAAATCTCCATCTACACAAAATCTCCCCCCAGACATACAATAAATCTGTCCCCACACTAAATCTCCCCCAGCCATACAATAAATCTGCCCCTACACTAAATCTCCCCCAGCCATATAATAAATCTCCCCCCAGCCATACAATAAATCTGCATCTATACTAAATCTCCCCCCAGCCATACAATAAATCTCCCCCACAATAAATCTCCCCCCACACTAAATCTCCCCCCAGCCATACAATAAATCTGCCCCTACACTAAATCTCCCCCCAGCCATAGAATAAATCTGCATCTACACTTAATCTCCCCCCAACCATACAATAAATTTGCCCCCACACTAAATCTCCCCCCAGCCATACAATAAATCTGCCCCTACACTAAATCCCTCCCCAGCCATACAATAAATCTGCCCCTACCCTAAATCCCCCCCAGCCATACAATAAATCTGCCCCTGCACTAAATCCCCCCCCAGCCATACAATAAATCTGCCCCTACAATAAATCTCTCCACAGCCAGACAATAAATCTGCCCCCACACTTAATCTCCCCCCAGCCATACAATAAATCTGCCACTACACTAAATCCCCCCGCCAGCCATACAATAAATCTGCCCCTACCCTAAATCCCCCCCAGCCATACAATAAATCTGCCCCCACACTAAATCTCCCCCCAGCCATACAATAAATCTGCCCCTACACTAAATCCCCCCCCAGCCATACAATAAATATGCCCCTACCCTAAATCCCCCCCAGCCATACAATAAATCTGCCCCCACACTAAATCTCCCCCCAGCCATACAATAAATCTGCCCCTACACTAAATCCGCCCCCCCAGCCATACAATAAATCTTCCCCTACTCTAAATCCACCCCAGCCATACAATAAATCTACCCCCACACTAAATCTCCCTCCAGCCATACAATAAATCTGCCCCCACACTAAATCTCCCCCCAGCCATACAATAGATCTGCCCCCACACTAAATCTCCCCCCAGCCATATAATAATTCTCCCCCCACACTGAATCACCCCCAGCCATACAATAAATCTACCCCTACACTAAATCTCCCCCCAGCCAAACAATAAATCTCCCCCCACACTAAATCTACCCCCAGCCATACAATAAATCTGCCCCTACACTAAATCTCCCCCAGCCATACAATAAATCTGCCCCTACACTAAATCTCCCCCAGCCATACAATAAATCTATCCCTACACTAAATCTCCCCCAGCCACACAATAAATCTGCCCCTACACTAAATCTCCCGCAGCCATACAATAAATCTCCCCCCACACTAAATCACCCCCCAGCCATATAATAAATCTGCCCCTACACTAAATCTCCCCCCAGCCATACAATAAATCTACCCCTACACTAAATCTCCCACCAGCCATACAATAAATCTGCCCCTACACTAAATCTCCCCCCAGCCATACAATAAATCTGCCCCTACAATAAATCTCCCCCAGCCATACAATAAATCTACCCCTACACTAAATCTCCCCCAGCCTCACAATAAATCTGCCCCTACACTAAATCTCCCCCAGCCATACAATAAATCTGCCCCTACACTAAATCTCCCTCAGCCATACAATAAATCTCCCCCCACACTAAATCACCCCCCAGCCATATAATAAATCTGCCCCTACACTAAATCTCCCCCCAGCCATACAATAAATCTACCCCTACACTAAATCTCCCCCAGCCACACAATAAATCTCCATCTACACAAAATCTCCCCCCAGACATATAATAAATCTGCCGGTACACTAAATCTCCCCCCAGCCATACAATAAATTTGCCCCACACTAAATCTCCCCCCAGCCATACAATAAATCTCCCCCCACACTATATCTCCCCCAGCCATACAATAAATCTGCCCCTACACTAAATCTCCCCCAGCCATATAATAAATCTCCCCCCACACTAAAATCTCCCCCCAGCCATACAATAAATTTAGTATGGGGGTAGATCTCCCCCACAGCCATGCAATAAATCTGTCCCTACACTAAATCTCCCCCAGCCATACAATAAATTTGCCCCACACTAAATCTCCCCCAGCCATACAATAAATCTGCCCCTATATTAAATCCCCCCCAGCCATAAAATAAATCTGCCCCCACACTAAATCTCCCCCCAGCCATACAATAAATCTCCCCCACAATAAATCTCCCCCCACACTAACTCTCCCCCCAGCCATACAATAAATCTGCCCCTACACTAAATCTCCCTACAGCCATACAATAAGTCTGCCTCTACACTAAATCTCCCCCCAGCCATACAATAAATATCCCCCCACACTAAATCTCCCCCCAACCATACAATAAATCTGCCCCTACACTAAATCTCCCCCTAGCCATACAATAAATCTGCCCCCACACTAAATCTCCCCCAGCCATACAATAAATCTGCCCCTACACTAAATCCCCCCCAGCCATACAATAAATCTGCCTCTACCCTAAATCCCCCCCAGCCATACAATAAATCTGCCCCTGCACTAAATCCACCCCCAGCCATACAATAAATCTACCCCTACACTAAATCTCCCCACAGCCAGACAATAAATCTGCCCCCACACTAAATCTCCCCCCAGCCATACAATAAATCAGCTCCTACACTAAATCCCCCACAGCCATACAATAAAACTGCCCCTACCCTAAATCCCCCCCAGCCATAAAATAAATCTCCATCTACACAAAATCTCCCCCCAGACATACAATAATTCTGTCCCCACACTAAATCTCCCCCAGCCATACAATAAATCTGCCTCTACACTAAATCTCCCCACAGGCATGCAATAAATCTGCCCCCACACTAAATCTCCCCCAGCCATACAATAAATCTGCCCCTACACTAAATCTCCCCACAACCATGCAATAAATCTGCCCCCACACTAAATCTAAACACAGCCATACAATAAATCTCCCCCCACACTAAATCACGACCCAGCCATATAATAAATCTGCCCCTACACTAAATCTCCCCCCAGCCATACAATAAATCTGCCCCTACACTAAATCTCCCCCAGCCATACAATAAATCTGCCCCTACACTAAATCCCCCCCAGCCATACAATAAATCTCCCCCCACACTAAATCTCCCCCAGCCATACAATAAATCTGCCCCTACACTAAATCTCCCCCCAGCCACACAATAAATCTACCCCCACACTAAATCTCCCCCAGCCATATAATAAATCTCCCCCCACACTAAATCCCACCCGCAGCCATACAATAAATCTGCGCCTACCTTAAATCCCCCCCAGCCATACAATAAATCTGCCCCTGCACTAAATCCCCCCCAGCCATACAATAAATCTGCCCCCTACACTAAATCCCACCCCAGCCATACAATAAATCTACCCCTACACTAAATCTCCCCACAGCCAGACAATAAATCTGCCCCCACACTAAATCTCCCCCCAGCCATACAATAAATCTGCCCCTACACTAAATCCCCCCGCCAGCCATACAATAAATCTGCCCCTACCCTAAATCCCCCCCAGCCATACAATAAATCTGCCCCCACACGAAATCTCCCTCCAGCCATACAATAAATCTGCCCCTACACTAAATCCCCCCCCAGCCATATAATAAATCTGCCCCCACACTAAATCTACCCCCAGCCATACAATAAATCTGCCCCTACACTAAATTCGCCCCCCCAGCCACACAATAAATCTGCCCCTACCCTAAATCCCCCCCAGCCATACAATAAATCTACCCCCACACTAAATCTCCCCCCAGCCATACAATAAATCTGCCCCCACACTAAATGTCCCCCCAGCCATACAATAGATCTACCCCCACACTAAATCTCCCCCCAGCCATATAATAAATCTCCCCCCACACTAATTCACCCCCCAGCCATATAATAAATCTGCCCCTACACTAAATCTCCCCCCAGCCATACAATAAATCTGCCCCTACACTAAATCTCCCCCCAGCAATACAATAAATCTGCCCCTACACTAAATCTCCCCCCAGCCATACAATAAGTCTACCCCTACACTAATCTCCCCCAGCCACACAATAAATCTCCATCTACACAAAATCTCCCCCCAGACATATAATAAATCTGCCCCTACACTAAATCTCCCCCCAGACATACAATAAATCTGTCCCCACACTAAATCTCCCCCCAGCCATACAATAAATTTGCCCCACACTAAATCTCCCCCCAGCCATACAATAAATCTCCCCCCACACTAAATCTCCCCCAGCCATGCAATAAATCTGCCCCTACACTAAATCTCCCCCAGCCATATAATAAATTTCCCCCCACACCAAATCTCCCCCCAGCCATACAATAAATTTAGTATGGGGGTAGATCTCCCCCACAGCCAAGCAATAAATCTGTCCCTACACTAAATCTCCCCCAGCCATACAATAAATCTGCCCCTATATTAAATCCCCCCCAAGCCATACAATAAATCTGCCCCACAATAAATCTCCCCCCACACTAAATCTTCCCCCAGCCATACAATAAATCTCCCCCACAATAAATCTCCCCCCACACTAAATCTCCCCCCAGCCATACAATAAATCTGCCCCTACACTAAATCTCCCCCAGCCATACAATAAATCTGTCCCCACACTAAATCCCCCCCAGCCATACAATAAATCTACCCCTACACTAAATCTCCCTACAGCCATACAATAAGTCTGCATCTACACGAAATCTCCCCCCAACCATACAATAAATCTGCCCCTACACTAAATCTCCCTACAGCCATACAATAAGTCTGCATCTACACTAAATCTCCCCCCAGCCATACAATAAATCTCCCCCCACACTAAATCTCCCCCCAACCATACAATAAATCTGCCCCTACACTAAATCTCCCTCCAGCCATACCATAAATCTACTCCCACACTAAATCACGACTGAGCCATATAATAAATCTGCCCCTACACTAAATCTCCCCCCAACCATACAATAAATCTGCCCCTACACTAAATCTCCCCCCAGCCATACAATAAATCTGCTCCTGCACTAAATCTCCCCCCAGCCATACAATAAATCTACCCCTACACTAAATCTCCCCCCAGCCATACAGTAAATCTACCCCTACACTAAATCTCCCCCAGCCATAAAATAAATCTCCATCTACACAAAATCTCCCCCAGACATACAATAAATCTGTCCCCACACTAAATCTCCCCCAGCCATACAATAAATCTGCCCCTACACTAAATCTCCCCACAGGCATGCAATAAATCTGCCCCCACACTAAATCTCCCCCAGCCGTACAATAAATCTGCCCCTACACTAAATCTCCCCACAGCCATGCAATAAATCTGCCCCCACACTAAATCTACCCACAGCCATACAATAAATCTCCCCCCACACTAAATCACGACCCAGCCATATAATAAATCTGCCCCTACACTAAATCTCCCCCCAGCCATACAATAAATCTGCCCCTACACTAAATCTCCCCCAGCCATACAATAAATCTGCCCCTACACTAAATCTCCCCCAGCCATACAATAAATCTCCCCCCACACTAAATCTCCCCCAGCCATACAATAAATCTGCCCCTACACTAAATCTCCCCCCAGCCACACAATGAATCTACCCCCACACTAAATCTCCCCAGCCATATAATAAATCTCCCCCCACACTAAATCTCCCCCCAGCCATACAATAAATCTGCATCTACACTAAATCTCCCACCAGCCATACAATAAATCTGCCCCTACACTAAATCTCCCCCAGCCATACAATAAATCTGCCCCTATACTAAATCCCCCCCAGCCATACAATAAATCTGCCCCACACTAAATCTCCCCCCAGCCATACAATAAATCTCCCCCACAATAAATCTCCCCCCACACTAAATCTCCCCCCAGCCATACAATAAATCTGCCCCTAAACTAAATCTCCCCCTAGCCATACAATAAATCTGCCCTCACACTAAATCTCCCCCCAGCCATACAATAAATCTGCCCCTACACTAAATCCCACCCCCAGCCATACAATAAATCTGCGCCTACCTTAAATCCCCCCCAGCCATACAATAAATCTGCCCCTGCACTAAATCGCCCCCAGCCATACAATAAATCTGCCCCCTACACTAAATCCCCCCCCAGCCATACAATAAATCTGCCCCTACACTAAATCTCCCCACAGCCAGACAATAAATCTGCCCCCACACTAAATCTCCCCCCAGCCATACAATAAATCTGCCCCTACACTAAATCCCCCCGCCAGCCATACAATAAATCTGCCCCTACCCTAAATCCCCCCCAGCCATACAATAAATCTGCCCCCACACGAAATCTCCCCCCAGCCATACAATAAATCTGCCCCTACACTAAATCCCCCCCCAGCCATATAATAAATCTGCCCCCACACTAAATCTCCCCCCAGCCATACAATAAATCTGCCCCTACACTAAATCCGCCCCCCCAGCCACACAATAAATCTGCCCCTACCCTAAATCCCCCCCAGCCATACAATAAATCTACCCCCACACTAAATCTCCCCCCAGCCATACAATAAATCTGCCCCCACACTAAATGTCACCCCAGCCATACAATAGATCTGCCCCCACACTAAATCTCCCCCCAGCCATATAATAAATCTCCCCCCACACTAATTCACCCCCCAGCCATATAATAAATCTGCCCCTACACTAAATCTCCCCCCAGCCATACAATAAATCTGCCCCTACACTAAATCTCCATCCAGCAATACAATAAATCTGCCCCTACACTAAATCTCCCCCCAGCCATACAATAAATTTAGTATGGGGGTAGATCTCCCCCACAGCCATGCAATAAATCTGTCCCTACACTAAATCTCCCCCAGCCATACAATAAATCTGCCCCTATATTAAAACCCCCCAGCCATACAATAAATCTGCCCCACAATAAATCTCCCCCCACACTAAATCTCCCCCCAGCCATACAATAAATCTCCCTCACAATAAATCTCCCCCCACACTAAATCTCCCCCCAGCCATACAATAAATCTGCCCCTACACTAAATCTCCCTACAGCCATACAATAAGTCTGCATCTACTCTAAATCTCCCCCCAACCATACAATAAATCTGCCCCTACACTAAATCTCCCTACAGCCATACAATAAGTCTGCATCTACACTAAATCTCCCCCCAGCCATACAATAAATCTCCCCCCACACTAAATCTCCCCCCAACCATACAATAAATCTGCCCCTACACTAAATCTCCCCCTAGCCATAAAATAAATCTGCCCCCACACTAAATCTCCCCCCAGCCATACAATAAATCTGCCCCTACACTAAATCCCCCGCCCAGCCATACAATAAATCTGCCTCTACCCTAAATCCCCCCAGCCATACAATAAATCTGCCCCTGCACTAATTCCCCCCCCCAGCCATACAATAAATCTGCCCCCACACTAAATCTCCCCCCAGCCATACAATAAATCTGCCCCTACCCTAAATCCCCCCCAGCCATACAATAAATCTGCCCCCACACTAAATCTCCCGCCAGCCATACAATAAATCTGCCCCTACACTAAATCCCCCCCAGCCATACAATAAATCTCCCCCCACACTAAATCTCCCCCCAGCCATACAATAAATCTGCCCCTACACTAAATCTTCCTCCAGCCATACCATAAATCTACCCCCACACTAAATCACGACTGAGCCATATAATAAATCTGCCCCTACACTAAATCTCCCCTCAGCCATACAATAAATCTGCCCCTACACTAAATCTCCCCACAACCATACAATAAATCTCCCCCCCTCACTAAATCTCCCCCAGCCATACAATAAATCTGCCCCTACCTTAAATCTCCCCACAACCATACAATAAATCTCCCCCCACAATAAATCACCCCCAGCCATAAAATAAATCTGCCCCTACAATAAATCTCCCCCAGCCATATAATAAATCTCCCCCCACACTAAATCTCCCCCCAGCCATACAATAAATCTGCATATACACTAAATCTCCCCCCAGCCATACAATAAATTTAGTATGGGGGTAGATCTCCCCCTAAGCCATGCAATAAATCTGCCCCTACACTAAATCTCCCCCAGCCATACAATAAATCTGCCCCTATACTAAATCCCCCCCAGCCATACAATAAATCTGCCCCACACTAAATCTCCCCCCAGCCATACAATAAATCTCCCCCACAATAAATCTCCCCCCACACTAAATCTCCCTTAGACATACAATAAATCTGCCCCCACACTAAATCTCCACCAGCCATACAATAAATCTGCCCCTACCCTAAATCTCCCCCCAGCCATACAATAAATCTGCCCCACACTAAATCTCCCCCCAGCCATACAATAAATCTCCCCCACAATAAATCTGCCCCTACACTAAATCTCCCCCCAGCCATACAATAAATCTGCCCCTACACTAAATCTACCCCAGCCATACAATAAATCTGCCCCCACACTAAATCTCCCCCCAGCCATACAATAAATCTGCCCCCACACTAAGTCTCCCCCCAGCCATACAATAAATCTACCCCCACACTAAATCTTCCCCCAGCCATACAATAAATCTCCCCCCACACTAAATCTCCCCCCAGCCATACAATAAATCTGCCCCTACACTAAATCTCCCCCCAGCCATACAATAAATCTGCCGCTACACTAAATCTACCCCAGCCATACAATAAATCTGCCGCTACACTAAATCTACCCCAGCCATACAATAAATTTGCCCCCACAATAAATCTCCCCCCAGCCATACAATAAATCTGCCCCTACACTAAATCCGCCCCCCCAGCCATACAATAAATCTACCCCCACACTAAATCTCCCCCCAGCCATACAATAAATCTCCCCCCACACTAAATCTCCCCCCAGCCATACAATAAATCTGCCCCTACACTAAATCTCCCCCCAGCCATGCAATAAATCTGCATCTACACTAAATCTCCCCCCAACCATACAATAAATCTGCCCCTACACTAAATCTCCCCCTAGCCATACAATAAATCTGTCCCCACACTAAATCTTCCCCCAGCCATACAATAAATCTGCCCCTACACTAAATCCCCCCCCCAGCCATACAATAAATCTGCTCCTACCTTAAGTCCCCCACAGCCATACAATAAATCTGCCCCTGCACTAAATTCCCCCCCAGCCATCCAATAAATCTGCCCCTACACTAAATCTCCCCCAACCATACAATAAATCTGCCCCCACACTAAATCTGCCACCAGCCATACAATAAATCTGCCCCTACACTAAATCCGCCCCCCCCAGCCATACAATAAATCTGCCCCTACCCTAAATCCCCCCCAGCCATACAATAAATCTCCCCTACACTAAATCCCCCCCCAGTCATACAATAAATCTGCCCCTACACTAAATCTCCCCCAGCCATACAATAAATCTGCCCCCACACTAAATCTCCCCCCAGCCATACAATAAATCTGCCCCTACACTAAATCGGCCCCCCCAGCCATACAATAAATCTGCCCCCACACTAAATCTCCCCCCAGCCATACAATAAATCTCCCCCCACACTAAATCACCCCCCAGACATATAATAAATCTGCCCCTACACTAAATCTCCCCCAGCCATACAATAAATCTGTTCCCACACAAAATCTCCCCCAGCCATACAATAAATCTACCCCTACACTAAATCTCCCTCAGCCACACAATAAAACTCCATCTACACAAAATCTCCCCCCAGACAGATAATAAATCTGCCCCTACACTAAATCTCCCCCCAGCCATACAATAAATTTGCCCCACACTAAATCTCCCCCCAGCCATACAATAAATCTCCCCCCACAATAAATCTCCCCCAGCCATACAATAAATCTGCCCCTACACTAAATCTCCCCCAGCCATATAATAAATCTTCCCCCACACTAAATCTCCCCCCAGCCATACAATAAATTTAGTATGGGGGTAGATCTCCGCCACAGCCATGCAATAAATCTGTCCCTACACTAAATCTCCTCAAGCCATACAATAAATCTGCCCCTATATTAAATCCCCCCCAGCCATACAATAAATCTGCCCCACACTAAATCTCCCCCCAGCCATACAATAAATCTCCCCCACAATAAATTTCCCCCCACAATAAATCTCCCCCCAGCCATACAATAAATCTGCCCCTACACTAAATCTCCCCCCAGCCATACAATAAATCTGCATCTACACTAAATCTCCCCCCAACCATACAATAAATCTGCCCCTACACTAAATCTCCCTACAGCCATACAATAAGTCTGCCTCTACACTAAATCTCCCCCAGCCATACAATAAATCTCCCAACACTAAATCTCCCCCCAACCATACAATAAATCTGCCCCTACACTAAATCTCCCCCTAGCCATACAATAAATCTGCCCCCACACTAAATCTACCCCCAGCCATACAATAAATCTGCCCCTACACTAAATCCCCCCCCAGCCATAAAATCAATCTGCCTCTACCCTAAATCCCCTCCCAGCCATACAATAAATCTGCCCCTGCACTAAATCCCCCCCAGCCATACAATAAATCTGCCCATACACTAAATCTCCCCACAGCCAGACAATAAATCTGCCCCCACACTAAATCTCCCCCCAGCCATACAATAAATCTGCATCTACACTAAATCCCCCCACCCAGCCATACAATAAATCTGCCCCTACCCTAAATCCCCCCCAGCCATACAATAAATCTGCCTCTACCCTAAATCCCCCCCATCCATACAATAAATCTGCCCCTGCACTAAATCCCCCCCAGCCATACAATAAATCTGCCCCCACACTAAATCTCCCCACAGCCAGACAATAAATCTGCCCACACTAAATCTCCCCCCAGTCATACAATAAATCTGCCCCGACACTAAATCCCCCCCCCAGCCATACAATAAATCTGCCCCTACACTAAATCTCCCTCCAGCCATACAATAAATCTGCCTCCACAATAAATATCCCCCCAGCCATACAATAAATCTGCCCCTACACTAAATCCGCCCCCCCAGCCATACAATAAATCTACCCCCACACTAAATCTCCCCCCAGCCATACAATAAATCTCCCCCCACACTAAATCTCCCCCCAACCATACAATAAATCTGCCCCTACACTAAATCTCCCCCCAGCCATGCAATAAATCTGCATCTACACTAAATCTCCCCCCAACCATACAATAAATCTGCCCCTACACTAAATCTCCCCCTAGCCATAAAATAAATCTGTCCCCACACTAAATCTCCCCCCAGCCATACAATAAATCTGCCCCTACACTAAATCCCCCCCCCCAGCCATACAATAAATCTGCTCCTACCTTAAGTCCCCCCCAGCCATACAATAAATCTGCCCCTGCACTAAATCCCCACCCAGCCATACAATAAATCTGCCCCCACACTAAATCTCCCCCAGCCATATAATAAATCTGCCCCCACACTAAATCTGCCCCCAGCCATACAATAAATCTGCCCCTACACTAAATCCGCCCCCCCCAGCCATACAATAAATCTGCCCCTACCCTAAATCCCCCCCAGCCATACAATAAATCTCCCCTACACTAAATCTCCCCCAGCCATACAATAAATCTGCCCCCACACTAAATCTCCCCCCAGCCATACAATAAATCTGCCCCTACACTAAATAGGCCCCCCCCAGCCATACAATAAATCTGCCCCCACACTAAATCTCCCCCCAGCCATACAATAAATCTCCCCCCACACTAAATCACCCCCCAGCCATATAATAAATCTGCCCCTACACTAAATCTCCCCCCAGCCATACAATAAATCTGCCCCCACACAAAATCTCCCCCAGCCATACAATAAATCTACCCCTACACTAAATCTCCCCCAGCCACACAATAAATCTCCATCTACACAAAATCTCCCCCCAGACAGATAATAAATCTGCCCCTACACTAAATCTCCCCCCAGCCATACAATAAATCAGTCCCCACACTAAATCTCCCCCAAGCCATACAATAAATTTGCCCCACACTAAATCTCCCCCCAGCCATACAATAAATCTCCCCCCACAATAAATCTCCCCCAGCCATACAATAAATCTGCCCCTACACTAAATCTCCCCCAGCCATATAATAAATCTCCCCCCACACTAAATCTCCCCCCAGCCATACAATAAATTTAGTATGGGGGTAGATCTCCGCCACAGCCATGCAATAAATCTGTCCCTACACTAAATCTCCTCCAGCCATACAATAAATCTGCCCCTATATTAAATCCCCCCCAGCCATACAATAAATCTGCCCCACACTAAGTCTCCCCCCAGCCATACAATAAATCTCCCCCACAATAAATCTCCCCCCACACTAAATCTCCCCCCAGCCATACAATAAATCTGCCCCTACACTAAATCTCCCCCCAGCCATACAATAAATCTGCATCTACACTAAATCTCCCCCCAACCATACAATAAATCTGCCCCTACACTAAATCTCCCTACAGCCATACAATAAGTCTGCCTCTACACTAAATCTCCCCCAACCATACAATAAATCTCCCCCCACACTAAATCTCCCCCCAACCATACAATAAATCTGCCCCTACACTAAATCTCCTCCTAGCCATACAATAAATCTGCCCCCACACTAAATCTCCCCCCAGCCATACAATAAATCTGCCCCTACACTAAATCCCCCCAGCCATACAATCAATCTGCCTCTACCCTAAATCCCCCCCAGCCATACAATAAATCTGCCCCTGCACTAAATCCCCCCCCAGCCATACAATAAATCTGCCCATACACTAAATCTCCCCACAGCCAGACAATAAATCTGCCCCCACACTAAATCTACCCCAGCCATACAATAAATCTGCCCCCACACTAAATCTCCCCCCAGCCATACAATAAATCTGCCCCCACACTAAGTCTCCCCCCAGCCATACAATAAATCTACCCCCACACTAAATCTTCCCCCAGCCATACAATAAATCTCCCCCCACACTAAATCTCCCCCCAGCCATACAATAAATCTGCCCCTACACTAAATCTCCCCCCAGCCATACAATAAATCTGCCGCTACACTAAATCTACCCCAGCCATACAATAAATCTGCCGCTACACTAAATCTACCCCAGCCATACAATAAATTTGCCCCCACAATAAATCTCCCCCCAGCCATACAATAAATCTGCCCCTACACTAAATCCGCCCCCCCAGCCATACAATAAATCTACCCCCACACTAAATCTCCCCCCAGCCATACAATAAATCTCCCCCCACACTAAATCTCCCCCCAGCCATACAATAAATCTGCCCCTACACTAAATCTCCCCCCAGCCATGCAATAAATCTGCATCTACACTAAATCTCCCCCCAACCATACAATAAATCTGCCCCTACACTAAATCTCCCCCTAGCCATACAATAAATCTGTCCCCACACTAAATCTTCCCCCAGCCATACAATAAATCTGCCCCTACACTAAATCCCCCCCCCCAGCCATACAATAAATCTGCTCCTACCTTAAGTCCCCCACAGCCATACAATAAATCTGCCCCTGCACTAAATTCCCCCCCAGCCATCCAATAAATCTGCCCCTACACTAAATCTCCCCCAACCATACAATAAATCTGCCCCCACACTAAATCTGCCACCAGCCATACAATAAATCTGCCCCTACACTAAATCCGCCCCCCCCAGCCATACAATAAATCTGCCCCTACCCTAAATCCCCCCCAGCCATACAATAAATCTCCCCTACACTAAATCCCCCCCCAGTCATACAATAAATCTGCCCCTACACTAAATCTCCCCCAGCCATACAATAAATCTGCCCCCACACTAAATCTCCCCCCAGCCATACAATAAATCTGCCCCTACACTAAATCGGCCCCCCCAGCCATACAATAAATCTGCCCCCACACTAAATCTCCCCCCAGCCATACAATAAATCTCCCCCCACACTAAATCACCCCCCAGACATATAATAAATCTGCCCCTACACTAAATCTCCCCCAGCCATACAATAAATCTGTTCCCACACAAAATCTCCCCCAGCCATACAATAAATCTACCCCTACACTAAATCTCCCTCAGCCACACAATAAAACTCCATCTACACAAAATCTCCCCCCAGACAGATAATAAATCTGCCCCTACACTAAATCTCCCCCCAGCCATACAATAAATTTGCCCCACACTAAATCTCCCCCCAGCCATACAATAAATCTCCCCCCACAATAAATCTCCCCCAGCCATACAATAAATCTGCCCCTACACTAAATCTCCCCCAGCCATATAATAAATCTTCCCCCACACTAAATCTCCCCCCAGCCATACAATAAATTTAGTATGGGGGTAGATCTCCGCCACAGCCATGCAATAAATCTGTCCCTACACTAAATCTCCTCCAGCCATACAATAAATCTGCCCCTATATTAAATCCCCCCCAGCCATACAATAAATCTGCCCCACACTAAATCTCCCCCCAGCCATACAATAAATCTCCCCCACAATAAATTTCCCCCCACAATAAATCTCCCCCCAGCCATACAATAAATCTGCCCCTACACTAAATCTCCCCCCAGCCATACAATAAATCTGCATCTACACTAAATCTCCCCCCAACCATACAATAAATCTGCCCCTACACTAAATCTCCCTACAGCCATACAATAAGTCTGCCTCTACACTAAATCTCCCCCAGCCATACAATAAATCTCCCAACACTAAATCTCCCCCCAACCATACAATAAATCTGCCCCTACACTAAATCTCCCCCTAGCCATACAATAAATCTGCCCCCACACTAAATCTACCCCCAGCCATACAATAAATCTGCCCCTACACTAAATCCCCCCCCAGCCATAAAATCAATCTGCCTCTACCCTAAATCCCCTCCCAGCCATACAATAAATCTGCCCCTGCACTAAATCCCCCCCAGCCATACAATAAATCTGCCCATACACTAAATCTCCCCACAGCCAGACAATAAATCTGCCCCCACACTAAATCTCCCCCCAGCCATACAATAAATCTGCATCTACACTAAATCCCCCCACCCAGCCATACAATAAATCTGCCCCTACCCTAAATCCCCCCCAGCCATACAATAAATCTGCCTCTACCCTAAATCCCCCCCATCCATACAATAAATCTGCCCCTGCACTAAATCCCCCCCAGCCATACAATAAATCTGCCCCCACACTAAATCTCCCCACAGCCAGACAATAAATCTGCCCACACTAAATCTCCCCCCAGTCATACAATAAATCTGCCCCGACACTAAATCCCCCCCCCAGCCATACAATAAATCTGCCCCTACACTAAATCTCCCTCCAGCCATACAATAAATCTGCCTCCACAATAAATATCCCCCCAGCCATACAATAAATCTGCCCCTACACTAAATCCGCCCCCCCAGCCATACAATAAATCTACCCCCACACTAAATCTCCCCCCAGCCATACAATAAAT
Source organism: Phyllobates terribilis (assembly GCF_046119375.1). Lineage (NCBI taxonomy): Eukaryota > Metazoa > Chordata > Amphibia > Anura > Dendrobatidae > Phyllobates > Phyllobates terribilis. Next base: position 33,589,439 of record NW_027362774.1, on the reverse strand, counting down.
CTCCCCCCACACTAAATCTCCCCCCAACCATACAATAAATCTGCCCCTACACTAAATCTCCCCCCAGCCATGCAATAAATCTGCATCTACACTAAATCTCCCCCCAACCATACAATAAATCTGCCCCTACACTAAATCTCCCCCTAGCCATAAAATAAATCTGTCCCCACACTAAATCTCCCCCCAGCCATACAATAAATCTGCCCCTACACTAAATCCCCCCCCCCAGCCATACAATAAATCTGCTCCTACCTTAAGTCCCCCCCAGCCATACAATAAATCTGCCCCTGCACTAAATCCCCACCCAGCCATACAATAAATCTGCCCCCACACTAAATCTCCCCCAGCCATATAATAAATCTGCCCCCACACTAAATCTGCCCCCAGCCATACAATAAATCTGCCCCTACACTAAATCCGCCCCCCCCAGCCATACAATAAATCTGCCCCTACCCTAAATCCCCCCCAGCCATACAATAAATCTCCCCTACACTAAATCTCCCCCAGCCATACAATAAATCTGCCCCCACACTAAATCTCCCCCCAGCCATACAATAAATCTGCCCCTACACTAAATAGGCCCCCCCCAGCCATACAATAAATCTGCCCCCACACTAAATCTCCCCCCAGCCATACAATAAATCTCCCCCCACACTAAATCACCCCCCAGCCATATAATAAATCTGCCCCTACACTAAATCTCCCCCCAGCCATACAATAAATCTGCCCCCACACAAAATCTCCCCCAGCCATACAATAAATCTACCCCTACACTAAATCTCCCCCAGCCACACAATAAATCTCCATCTACACAAAATCTCCCCCCAGACAGATAATAAATCTGCCCCTACACTAAATCTCCCCCCAGCCATACAATAAATCAGTCCCCACACTAAATCTCCCCCAAGCCATACAATAAATTTGCCCCACACTAAATCTCCCCCCAGCCATACAATAAATCTCCCCCCACAATAAATCTCCCCCAGCCATACAATAAATCTGCCCCTACACTAAATCTCCCCCAGCCATATAATAAATCTCCCCCCACACTAAATCTCCCCCCAGCCATACAATAAATTTAGTATGGGGGTAGATCTCCGCCACAGCCATGCAATAAATCTGTCCCTACACTAAATCTCCTCCAGCCATACAATAAATCTGCCCCTATATTAAATCCCCCCCAGCCATACAATACATCTGCCCCACACTAAGTCTCCCCCCAGCCATACAATAAATCTCCCCCACAATAAATCTCCCCCCACACTAAATCTCCCCCCAGCCATACAATAAATCTGCCCCTACACTAAATCTCCCCCCAGCCATACAATAAATCTGCATCTACACTAAATCTCCCCCCAACCATACAATAAATCTGCCCCTACACTAAATCTCCCTACAGCCATACAATAAGTCTGCCTCTACACTAAATCTCCCCCAACCATACAATAAATCTCCCCCCACACTAAATCTCCCCCCAACCATACAATAAATCTGCCCCTACACTAAATCTCCTCCTAGCCATACAATAAATCTGCCCCCACACTAAATCTCCCCCCAGCCATACAATAAATCTGCCCCTACACTAAATCCCCCCAGCCATACAATCAATCTGCCTCTACCCTAAATCCCCCCCAGCCATACAATAAATCTGCCCCTGCACTAAATCCCCCCCCAGCCATACAATAAATCTGCCCATACACTAAATCTCCCCACAGCCAGACAATAAATCTGCCCCCACACTAAATCTCCCCCCAGCCATACAATAAATCTGCATCTACACTAAATCCCCCCACCCAGCCATACAATAAATCTGCCCCTACCCTAAATCCCCCCCAGCCATACAATAAATCTGCCTCTACCCTAAATCCCCCCCAGCCATACAATAAATCTGCCCCTGCACTAAATCCCCCCCAGCCATACAATAAATCTGCCCCCACACTAAATCTCCCCACAGCCAGACAATAAATCTGCCCACACTAAATCTCCCCCCAGTCATACAATAAATCTGCCCCTACACTAAATCTCCCTCCAGCCATACAATAAATCTGCCCCTACACTAAATCTCCCCCCAGCCATACAATAAATCTACCCCTACACTAAATCTCCCCCCAGCCATACAGTAAATCTACCCCTACACTAAATCTCCCACAGCCATACAATAAATCTGTCCCCACACTAAATCTCCCCACAGCCATACAATAAATCTCCCCCCACACTAATTCTCCCCCAGCCATACAATAAATCTGCCCCTACACTAAATCTCCCCCAGCCATATAATAAATCTCCCCCCACACTAAATCTCCCCCCAGCCATACAATAAATCTGCATCTACACTAAATCTCCCCCCAGCCATACAATAAATTTAGTATGGGGGTAGATCTCCCCCACAGCCATACAATAAATCTGACCCTACACTAAATCTCTCCCAGCCATATAATAAATCTCCCCCCACACTAAATCTCCCCCAGCCATACAATAAATCTGTCCCCATACTAAATCTCCCCACAGCTATACAATAAATCTCCACCTACACTAAATCTCCCCCAGCCATACAATAAATCTGCCCCTACACTAAATCTCCCCCAGCCATATAATAAATCTGCCCCTACACTAAATCTCCCCCCAGCCATACAATAAATCTGCCCCTATACTAAATCCCCCCCAGCCATACAATAAATTTGCCCCACACTAAATCTCCCCGCCAGCCATACAATAAATCTCCCCCACAATAAATCTCCCCCCACACTAAATCTCCCCCCAGCCATACAATAAATCTGCCCCTACACTAAATCTCCCCCCAGTCATATAATAAATCTGCATCTACACTAAATCTCCCCCCAACCATACAATAATTCTGCCCCTAAACTAAATCTCCCCCTAGCCATACAATAAATCTGCCCCCACACTAAATCTCCCCCCAGCCATTCAATAAATCTGCCCCTACACTAAATCTCCCCCCAGTCATACAATAAATCTGCCCCTACCTTAAATCCCCCCCAGCCATACAATAAATCTGCCCCTGCACTAAATCCCCCCCAGCTATACAATAAATCTGCCCCTACACTAAATCTCCCCACAGCCAGACAATAAATCTGCCCCCAAACTAAACCTCCCCCCAGCCATATAATAAATCTGCCCATACACCAAATCCCCCCGCCAGCCATACAATAAATCTGCCCCTACCCTAAATCCCCCCCAGCCATACAATAAATCTGCCCCCACACTAAATCTCCCCCCAGCCATAAAATAAATCTGCCCCTACACTAAATCCCCCCCCCAGCCATACAATAAATCTGCCCCCACACTAAATCTCACCCCAGCCATACAATAAATCTGCCCCCACACTAAATCCGCCCCACCAGCCATACTATAAATCTGCCCCTACCCTAAATCCCCCCCAGCCATACAATAAATCTACCCCCACACTAAATCTCCCCCAGCCATACAATCAATCTGCCCCCACACTAAATCTCCCCCCAGCCATACAATAGATCTGCCCCCACACTAAATCTCCCCCCAGCCATATAAGAAATCTCCCCCCACACTAATTCACCCCCCAGCCATATAATAAATCTGCCCCTACACTAAATCTCCCCCCAGCCATACAATAAATCTGCCCCTACACTAAATCTTCCCACAGCCATACAATAAATCTACCTCTACACTAAATCTCCCCCCAGCCATACAATAAATCTACCCCTACACTAAATCTCCCCCCAGCCATACAATAAATCTACCCCTACACTAAATCTCCCCCAGCCACACAATAAATCTCCATCTACACAAAATCTCCACCCAGACATATAATAAATCTGCCCCTACACTAAATCTCCCCCCAGCCATACAATAAATCTGTCCCCATACTAAATCTCCCCCCAGCCATACAATAAATTTGCCCCACACTAAATCTCCCCCCAACCATAAAATAAATCTCCCCCCACACTAAATCTCCCCCAGCCATACAATAAATCTGCCCCTACACTAAATCTCCCCCAGCCATATAATAAATCTCCCCCCAGCCAGACAATAAATTTAGTATGGGGGTAGATCTCCCCCACAGCCATGCAATAAATCTGTCCCTACACTAAATCTCCCCCAGTCATACAATAAATCTGCCCCTACATTAAATCCCCCCCAGCCATACAATAAATCTGCCCCACACTAAATCTCCCCCCAGCCATACAATAAATCTCCCCCACAATAAATCTCCCCCCATACTAAATCTTCCCCCAGCCATACAATAAATCTGCCCCTACACTAAATCTCCCCCAGCCATACAATAAATCTGTCCCCACACTAAATCCCCCCCCAGCCATACAATAAATCTATTCCTACACTAAATCTCCTTACAGCCATAAAATAAATCTGCCCCTACACTAAATCTCCCTACAGTCATACAATAAGTCTGCCTCTACACTAAATCTCCCCCCAGCCATACAATAAATCTCCCCCCACACTAAATCTCCCCCGAACCATACAATAAATCTGCCCCTACACTAAATCTCCCCCAGCCATACAATAAATCTGCCCCTACACTAAATCTCCCCCAGCCATACAATAAATCTGCCCCCACACTAAATCCCCCCACAGCCATACAATAAATCTCCTCCCACACTAAATCTCCCCCCAGCCATACAACAAATCTGCCCCCATACTAAATCTCCCCCCAGCCATACAATAAATCTGCCCCCACACTAAATCTCCCCCCAGCCATACAATAAATCTGCCCCCACACTAAATCTCCCCCAGCCATACAATAAATCTGCCTCTACCCTAAATCCCCCCCAGCCATACAATAAATCTGCCCCTACACTAAATCTCCCCCCAGTCATACAATAAATCTGCCCCTACCTTAAATCCCCCCCAGCCATACAATAAATCTGCCCCTGCACTAAATCCCCCCCAGCCATACAATAAATCTGCCCCTACACTAAATCTCCCCACAGCCAGACAATAAATCTGCCCCCAAACTAAATCTCCCCCCAGCCATATAATAAATCTGCCCCTACACTAAATCTCCCCGCCAGCCATACAATAAATCTGCCCCTACCTTAAATCCCCCCCAGCCATACAATAAATCTGCCCCCACACTAAATCTCCCCCCAGCCATACAATAAATCTGCCCCTACACTAAATCCCCCCCCAGCCATACAATAAATCTGCCCCCACACTAAATCTCACCCCAGCCATACAATAAATCTGCCCCCACACTAAATCCGCCCCACCAGCCATACAATAAATCTGCCCCTACCCTAAATCCCCCCCAGCCATACAATAAATCTACCCCCACACTAAATCTCCCCCCAGCCATACAATCAATCTGCCCCCACACTAAATCTCCCCCCAGCCATACAATAGATCTGCCCCCACACTAAATCTCCCCCCAGCCATATAAGAAATCTCCCCCCACACTAATTCACCCCCCAGCCATATAATAAATCTGCCCCTACACTAAATCTCCCCCCAGCCATACAATAAATCTGCCCCTACACTAAATCTTCCCACAGCCATACAATAAATCTATCTCTACACTAAATCTCCCCCCAGCCATTCAATAAATCTACCCCTACACTAAATCTCCCCCCAGCCATACAATAAATCTACCCCTACACTAAATCTCCCCCAGCCACACAATAAATCTCCATCTACACAAAATCTCCCCCCAGACATATAATAAATCTGCCCCTACACTAAATCTCCCCCCAGCCATACAATAAATCTGTCCCCACACTAAATCTCCCCCCAGCCATACAATAAATTTGCCCCACACTAAATCTCCCCCCAGCCATAAAATAAATCTCCCCCCACACTAAATCTCCCCCAGCCATACAATAAATCTGCCCCTACACTAAATCTCCCCCAGCCATATAATAAATCTACCCCCAGCCAGACAATAAATTTAGTATGGGGGTAGATCTCCCCCACAGCCATGCAATAAATCTGTCCCTACACTAAATCTCCCCCAGTCATACAATAAATCTGCCCCTACATTAAATCCCCCCCAGCCATACAATAAATCTGCCCCACACTAAATCTCCCCCCAGCCATACAATAAATCTCCCCCACAATAAATCTCCCCCCATACTAAATCTTCCCCCAGCCATAAATCTGCCCCTACACTAAATCTCCCCCAGCCATACAATAAATCTGTCCCCACATTAAATCCCCCCCAGCCATACAATAAATCTACCCCTACACTAAATCTCCTTACAGCCATAAAATAAATCTGCCCCTACACTAAATCTCCCTACAGTCATACAATAAGTCTGCCTCTACACTAAATCTCCCCCCAGCCATACAATAAATCTCCCCCCACACTAAATCTCTCCCCGAACCATACAATAAATCTGCCCCTACACTAAATCCCCCCCCAGCCATACAATAAATCTGCCTCTACCCTAAATCCCCCCCAGCCATACAATAAATCTGCCCCTAAACTAAATCTCCCCACAGCCAGACAATAAATCTGCCCCCACACTAAATCTCCCCCCAGCCATACAATAAATCTACCCCTACCCTAAATCCCCCCCAGCCATACAGTAAATCTGCCCCCACACTAAATCTCCCCCCAGCCATACAATAAATCTGCCCCTACACTAAATCTACCCCAGCCATACAATAAATCTGCCCCCACACTAAATCTCCCCCCAGCCATACAATAAATCTGCCCCCACACTAAATCTCCCCCCAGCAATACAATAAATCTACCCCTACACTAAATCCCCCCCAGCCATACAATAAATCTGCCCCTACACTAAATCCCCCCAGCCATACAATAAATTTTGCCCCACACTAAATTTCCCTCCAGCCATACAATAAATCTGCCCCTACACTAAATCCCCCCCAGCCATACAATAAATTTTCCCCCACACTAAATCTCCCTCCAGCCATACAATAAATCTGCCAATACACTAAATCTACCCCCAGCCATACAATAAATCTAACCCCACACTAAATCTCCCCACAGCCATACAATAAATCTACCCCAACACTAAATCTCCCCCCAGCCAAACAATAAATCTGCCCCTACGCTAAATCTCCCCCAGCCATACAATAATTCTGCCCCTACACTAAATCTACCTCCAGCCATACAATAAATCTAACCCCACACTAAATCTCCCCACAGCCATACAATAAATCTACCCTCACACTAAATCTCCCCCCCAGCCATACAATAAATCTACCCCAACACTAAATCTCCCCCCAGCCATACAATAAATCTGCCCCCACACTAAATCTCCCCCAGCCATACAATAAATCTGCCCCTACACTAAATCTCCCCCAGCCATACAATAAATCTGCCCCCACACTAAATCCCCCCACAGCCATACAATAAATCTCCTCCCACACTAAATCTCCCCCCAGCCATACAACAAATCTGCCCCATACTAAATCTCCCCCCAGCCATACAATAAATCTGCCCCCACACTAAATCTCCCCCCAGCCATACAATAAATCTGCCCCCAGACTAAATCTCCCCCAGCCATACAATAAATCTGCCCCCACACTAAATCCCCCCAAGCCATACAATAAATCTGCCCCACACTAAATCTGCCCCCAGCCATACAATAAATCTAACCCCACACTAAATCTCCCCACAGCCATACAATAAATCTACCCCTACACTAAATCACCCCCCAGCCATACAATAAATCTGCCCCTACACTAAATCCCCCCCCAGCCATACAATAAATCTGCCCCTACCCTAAATCCCCCCCAGCCATACAATAAATCTGCCCCACAATAAATCTCCCCCCACACTAAATCACCCCCCAGCCATAAAATAAATCTGCCCCTACACTAAATCTCCCCCAGCCATGCAATAAATCTCCTCCCAGCCATACAATATATCTCCCCCAGCCATACAAAAATCTACCCCCACACTAAATCACCCCCCAGCCATACAATAAATCTACCCTCACACTAAATCCCCCCCCAGCCATACAATAAATCTACCCCAACACTAAATCTCCCCCCAGCCATACAATAAATCTGCCCCTACACTAAATCTCCCCCAGCCATACAATAAATCTGCCCCTACACTAAATCTCCCCCAGCCATACAATAAATCTGCCCCTACACTAAATCTCCCCCAGCCATACAATAAATCTGCCCCCACACTAAATCCCCCCACAGCCATACAATAAATCTCCTCCCACACTAAATCTCCCCCCAGCCATACAACAAATCTGCCCCAAACTAAATCTCCCCCCAGCCATACAATAAATCTGCCCCCACACTAAATCTCCCCCCAGCCATACAATAAATCTGCCCCCACACTAAATCTCCCCCAGCCATACAATAAATCTGCCCCCACACTAAATCCCCCCAAGCCATACAATAAATCTGCCCCACACTAAATCTGCCCCCAGCCATACAATAAATCTGCCCCACAATAAATCTCCCCCCACACTAAATCACCCCCCAGCCATACAATAAATCTGCCCCTACACTAAATCTCCCCCAGCCATGCAATAAATCTCCTCCCAGCCATACAATATATCTCCCCCAGCCATACAAAAATCTACCCCCACACTAAATCAACCCCCAGCCATACAATAAATCTACCCCCACACTAATTCACCCCCCAGCCATACAATAAATCTGCCCCTACACTAAATCTCCCCCCAGCCATACAATAAATCTACCCCCACACTAAATCACGACCCAGCCATATAATAAATCTGCCCCTACACTAAATCTCCCCCAGGCTATACAATATATCTGCCCCTACACTAAATCTCCCCCAGCCATACAATAAATCTGCCCCCACTCTAAATCTCCCCCCAGCCATACAATAAATCTGCCCCCACACAAATTCTCCCCCCAGCCATACAATAAATCTCCTCCCAAACTAAATCTCCCCCCAGCAATACAATAAATCTACCCCCACACTAAATCTTCCCCCAGCCATACAATAAATCTGCCCCCACACTAAATCTCCCCCAGCCATACAATAAATCTGCCCCCACACTAAATCTCCCCCAGCCATACAATAAATCTGCCCCCACACTAAATCTCCCCCAGCCATACAATAAATCTGCCCCCACACTAAATCTACCCACAGCCATACAATAAATCTCCTCCCACACTAAATCTCCCCCCAGCCATACAACAAATCTGCCCCCACACTAAATCTCCCCCCAGCCATACAATAAATCTGCCCCCACACTAAATCTCCCCCCAGCCATACAACAAATCTGCCCCCACACTAAATCTCCCCCCAGCCATACAATAAATCTGCCCCCACACTAAATCTCCCCCAGCCATACAATAAATCTGCCCCACACTAAATCTGCCCCCAGCCATACAATAAATCTAACCCCACACTAAATCTCCCCACAGCCATACAATAAATCTACCCCTACACTAAATCACCCCACAGCCATACAATAAATCTGCCCCTACACTAAATCCCCCCCCAGCCATACAATAAATCTGCCCCTACCCTAAATCCCCCCCAGTCATACAATAAATCTGCCCCACAATAAATCTCCCCCCACACTAAATCACCCCCCAGCCATACAATAAATCTGCCCCTACACTAAATCTCCCCCAGCCATGCAATAAATCTACCTCCAACCCATACAATATATCTCCCCCAGCCATACAATAAATCTACCCCCACACTAAATCACCCCCCAGCCATACAATAAATCTACCCCCACACTAAATCACCCCCCAGCCATACAATAAATCTGCCCCTACACTAAATCTCCCCCCAGCCATACAATAAATCTCCGCCTAGCCATACATTAAATCTACCCCCACACTAAATCACGACCCAGCCATATAATAAATCTGCCCCTACACTAAATCTCCCCCCAGCTATACAATATATCTGCCCCTACACTAAATCTCCCCCAGCCATACAATAAATCTGCCCCCACTCTAAATCTCCCCCCAGCCATACAATAAATCTGCCCCCACACAAATTCTCCCCCCAGCCATACAATAAATCTCCTCCCAAACTAAATCTCCCCCCAGCAATACAATAAATCTACCCCCACACTAAATCTTCCCCCAGCCATACAATAAATCTGCCCCCACACTAAATCTCCCCCAGCCATACAATAAATCTGCCCCCACACTAAATCTCCCCCAGCCATACAATAAATCTGCCCCCACACTAAATCTCCCCCAGCCATACAATAAATCTGCCCCCACACTAAATCTACCCACAGCCATACAATAAATCTCCTCCCACACTAAATCTCCCCCCAGCCATACAACAAATCTGCCCCCACACTAAATCTCCCCCCAGCCATACAATAAATCTGCCCCCACACTAAATCTCCCCCCAGCCATACAACAAATCTGCCCCCACACTAAATCTCCCCCCAGCCATACAATAAATCTGCCCCCACACTAAATCTCCCCCAGCCATACAATAAATCTGCCCCACACTAAATCTGCCCCCAGCCATACAATAAATCTAACCCCACACTAAATCTCCCCACAGCCATACAATAAATCTACCCCTACACTAAATCACCCCCCAGCCATACAATAAATCTGCCCCTACACTAAATCCCCCCCCAGCCATACAATAAATCTGCCCCTACCCTAAATCCCCCCCAGTCATACAATAAATCTGCCCCACAATAAATCTCCCCCCACATTAAATCACCCCCCAGCCATACAATAAATCTGCCCCTACACTAAATCTCCCCCAGCCATGCAATAAATCTCCTCCCAGCCATACAATATATCTCCCCCAGCCATACAATAAATCTACCCCCACACTAAATCACCCCCCAGACATACAATAAATCTACCCCCACACTAAATCACCCCCCAGCCATACAATAAATCTGCCCCTACACTAAATCTCCCCCCAGCCATACAATAAATATCCCCCCAGCCATACAATAAATCTACCCCCACACTAAATCAACCCCCAGCCATGCAATAAATCTAACCCCAAACTAAATCTCTCCCCAGCCATACAATAAATCTGTCCCCACACTAAATCACCCCCCAGCCATACAATAAATCTGCCCCCACACTAAATCACCCCCAGCCATACAATAAATCTCCCCTACACTAAATCTCCCCCCAGCCATACAATAAATCTGCTCCCACACTAAACCTCCCCCCAGCAATACAATAAATCTGCCCCTACACTAAATCTCTCCCAGCCATACAATAAATCTACCCCCACACTAAATAACCCCCCAGCCATACAATAAATCTGCCCCTACACTAAATATCCCACAGCCATACAATAAATCTACCCCTACACTAAGTCTCCCGCCAGCCATACAATAAATCTCCCCCCAGCCATACAATAAATCTGCCCCTACACTAAATCTCCCCCCAGCCATACAATAAATCTGCCCCCACACTAAATCTCCCCCCAGCCATACAACAAATCTGCCCCCACACTAAATCTCCCCCCAGCCATACAATAAATCTACTCCCACACTAAATCTCCCCCAGCCATACAATAAATCTGCCCCACACTAAATCTGCCCCCAGCCATACAATAAATCTAACCCCACACTAAATCTCCCCACAGCCATACAATAAATCTACCCCTACACTAAATCACCCCCCAGCCATACAATAAATCTGCCCCTACACTAAATCCCCCCCCAGCCATACAATAAATCTGCCCCTACCCTAAATCCCCCCCAGTCATACAATAAATCTGCCCCACAATAAATCTCCCCCACACTAAATCACCCCCCAGCCATACAATAATTCTGCCCCTACACTAAATCTCCCCCAGCCATGCAATAAATCTACCTCCCAGCCATACAATATATCTCCCCCAGCCATACAATAAATCTACCCCCACACTAAATCACCCCCCAGCCATACAATAAATCTACCCCCACACTAAATCACCCCCCAGCCATACAATAAATCTGCCCCTACACTAAATCTCCCCCCAGCCATACAATAAATCTCCGCCTAGCCATACAATAAATCTACCCCCACACTAAATCACGACCCAGCCATATAATAAATCTGCCCCTACACTAAATCTCCCCCCAGCTATACAATATATCTGCCCCTACACTAAATCTCCCCCAGCCATACAATAAATCTGCCCCCACTCTAAATCTCCCCCCAGCCATACAATAAATCTGCCCCCACACAAATTCTCCCCCCAGCCATACAATAAATCTCCTCCCAAACTAAATCTCCCCCCAGCAATACAATAAATCTACCCCCACACTAAATCTTCCCCCAGCCATACAATAAATCTGCCCCCACACTAAATCTCCCCCAGACATACAATAAATCTGCCCCCACACTAAATCTCCCCCAGCCATACAATAAATCTGCCCCCACACTAAATCTCCCCCAGCCATACAATAAATCTGCCCCCACACTAAATCTACCCACAGCCATACAATAAATCTCCTCCCACACTAAATCTCCCCCCAGCCATACAACAAATCTGCCCCCACACTAAATCTCCCCCCAGCCATACAATAAATCTGCCCCCACACTAAATCTCCCCCCAGCCATACAACAAATCTGCCCCCACACTAAATCTCCCCCCAGCCATACAATAAATCTGCCCCCACACTAAATCTCCCCCAGCCATACAATAAATCTGCCCCACACTAAATCTGCCCCCAGCCATACAATAAATCTAACCCCACACTAAATCTCCCCACAGCCATACAATAAATCTACCCCTACACTAAATCACCCCCCAGCCATACAATAAATCTGCCCCTACACTAAATCCCCCCCCAGCCATACAATAAATCTGCCCCTACCCTAAATCCCCCCCAGTCATACAATAAATCTGCCCCACAATAAATCTCCCCCCACACTAAATCACCCCCCAGCCATACAATAAATCTGCCCCTACACTAAATCTCCCCCAGACATGCAATAAATCTCCTCCCAGCCATACAATATATCTCCCCCAGCCATACAATAAATCTACCCCCACACTAAATCACCCCCCAGCCATACAATAAATCTACCCCCACACTAAATCACCCCCCAGCCATACAATAAATCTGCCCCTACACTAAATCTCCCCCCAGCCATACAATAAATATCCCCCCAGCCATACAATAAATCTACCCCCACACTAAATCAACCCCCAGCCATGCAATAAATCTAACCCCAAACTAAATCTCTCCCCAGCCATACAATAAATCTGTCCCCACACTAAATCACCCCCCAGCCATACAATAAATCTGCCCCCACACTAAATCACCCCCAGCCATACAATAAATCTCCCCTACACTAAATCTCCCCCCAGCCATACAATAAATCTGCTCCCACACTAAATCTCCCCCCAGCAATACAATAAATCTGCCCCTACACTAAATCTCTCCCAGCCATACAATAAATCTACCCCCACACTAAATAACCCCCCAGCCATACAATAAATCTGCCCCTACACTAAATATCCCACAGCCATACAATAAATCTACCCCTACACTAAGTCTCCCCCCAGCCATACAATAAATCTCCCCCCAGCCATACAATAAATCTGCCCCTACACTAAATCTCCCCCAGCCATACAATAAATCTACCCCTACACTAAATCTCCCCCAGCCATACAATAAATCTGCCCCTACACTAAAACTCCTCCCAGCCATACAATAAATCTGCCCCTACACTAAGTCTCCCCCTAGCCATACAATAAATCTGGCCCTACACTAAATCTCCCCACAGCCAGACAATAAATCTGCCCCCAAACTAAATCCCCCCCCCAGCCATACAATAAATCTGCCCCTACTCTAAATCCCCCCCAGAAATACAATAAATCTGCCCCCACACTAAATCTCCCCCCAGCCATACATTAAATCTGCCCCTACACTAAAACCCCCCAGCCATACAATAAATCTGCCCCTACACTAAATCTCCCTACAGCCATACAATAAATCTACCCCCACACTAAATCATGACCCAGCCATATAATAAATCTGCCCCTACACTAAATCTCCCCCAGCCATACAATAAATCTACCCCTACACTAAATCTCCCCCCAGCCATACAGTAAATCTACCCCTACACTAAATCTCCCCCAGCCATACAATAAATCTGCCCTCACACTAAATCTCCCCCAGCCGTACAATAAATCTCCATCTACACAAAATCTCCCCCCAGACATAAAATAAATCTGTCCCCACACTAAATCTCCCCACAGCCATACAATAAATCTACCCCTACACTAAATCTCCCCCCAGCCATACAATAAATCTGCCCCTACACTAAATCTCCCCCAGCCATATAATAAATCTCCCCCCACACTAAATCTCGCCCAGCCATACAATAAATCTGCCCCTACACTAAATCCCCCCCCAGCCATACAATAAATCTGCCCCCACACTAAATCTCACCCCAGCCATACAATAAATCTGCCCCCACACTAAATCCGCCCCACCAGCCATACAATAAATCTGCCCCTACCATAAATCCCCCCCAGCCATACAATATATCTACCCCCACACTAAATCTCCCCCAGCCATACAATCAATCTGCCCCCACACTAAATCTCCCCCCAGCCATACAATAGATCTGCCCCCACACTAAATCTCCCCCCAGCCATATAAGAAATCTCCCCCCACACTAATTCACCCCCCAGCCATATAATAAATCTGCCCCTACACTAAATCTCCCCCCAGCCATACAATAAATCTGCCCCTACACTAAATCTTCCCACAGCCATACAATAAATCTACCTCTACACTAAATCTCCCCCCAGCCATACAATAAATCTACCCCTACACTAAATCTCCCCCCAGCCATACAATAAATCTACCCCTACACTAAATCTCCCCCAGCCACACAATAAATCTCCATCTACACAAAATCTCCCCCCAGACATATAATAAATCTGCACCTACACTAAATCTCCCCCCAGCCATACAATAAATCTGTCCCCACACTAAATCTCCCCCCAGCCATACAATAAATTTGCCCCACACTAAATCTCCCCCCAGCCATAAAATAAATCTCCCCCCACACTAAATCTCCCCCAGCCATACAATAAATCTGCCCCTACACTAAATCTCCCCCAGCCATATAATATATCTCCCCCAAGCCAGACAACAAATTTAGTATGGGGGTAGATCTCCCCCACAGCCATGCAATAAATCTGTCCCTACACTAAATCTCCCCCAGTCATACAATAAATCTGCCCCTACATTAAATCCCCCCCAGCCATACAATAAATCTGCCCCACACTAAATCCCCCCACAGCCATACAATAAATCTCCTCCCACACTAAATCTCCCCCCAGCCATACAACAAATCTGCCCCCATACTAAATCTCCCCCCAGCCATACAATAAATCTGCCCCCACACTAAATCTCCCCCCAGCCATACAATAAATCTGCCCCCACACTAAATCTCCCCCAGCCATACAATAAATCTGCCTCTACCCTAAATCCCCCCAGCCATACAATAAATCTGCCCCTACACTAAATCTCCCCCCAGTCATACAATAAATCTGCCCCTACCTTAAATCCCCCCCAGCCATACAATAAATCTGCCCCTGCACTAAATCCCCCCCAGCCATACAATAAATCTGCCCCTACACTAAATCTCCCCACAGCCAGACAATAAATCTGCCCCCAAACTAAATCTCCCCCCAGCCATATAATAAATCTGCCCCTACACTAAATCCCCCCGCCAGCCATACAATAAATCTGCCCCTACCCTAAATCCCCCCCAGCCATACAATAAATCTGCCCCCACACTAAATCTCCCCCCAGCCATACAATAAATCTGCCCCTACACTAAATCCCCCCCCAGCCATACAATAAATCTGCCCCCACACTAAATCTCACCCCAGCCATACAATAAATCTGCCCCTACCCTAAATCCCCCCCAGCCATACAATAAATCTACCCCCACACTAAATCTCCCCCCAGCCATACAATCAATCTGCCCCCACACTAAATCTCCCCCCAGCCATAAAATAGATCTGCCCCCACACTAAATCTCCCCCAGCCATATAATAAATCTCCCCCCACACTAAATCTCCCCCAGCCATACAATAAATCTGCCCCTACACTAAATCCCCCCCCCAGCCATACAATAAATCTGCCCCCACACTAAATCTCACCCCAGCCATACAATAAATCTGCCCCCACACTAAATCCGCCCCACCAGCCATACAATAAATCTGCCCCTACCCTAAATCCCCCCCAGCCATACAATAAATCTACCCCCACACTAAATCTCCCCCAGCCATACAATCAATCTGCCCCCACACTAAATCTCCCCCCAGCCATACAATAGATCTGCCCCCACACTAAATCTCCCCCCAGCCATATAAGAAATCTCCCCCCACACTAATTCACCCCCCAGCCATATAATAAATCTGCCCCTACACTAAATCTCCCCCCAGCCATACAATAAATCTGCCCCTACACTAAATCTTCCCACAGCCATACAATAAATCTACCTATACACTAAATCTCCCCCCAGCCATACAATAAATCTACCCCTACACTAAATCTCCCCCCAGCCATACAATAAATCTACCCCTACACTAAATCTCCCCCAGCTACACAATAAATCTCCATCTACACAAAATCTCCCCCCAGACATATAATAAATCTGCCCCTACACTAAATCTCCCCCCAGCCATACAATAAATCTGTCCCCACACTAAATCTCCCCCCAGCCATACAATAAATTTGCCCCACACTAAATCTCCCCCCAGCCATAAAATAAATCTCCCCCCACACTAAATCTCCCCCAGCCATACAATAAATCTGCCCCTACACTAAATCTCCCCCAGCCATATAATAAATCTCCCCCCAGCCAGACAATAAATTTAGTATGGGGGTAGAACTCCCCCACAGCCATGCAATAAATCTGTCCCTACACTAAATCTCCCCCAGTCATACAATAAATCTGCCCCTACATTAAATCCCCCCCAGCCATACAATAAATCTGCCCCACACTAAATCTCCCCCCAGCCATACAATAAATCTCCCCCACAATAAATCTCCCCCCATACTAAATCTTCCCCCAGCCATAAATCTGCCCCTACACTAAATCTCCCCCAGCCATACAATAAATCTGTCCCCACACTAAATCCCCCCCAGCCATACAAAAAATCTACCCCTACACTAAATCTCCTTACAGCCATAAAATAAATCTGCCCCTACACTAAATCTCCCTACAGTCATACAATAAGTCTGCCTCTACACTAAATCTCCCTCCAGCCATACAATAAATCTCCCCCCACACTAAATCTCCCCCGAACCATACAATAAATCTGCCCCTACACTAAATCCCCCCCCAGCCATACAATAAATCTGCCTCTACCCTAAATCCCCCCCAGCCATACAATAAATCTGCCCCTACACTAAATCTCCCCACAGCCATACAATAAATCTGCCCCCACACTAAATCTCCCCCCAGCCATACAATAAATCTGCCCCTACACTAAATCTACCCCAGCCATACAATAAATCTGCCCCCACACTAAATCTCCCCCCAGCCATACAATAAATCTGCCCCCACACTAAATCTCCCCCCAGCAATACAATAAATCTACCCCTACACTAAATCCCCCCCAGCCATACAATAAATCTGCCCCTACACTAAATCCCCCCCAGCCATACAATAAATTTTCCCCCACACTAAATTTCCCTCCAGCCATACAATAAATCTGCCCCTACACTAAATCCCCCCCAGCCATACAATAAATTTTCCCCCACACTAAATCTCCCTCCAGCCATACAATAAATCTGCCAATACACTAAATCTACCCCCAGCCATACAATAAATCTAACCCCACACTAAATCTCCCCCCAGCCATACAATAAATCTACCCCAACACTAAATCTCCCCCCAGCCAAACAATAAATCTGCCCCTACGCTAAATCTCCCCCAGCCATACAATAATT
Source organism: Phyllobates terribilis (assembly GCF_046119375.1). NCBI lineage: Eukaryota > Metazoa > Chordata > Amphibia > Anura > Dendrobatidae > Phyllobates > Phyllobates terribilis. The sequence continues at coordinate 33,571,587 of NW_027362774.1, read as the reverse complement.
CTGCCCCTACACTAAATCTACCTCCAGCCATACAATAAATCTAACCCCACACTAAATCTCCCCACAGCCATACAATAAATCTACCCTCACACTAAATCTCCCCCAGCCATACAATAAATCTGCCCCTACACTAAATCTCCCCACAGCCATACAATAAATCTCCTCCCACACTAAATCTCCCCCCAGCCATACAACAAATCTGCCCCCATACTAAATCTCCCCCCAGCCATACAATAAATCTGCCCCCACACTAAATCTCCCCCCAGCCATACAATAAATCTGCCCCCACACTAAATCTCCCCCAGCCATACAATAAATCTGCCCCCACACTAAATCCCCCCAAGCCATACAATAAATCTGCCCCACACTAAATCTGCCCCCAGCCATACAATAAATCTAACCCCACACTAAATCTCCCCACAGCCATACAATAAATCTACCCCTACACTAAATCACCCCCCAGCCATACAATAAATCTGCCCCTACACTAAATCCCCCCCCAGCCATACAATAAATCTGCCCCTACCCTAAATCCCCCCCAGCCATACAATAAATCTGCCCCACAATAAATCTCCCCCCACACTAAATCACCCCCCAGCCATACAATAAATCTGCCCCTACACTAAATCTCCCCCAGCCATGCAATAAATCTCCTCCCAGCCATACAATATATCTCCCCCAGCCATACAAAAATCTACCCCCACACTAAATCACCCCCCAGCCATACAATAAATCTACCCCCACACTAAATCACCCCCCAGCCATACAATAAATCTGCCCCTACACTAAATCTCCCCCCAGCCATACAATAAATCTCCGCCTAGCCATACAATAAATCTACCCCCACACTAAATCACGACCCAGCCATATAATAAATCTGCCCCTACACTAAATCTCCCCCCAGCTATACAATAAATCTGCCCCTACACTAAATCTCCCCCAGCCATACAATAAATCTGCCCCCACTCTAAATCTCCCCCCAGCAATACAATAAATCTGCCCCCACACAAATTCTCCCCCCAGCCATACAATAAATCTCCTCCCAAACTAAATCTCCCCCCAGCAATACAATAAATCTACCCCCACACTAAAACTTCCCCCAGCCATACAATAAATCTGCCCCCACACTAAATCTCCCCCAGCCATACAATAAATCTGCCCCCACACTAAATCTCCCCCAGCCATACAATAAATCTGCCCCCACACTAAATCTCCCCCAGCCATACAATAAATCTGCCCCCACACTAAATCTACCCACAGCCATACAATAAATCTCCTCCCACACTAAATCTCCCCCCAGCCATACAACAAATCTGCCCCCACACTAAATCTCCCCCCAGCCATACAATAAATCTGCCCCCACACTAAATCTCCCCCCAGCCATACAACAAATCTGCCCCCACACTAAATCTCCCCCCAGCCATACAATAAATCTGCCCCCACACTAAATCTCCCCCAGCCATACAATAAATCTGCCCCACACTAAATCTGCCCCCAGCCATACAATAAATCTGCCCCTACACTAAATCTCCCCACAGCCATACAATAAATCTGCCCCCACACTAAATCTCCCCCCAGCCATACAATAAATCTGCCCCTACACTAAATCTACCCCAGCCATACAATAAATCTGCCCCCACACTAAATCTCCCCCCAGCCATACAATAAATCTGCCCCCACACTAAATCTCCCCCCAGCAATACAATAAATCTACCCCTACACTAAATCCCCCCCAGCCATACAATAAATCTGCCCCTACACTAAATCCCCCCCAGCCATACAATAAATTTTCCCCCACACTAAATTTCCCTCCAGCCATACAATAAATCTGCCCCTACACTAAATCCCCCCCAGCCATACAATAAATTTTCCCCACACTAAATCTCCCTCCAGCCATACAATAAATCTGCCAATACACTAAATCTACCCCCAGCCATACAATAAATCTAACCCCACACTAAATCTCCCCACAGCCATACAATAAATCTACCCCAACACTAAATCTCCCCCCAGCCAAACAATAAATCTGCCCCTACGCTAAATCTCCCCCAGCCATACAATAATTCTGCCCCTACACTAAATCTACCTCCAGCCATACAATAAATCTAACCCCACACTAAATCTCCCCACAGCCATACAATAAATCTACCCTCACACTAAATCTCCCCCCCAGCCATACAATAAATCTACCCCAACACTAAATCTCCCCCCAGCCATACAATAAATCTGCCCCCACACTAAATCTCCCCCAGCCATACAATAAATCTGCCCCTACACTAAATCTCCCCCAGCCATACAATAAATCTGCCCCTACACTAAATCTCCCCCAGCCATACAATAAATCTGCCCCCACACTAAATCCCCCCACAGCCATACAATAAATCTCCTCCCACACTAAATCTCCCCCCAGCCATACAACAAATCTGCCCCCATACTAAATCTCCCCCCAGCCATACAATAAATCTGCCCCCACACTAAATCTCCCCCCAGCCATACAATAAATCTGCCCCCACACTAAATCTCCCCCAGCCATACAATAAATCTGCCCCCACACTAAATCCCCCCAAGCCATACAATAAATCTGCCCCACACTAAATCTGCCCCCAGCCATACAATAAATCTAACCCCACACTAAATCTCCCCACAGCCATACAATAAATCTACCCCTACACTAAATCACCCCCCAGCCATACAATAAATCTGCCCCTACACTAAATCCCCCCCCAGCCATACAATAAATCTGCCCCTACCCTAAATCCCCCCCAGCCATACAATAAATCTGCCCCACAATAAATCTCCCCCCACACTAAATCACCCCCCAGCCATACAATAAATCTGCCCCTACACTAAATCTCCCCCAGCAATGCAATAAATCTCCTCCCAGCCATACAATATATCTCCCCCAGCCATACAAAAATCTACCCCCACACTAAATCACCCCCCAGCCATACAATAAATCTACCCCCACACTAAATCACCCCCCAGCCATACAATAAATCTGCCCCTACACTAAATCTCCCCCCAGCCATACAATAAATCTCCGCCTAGCCATACAATAAATCTACCCCCACACTAAATCACGACCCAGCCATATAATAAATCTGCCCCTACACTAAATCTCCCCCCAGCTATACAATAAATCTGCCCCTACACTAAATCTCCCCCAGCCATACAATAAATCTGCCCCCACTCTAAATCTCCCCCAGCCATACAATAAATCTGCCCCCACACAAATTCTCCCCCCAGCCATACAATAAATCTCCTCCCAAACTAAATCTCCCCCCAGCAATACAATAAATCTACCCCCACACTAAAACTTCCCCCAGCCATACAATAAATCTGCCCCCACACTAAATCTCCCCCAGCCATACAATAAATCTGCCCCCACACTAAATCTCCCCCAGCCATACAATAAATCTGCCCCCACACTAAATCTCCCCCAGCCATACAATAAATCTGCCCCCACACTAAATCTACCCACAGCCATACAATAAATCTCCTCCCACACTAAATCTCCCCCCAGCCATACAACAAATCTGCCCCCACACTAAATCTCCCCCCAGCCATACAATAAATCTGCCCCCACACTAAATCTCCCCCCAGCCATACAACAAATCTGCCCCCACACTAAATCTCCCCCCAGCCATACAATAAATCTGCCCCCACACTAAATCTCCCCCAGCCATACAATAAATCTGCCCCACACTAAATCTGCCCCCAGCCATACAATAAATCTAACCCCACACTAAATCTCCCCACAGCCATACAATAAATCTACCCCTACACTAAATCACCCCCCAGCCATACAATAAATCTGCCCCTACACTAAATCCCCCCCCAGCCATACAATAAATCTGCCCCTACCCTAAATCCACCCCAGTCATACAATAAATCTGCCCCACAATAAATCTCCCCCCACACTAAATCACCCCCCAGCCATACAATAAATCTGCCCCTACACTAAATCTCCCCCAGCCATACAATAAATCTACCCCTACACTAAATCTCCCCCAGCCATACAATAAATCTGCCCCTACACTAAAACTCCTCCCAGCCATACAATAAATCTGCCCCTACACTAAATCTCCCCCTAGCCATACAATAAATCTGGCCCTACACTAAATCTCCCCACAGCCAGACAATAAATCTGCCCCTACTCTAAATCCCCCCCAGCCATACAATAAATCTGCCCCCACACTAAATCTCCCCCCAGCCATACAATAAATCTGCCCCTACACTAAAACCCCCCAGCCATACAATAAATCTGCCCCTACACTAAATCTCCCTACAACCATACAATAAATCTACCCCCACACTAAATCATGACCCAGCCATATAATAAATCTGCCCCTACACTAAATCTCCCCCAGCCATACAATAAATCTGCCCCTACACTAAATCTCCCCCAGCCATACAATAAATCTGCCCCTACACTAAATCTCCCCCAGCCATACAATAAATCTGCCCCCACACTAAATCCCCCCACAGCCATACAATAAATCTCCTCCCACACTAAATCTCCCCCCAGCCATACAACAAATCTGCCCCCATACTAAATCTCCCCCCAGCCATACAATAAATCTGCCCCCACACTAAATCTCCCCCCAGCCATACAATAAATCTGCCCCCACACTAAATCTCCCCCAGCCATACAATAAATCTGCCCCCACACTAAATCCCCCCAAGCCATACAATAAATCTGCCCCACACTAAATCTGCCCCCAGCCATACAATAAATCTAACCCCACACTAAATCTCCCCACAGCCATACAATAAATCTACCCCTACACTAAATCACCCCCCAGCCATACAATAAATCTGCCCCTACACTAAATCCCCCCCCAGCCATACAATAAATCTGCCCCTACCCTAAATCCCCCCCAGCCATACAATAAATCTGCCCCACAATAAATCTCCCCCAGCCATGCAATAAATCTCCTCCCAGCCATACAATATATCTCCCCCAGCCATACAAAAATCTACCCCCACACTAAATCACCCCCCAGCCATACAATAAATCTACCCCCACACTAAATCACCCCCCAGCCATACAATAAATCTGCCCCTACACTAAATCTCCCCCCAGCCATACAATAAATCTCCGCCTAGCCATACAATAAATCTACCCCCACACTAAATCACGACCCAGCCATATAATAAATCTGCCCCTACACTAAATCTCCCCCCAGCTATACAATAAATCTGCCCCTACACTAAATCTCCCCCAGCCATACAATAAATCTGCCCCCACTCTAAATCTCCCCCCAGCCATACAATAAATCTGCCCCCACACAAATTCTCCCCCCAGCCATACAATAAATCTCCTCCCAAACTAAATCTCCCCCCAGCAATACAATAAATCTACCCCCACACTAAAACTTCCCCCAGCCATACAATAAATCTGCCCCCACACTAAATCTCCCCCAGCCATACAATAAATCTGCCCCCACACTAAATCTCCCCCAGCCATACAATAAATCTGCCCCCACACTAAATCTCCCCCAGCTATACAATAAATCTGCCCCCACACTAAATCTACCCACAGCCATACAATAAATCTCCTCCCACACTAAATCTCCCCCCAGCCATACAACAAATCTGCCCCCACACTAAATCTCCCCCCAGCCATACAATAAATCTGCCCCCACACTAAATCTCCCCCCAGCCATACAACAAATCTGCCCCCACACTAAATCTCCCCCCAGCCATACAATAAATCTGCCCCCACACTAAATCTCCCCCAGCCATACAATAAATCTGCCCCACACTAAATCTGCCCCCAGCCATACAATAAATCTAACCCCACACTAAATCTCCCCACAGCCATACAATAAATCTACCCCTACACTAAATCACCCCCCAGCCATACAATAAATCTGCCCCTACACTAAATCCCCCCCCAGCCATACAATAAATCTGCCCCTACCCTAAATCCCCCCCAGTCATGCAATAAATCTGCCCCACAATAAATCTCCCCCCACACTAAATCACCCCCCAGCCATACAATAAATCTGCCCCTACACTAAATCTCCCCCAGCCATGCAATAAATCTCCTCCCAGCCATACAATATATCTCCCCCAGCCATACAATAAATCTACCCCCACACTAAATCACCCCCCAGCCATACAATAAATCTACCCCCACACTAAATCACCCCCCAGCCATACAATAAATCTGCCCCTACACTAAATCTCCCCCCAGCCATACAATAAATCTCCCCCCAGCCATACAATAAATCTACCCCCACACTAAATCAACCCCCAGCCATGCAATAAATCTAACCCCAAACTAAATCTCTCCCCAGCCATACAATAAATCTGTCCCCACACTAAATCACCCCCCAGCCATACAATAAATCTGTCCCCACACTAAATCACCCCCAGCCATACAATAAATCTCCCCTACACTAAATCTCCCCCCAGCCATACAATAAATCTGCTCCCACACTAAATCTCCCCCCAGCAATACAATAAATCTGCCCCTACACTAAATCTCTCCCAGCCATACAATAAATCTACCCCCACACTAAATAACCCCCCAGCCATACAATAAATCTGCCCCTACACTAAATATCCCACAGCCATACAATAAATCTACCCCTACACTAAGTCTCCCCCCAGCCATACAATAAATCTCCCCCCAGAAATACAATAAATCTGCCCCTACACTAAATCTCCCCCAGCCATACAATAAATCTACCCCTACACTAAATCTCCCCCAGCCATACAATAAATCTGCCCCTACACTAAAACTCCTCCCAGCCATACAATAAATCTGCCCCTACACTAAATCTCCCCCTAGCCATACAATAAATCTGGCCCTACACTAAATCTCCCCACAGCCAGACAATAAATCTGCCCCCACACTAAATCCCCCCCCAGCCATACAATAAATCTGCCCCTACTCTAAATCCCCCCCAGCCATACAATAAATCTGCCCCTACACTAAAACCCCCCAGCCATACAATAAATCTGCCCCTACACTAAATCTCCCTACAGCCATACAATAAATCTACCCCCACACTAAATCATGACCCAGCCATATAATAAATCTGCCCCTACACTAAATCTCCCCCCAGCCATACAATAAATCTGCCCTCACACTAAATCTCCATCTACACAAAATCTCCCGCCAGACATAAAATAAATCTGTCCCCACACTAAATCTCCCCACAGCCATACAATAAATCTACCCCTACACTAAATCTCCCCCCAGCCATACAATAAATCTGCCCCTACACTAAATCTCCCCCAGCCATATAATAAATCTCCCCCCACACTAAATCTCCCCCAGCCATACAATAAATCTGCATCTACACTAAATCTCCCCCCAGCCATACAATAAATCTCCCCCACAATAAATCTCCCCCCAGCCATACAATAAATCTGCCCCTACACTAAATCTCCCCCAGCCATACAATAAATCTGCCCCCACACTAAATCTCCCCCCAGCCATACAATAAATCTGCCCCTACACTAAATCTCCCCCCAGCCATACAATAAATCTGCCCCTACACTAAATCTCCCCCAGCCATACAATAAATCTGCCCCCACACTAAATCTCCCCCCAGCCATACAATAAATCTGCCCCTACACTAAATCCCCCCCAGCCATACAATAAATCTGCCTCTACCCTAAATCCCCCCCAGCCATACAATAAATCTGCCCCTGCACTAAATCCCCCCCAGCCATACAATAAATCTGCCCCTACACTAAATCTCCCCACAGCCAGACAATAAATCTGCCCCCACACTAAATCTCCCCCCAGCCATACAATAAATCTGCCCCTACACTAAATCCCCCCGCCAGCCATACAATAAATCTGCCCCTACCCTAAATCCCCCCCAGCCATACAATAAATCTGCCCCCACACTAAATCTCCCCACAGCCATACAATAAATCTGCCCCTACACTAAATCCCCCCCCACAATACAATAAATCTGCCCCTACCCTAAATCCCCCCCAGCCATACAATAAATCTGCCGCCACACTAAATCTCCCCCCAGCCATACAATAAATCTGCCCCTACACTAAATCCGCCCCCCCAGCCATACAATAAATCTGCCCCCACACGAAATCTCCCCCCAGCCATACAATAAATCTGCCCCTACCCTAAATCCCCCCCAGCCATACAATAAATCTACCCCCAAACTAAATCTCCCTCCAGCCATACAATAAATCTGCCCCCACACTAAATCACCCCCCAGCCATACAATAGATCTGCCCCCACACTAAATCTCCCCCCAGCCATATAATAAATCTCCCCCCACACTAAATCACCCCCCAGCCATACAATAAATCTTCCCCTACACTAAATCTACCCCAGCCATACAATAAATCTACCCCTACACTAAATCTCCCCCAGCCATACAATAAATCTCCCCCCACACTAAATCACCCCCAGCCATATAATAAATCTGCCCCTACACTAAATCTCCCCCCAGCCATACAATAAATCTGCCCGTACACTAAATCTCCCCCAGCCATACAATAAATCTCCCCCCACACTAAATCACCCCCAGCCATATAATAAATCTGCCCCTACACTAAATCTCCCCCCAGCCATACAATAAATCTACCCCTACACTAAATCTCCCCCCAGCCATACAATAAATCTGCCCCTACACTAAATCTCCCCCCAGCCATACAATAAATCTGCCCCTACACTAAATCTCCCCCAGCCATACAATAAATCTACCCCTACACTAAATCTCCCCCAGCCACACAATAAATCTGCCCCTACACTAAATCACCCCCCAGCCATATAATAAATCTGCCCCTACACTAAATCTTCCCCAGCCATACAATAAATATGCCCCTACACTAAATCTCCCCCAGCCATACAATAAATCTCCCCCCACACTAAATCACCCCCCAGCCATATAATAAATCTGCAACTACACTAAATCTCCCCCAGTCATACAATAAATCTACCCCTACACTAAATCTCCCCCAGCCACACAATAAATCTGCCCCTACACTAAATCTCCCCCAGCCATACAATAAATCTCCCCCCACACTAAATCTCCTCCAGCCATACAATAAATCTGCCCCTACACTAAATCTCCCCCAGCCATATAATAAATCTCTACCCACACTAAATCTCCCCCAGCCACACAATAAACCTGCCCCTACACTAAATCTCCCCCAGCCATACAATAAATCTCCCCCCACACTAAATCTCCTCCAGCCATACAATAAATCTGCATCTACACTAAATCTCCCCCAAGCCATACAATAAATTTAGTATGGGGGTAGATCTCCCCCACAGCCATGCAATAAATCTGCCCCTACACTAAATCTCCCCCAGCCATACAATAAATCTGCCCCTATACTAAATTCCCCCCAGCCATACAATAAATCTGCCCCACACTAAATCTCCCCCCAGCCATACAATAAATCTCCCCCACAATAAATCTCCCCCCACACTAAATCTCCCCCAAGCCATACAATAAATCTGCCCCTATACTAAATTCCCCCCAGCCATACAATAAATCTGCCCCACACTAAATCTCCCCCCAGCCATACAATAAATCTCCCCCACAATAAATCTCCCCCCACACTAAATCTCCCCCCAGCCATACAATAAATCTGCCCCTACACTAAATCTCCCCCCAACCATACAATAAATCTGCCCATAAACTAAATCTCCCCCTAGCCATACAATAAATCTGCCCCCAAACTAAATCTCCCCCTAGCCGTACAATAAATCTGCCCCTACACTAAATCCCACCCCCAGCCATACAATAAATCTGCATCTACACTAAATCTACCCCCAACCATACAATAAATCTGCCCCCACACTAAATCTCCCCCTAGCCATACAATAATTCTGCTCCTAAACTAAATCTCCCCCTAGCCATACAATAAATCTGCCCCTAAACTAAATCTCCCCCTAGCCATACAATAAATCTGCCCCTACACTAAATCCCACCCCCAGCCATACAATAAATCTGCCCCTACCTTAAATCCCCCCCCAGCCATAAAATGAATCTGCCCCTACACTAAATCTCCCCCCAGCCATATAATAAATCTGCATCTACACTAAATCTCCCCCCAACCATACAATAAATCTGCCCCTAAACTAAATATCCCCCTAGCCATACAATAAATCTGCCCCTAAACTAAATCTCCCGCTAGCCATACAATAAATCTGCCCCTAAACTAAATCTCCCAGTAGCCATACAATAAATCTGCCCCTACACTAAATCCCACCCCCAGCCATACAATAAATCTGCCCCTACCTTAAATCCCCCCCAGCCATACAATAAATCTGCCCCTGCACTAAATCTCCCCCCAGCCATACAATAAATCGGCCCCACACTAAATCCCCCCAGCCATACAATAAATCTGCCCCCACACTAAATCTCCCCCCAGCCATACAATAAATCTGCCCCTACACTAAATCTCCCCACAGTCAGACAATAAATCTGCCCCCACACTAAATCTCCCCCCAGCCATACAAAAAATCTGCCCCTACACTAAATCCCCCCGCCAGCCATACAATAAATCTGCCCCTACCCTAAATCCCCCCCAGCCATACAATAAATCTGCCCCCACACGAAATCTCCCCCCAGCCATACAATAAATCTGCCCCTACACTAAATCCCCCCCAGCCATACAATAAATCTGCCCCCACACTAAATCTCCCCCCAGCCATACAATAAATCTGCCCCTACACTAAATCCGCCCCCCCAGCCACACAATAAATCTGCCCCTACCCTAAATCCCCCCCCAGCCATACAATAAATCTACCCCCACACTAAATCTCCCCCCAGCCATACAATAAATCTGCCCCCACACTAAATCTCCCCCCAGCCATACAATAGATCTGCCCAAACACTAAATCTCCCCCCAGCCATATAATAAATCTCCCCCCACACTAGTTCACCCCCCAGCCATATAATAAATCTGCCCCTACACTAAATCTCCCCCCAGCAATACAATAAATCTGCCCCTACACTAAATCTCCCCCCAGCCATACAATAAGTCTACCCCTACACTAAATCTCCCCCAGCCACACAATAAATCTCCATCTACACAAAATCTCCCCCCAGACATATAATAAATCTGCCCCTACACTAAATCTCCCCCCAGCCATACAATAAATCTGTCCCCACACTAAATCTCCCCCCAGCCATACAATAAATTTGCCCCACACTAAATCTCCCCCCAGCCATACAATAAATCTCCCCTCCACACTAAATCTCCCCCAGCTATATAATAAATCTCCCCCCACACTAAATCTCCTCCCAGCCATACAATAAATTTAGTATGGGGGTAGATCTCCCCCACAGCCATGCAATAAATCTGCCCCTACACTAAATCTCCCCCCAGCCACACAATAAATCTCCATCTACACAAAATCTCCCCCAGCCATACAATAAATCTGCCCCACACTAAATCTCCCCCCAGCCATACAATAAATCTCCCCCACAATAAATCTCTACCCACACTAAATCTCCCCCCAGCCATACAATAAATCTGCCCCTACACTAAATCTCCCCCAGCCATACAATAAATCTGTCCCCACACTAAATCCCCCCCAGCCATACAATAAATCTGCCCCTACACTAAATCTCCCTACAGCCATAAAATAAATCTGCCCCTACACTAAATCTCCCCCAGCCATAAAATAAATCTACCCCTACACTAAATCTCCCTACAGCCATACAATAAGTCTGCATCTACACTAAATCTCCCCCCAACCATACAATAAATCTGCCCCTACACTAAATCTCCCCCTAGCCATACAATAAATCTGCCCCCAGCCATACAATAAATCTGCCCCTACACTAAATCTCCCCACAGCCAGACAATAAATCTGCCCCCACACTAAATCTCCCCCCAGCCATACAATAAATCTGCCCCTACCCTAAATCCCCCCAGCCATACAATAAATCTGCCCCCACACTAAATCTCCCCCCAGCCATACAATAAATCTGCCCCTACACTAAATCCCCCCCCAGCCATACAATAAATCTGCCCCTACACTAAATCTCCCTCCAGCCATACAATAAATCTACCCCCACACTAAATCTCCCCCCAGCCATACAGTAAATCTACCCCCACACTAAATCTCCCCCCAGCCATACAATAAATCTGCCCCTACACTAAATCTCCCCCAGCCATGCAATAAATCTGCCCCTACACTAAATCTCCCTCCAGCCATACCATAAATCTACCCCCACACTAAATCACGACCCAGCCATACAATAAATCTGCCCCTACATTAAATCTCCTCCCAGCCATACAATAAATCTGCCCCTACACTAAATCTCCCTCCAGCCATACCATAAATCTACCCCCACACTAAATCGCGACCCAGCCATACAATAAATCTCCCCCCACACTAAATCTCCCCCCAGCCATACAATTAATCTACCCCTACACTACATCTCCCCCCAGCCATACAATAAATCTGCCCCTACACTAAATCTCCCCCAGCCATACAATAAATCTCCCCCCACACTAAATCTCCCCCACCCATACAATAAATCTACCCCTACACTACATCTCCCCCCAGCCATACAATAAATCTGCCCCTACACTAAATCTCCCCCAGCCATACAATAAATCTCCCCCCACACTAAATCTCCCCCAGCCATACAATAAATCTCCCCCCACACTAAATCTCCCCCCAGCCATACAATAAATCTACCCTCATACTAAATCACCCCCAGCCATACAATAAATCTCCATCTACACAAAATCTCCCCCCAGACATATAATAAATCTGCCCCTACACTAAATCTCCCCCCAGCCATACAATAAATCTCCATCTACACAAAATCTCCCCCCAGACATATAATAAATCTGCCCCTACACTAAATCTCCCCCCAGCCATACAATAAATCTCCCCCCACACTAAATCTCCCCCAGCCATACAATAAATCTGCCCCTACACTAAATCTCCCCCAGCCATATAATAAATCTCCCCCCACACTAAATCTCCCCCTGCCATACAATATATCTGTCCCCACACTAAATCTCCCCACAACCATACAATAAATCTCCCCCCACACTAAATCTCCCCCAGCCATACAATAAATCTACCCCCATACTAAATCTCCCCCACCAGCCATACAATAAATCTGCCCCTACACTAAATCTCCCCCCCAGCCATACAATAAATCAGCCCCTACACTAAATCTACCCCAGCCATATAATAAATCTCCCCCCACACTAAATCTCCCCCCAGCCATACAATAAATTTAGTATGGGGGTAGATCTCCCCTACAGCCATGCAATAAATCTGCCCCTACACTAAATCTCCCCCAGTCATACAATAAATCTGCCCTATACTAAATCCCCCCCAGCCATACAATAAATCTGCCCCACACTAAATCTCCCCCCAGCCATACAATAAATCTCCCCCACAATAAATCTCCCCCCACACTAAATCTCCCCTAGACATACAATAAATCTGCCCCCACACTAAATCTCCACCAGCCATACAATAAATCTGCCCCTACCCTAAATATCCCCCAGCCATACAATAAATCTCCATCTACACTAAATCTCCCCACAGCCATACAATAAATCTACCCCTACACTAAATCTCCCCCCAGCCATACAATAAATTTAGTATGGGGGTAGATCTCCAATACAGCCATGCAATAAATCTGCCCCTACACTAAATCCCCCCCAGCCATACAATAAATCTGCCCCACACTAAATCTCCCCCCAGCCATACAATAAATCTCCCCCACAATAAATTTGCCCCCACACTAAATCTCCACCAGCCATACAATAAATCTGCCCCTATACTAAATCCCCCCACAGCCATACAATAAATCTGCCCCACACTAAATCTCCCCCCAGCCATACAATAAATCTCCCCCACAATAAATTTGCCCCCACACTAAATCTCCACCAGCCATACAATAAATCTGCCCCTACCCTAAATATCCCCCCAGCCATACAATAAATCTGCCCCACACTAAATCTCCCCCAGCCATACAATAAATCTCCCCCACAATAAATCTGCCCCCAGCCATACAATAAATCTGCCCCTACACTAAATCTCCCCCCAGCCATACAATAAATCTGCCCCTACACTAAATCTACCCCAGCCATACAATAAATCTGCCCCTACACTAAATCCCCCCACAGCGATACAATATTTTTTCCCCCACACTAAATCTCCCTCCAGCCATACAATAAATCTGCCCCTACACTAAATCTCCCCACAGCCACACAATAAATCTGCCCCCACACTAAATCTCCCTCCAGCCATACAATAAATCTGCCCCTATACTAAATCTCCCCCAGCCATACAATAAATCTGCCCCCACACTAAATCTCCCCCCAGCCATACAATAAATCTGCCCCCACACTAAATCTCCCCCCAGCCATACAATAAATCTGCCCCCACACTAAATCTCCCCCAGTCATACAATAAATCTGCCCCCACACTAAATCTCCCCCCAGCCATACAATAAATCTGCCCCCACACTAAATCTCCCCCCAGCCATACAATAAATCTGCCCCCACACTAAATCTCCCCCCAGCCATACAATAAATCTGCCCCCACACTAAATCTCCCCCAGCCATACAACAAATCTGCCCCCACACTAAATCTCCCCACAGCCATACAATAAATTTCCTCCCACACTAAATCTCCCCCCAGCCATACAATATATCTGCCCCCACACTAAATCTCCCCCCAGCCATACAATAAATCTGTCCCCACACTAAATCTCCCCCCAGCCATACAATAAATCTGCCCCTACACTAAATCTCCCCCAGCCATACAATAAATCTCCCCCACACTAAATCTCCCCCAGCCATACAGTAAATCTGCCCCTACACTAAATCTCCCCCCAGCCATACAATAAATCTGCCCCTACACTAAATCTCCCCCCAGCCATACAATAAATCTGCCCCCACACTAAATCTCCCCCCAGCCATACAATAAATCTACCCCACACTAAATCTCCCCCAGCCATACAATAAATCTGCCACGACACTAAATCTCCCCCAGCCATACAGTAAATCTGCCCCTACACTAAATCTCCCCCAGCCATACAATAAATCTGCCCCCACACTAAATCTCCCCCAGCCATACAATAAATCTGCCCCTACACTAAATCTCTCCACAGCCATACAATAAATTTTCCCCTACGCTAAATCTCCCCCAGCCATACAATAAATCTGCCACGACACTAAATCTCCCCCAGCCATACAGTAAATCTGCCCCTACACTAAATCTCCCCACAGCCATACAATAAATCTGCCCCTACGCTAAATCTCCCCCAGCCATACAATAAATCTTAGTGTAGGGGTAACCTCCCCCCAGCCATACAATAAATTTTCCTCCACACTAAATCTGCCCCCAGCTATACAATAAATCTTCCCTACACTAAATCTCCCCCCAGCCATACAATAAATCTACCCCTACACTAAATCACCCCCAGCCATACAATAAATCTACCCCTACACTAAATCACCCCCCAGCCATACAATAAATCTGCCCCTACCCTAAATCTCCCCCTAAGGTGAGGAGAATGTTGAGCCTGGGCATCATCGAGGAATCAAAGAGTGACTGGTCCAGCCTCATTGTCCTGGAGCCAAAGCTGGATGGAGAATGGCATTTTTGTAACGATTACAGGAAGCAAAATGAGGCAACCAAGTTTGACGCCCATCCGATGCCCTGCATTGATTTACTTATTGAGAGGCTAGGGTTAGCCAGATACTTACTGAGAGGCTAGGGTCAGCCAGATACTTATTGAGAGGCTAGGGTCAGCCAGATACTTATTGAGAGGCTAGGGTCAGCCAGATACTTATTGAGAGGCTAGGGTCAGCCAGATACTTATTGAGAGGCTAGGGTCAGCCAGATACTTATTGAGAGGCTAGGGGCAGCCAGATACTTATTGAGAGGCTAGGGGCAGCCAGATACTTATTGAGAGGCTAGGGGCAGCCAGATACTTATTGAGAAGCTAGGGTCAGCCAGATACTTATTGAGAGGCTAGGGTCAGCCAGATACTTATTGAGAGGCTAGGGGCAGCCAGATACTTATTGAGAGGCTAGGGTCAGCCAGATACTTACTGAGAGGCTAGGGTCAGCCAGATACTTATTGAGAGGCTAGGGTCAGCCAGATACTTATTGAGAGGCTAGGGTCAGCCAGATACTTATTGAGAGGCTAGGGTCAGCCAGATACTTATTGAGAGGCTAGGGGCAGCCAGATACTTATTGAGAGGCTAGGGGCAGCCAGATACTTATTGAGAGGCTAGGGGCAGCCAGATACTTATTGAGAAGCTAGGGTCAGCCGGATACTTATTGAGAGGCTAGGGTCAGCCAGATACTTATTGAGAGGCTAGGGGCAGCCAGATACTTATTGAGAGGCTAGGGTCAGCCAGATACTTATTGAGAGGCTAGGGTCAGCCAGATACTTATTGAGAGGCTAGGGGCAGCCAGATACTTATTGAGAGGCTAGGGGCAGCCAGATACTTATTGAGAGGCTAGGGGCAGCCAGATACTTATTGAGAAGCTAGGGTCAGCCAGATACTTATTGAGAGGCTAGGGTCAGCCAGATACTTATTGAGAGGCTAGGGGCAGCCAGATACTTATTGAGAGGCTAGGGTCAGCCAGATACTTATTGAGAGGCTAGGGTCAGCCAGATACTTATTGAGAGGCTAGGGGCAGCCAGATACTTATTGAGAGGCTAGGGGCAGCCAGATACTTTTTGAAAGGCTAGGGTCAGCCAGACACTTATTGAGAGGCTAGGGTCAGCTAGATACATCACCACCCTCGACCTAACGAAAGGGTACAGGAAAATCCTCCTGTCCCAACGTGTCAAAGAGAAGACGCCCTTCTCAACACCTGAAGGTTGCTTCCAGTATACCAGGATGCCATTCACGCTACAAGGAGTTCCAGCGACCTTCCAGAGGGCCATGGATCGGATACTAGCCTCTCACAAAAAGTACGCCACAGCTAACCTGGACGACATTGTGATCTTCAGCCCGGATTGGGGAAGTCACCTGCAGAAGGTTCAGGCAGTAGTGGATCCGCTGAGGAAGGCGGGGTTTACCATAAACCCAAAGAAGTGTGCCATGGGGAAAGAAAATACTTGGGCTACATCGTCGGAAGGGGCGAAATATAGCCGCAAGTGAATAAAGTGGAGGCAATCCAAAATTGGCCGCAACCGGTCTTGAAGAAACAGGTTTGGGCGTTTTTGGGAATTGTGGTATACTATCGGTGATTTATCCCAAATTTCACCATGATAGCCGCCCCCCACCCCCACCCCCGACTGATCTTCTTAAAGGCACAAAGATGTCGATGGCCAACTGGTCTTCTGAAGCAGACCTGGCATTTCAAGAGTTGAAGCCCGCCTTGTGTAAGCAGCCGATCTTGATCACACCTAGCTTCAGTAGGAGTTCATAATCCTGACGGATGCCTCAGAGGTTGGGTTAGGAGCCGTGTTGTCCGAAGAAATAGACAGGGAGGAACATCCCATCCTGTATCTAAGCAGAAAACTCTGCCTGTGAAAAAAAACTATCCTATTGTGGAAAAACAGTGCTTGGCCGTCAAATGGGCAATTGACACACTGAGGTACTACCCGTTAGGCCGGAAGTTCGCGCTAGTGTCAGATCATGCATCCCTGAGATGGATGAGGGAAAAGAAGGGGAAGAATGCCTGGGTGACTAGGTGATTTCTAGCCCTCCAGGACTTTAGCTTTCATGTGGAACACAGGCCCGGGAAGTTACACGGTAATGCAGATGCCCTGTCTAGACTTCCCTGTTTGGTGACTGAAGGCTGGCTTTGGGCAGAAGGGGGAGGGGAGATATGTGAGAAAGTCACTGGCTAAGTGCTGGATGTGAGATATGTTTCACTGAGGCTATTAGCTTCAGTGAGTTGAAACCTAGAAGTTTGCTCCAGCACACTAAGTGCTGAGAGGGGTTAATCTGACATTTCTAATGGGCTAGGTTTTTATGTGAACATCTGTAGAGCGGGTGGGAGGCTGTTCACCATATCTCCACCACAGGGTGAGGTCTAGAGGATAAATAGCCAGTCTTTTGAGTCTTTAGGTGTTCTGTGGTCTGGAGGCGACACCTCCAGAGAAGTGTTCCGTTAAACTGTGCTGAACCCGGTTGTATCCTGAGCGGGCCGATACCTGCAGGTATATGGACTGTGCTATACATTTTCGTTTAATTTTCTGTTATGCCAGAAAGGCTGTGTTTGTTTTGATGAACTATACATTGGTTTATGCCATACTTTAATAAACCAGGAGGAGATTTAAAGAGACAATTCCTGTATCTACCTCCGTGTGCTGCAGAGTGAGCCGATCTACCACAATGTATACATACTGCATGTAACCATGTTTATACACACAGCACATACACATGTATACACACACTGCACGTACACATGTACAGTATACACACTGCATGTACACACACATTACATGTAACCATGTTTATACACACATACTGCACATACAGTACATACTAGCCTGCCTCCTCTTCAGTTCCTCTAGACTCCAGCAGTTAAAGGGAACCTGTCACCAGAAAAAAAACACGGTTAATCTGCAGGTTAATTGTGTTATAATGCTGACCGGCGCCTGCACTTAGCTGAACGTTGTGGTGAGAAAATGAACCTTATTCATTCTCAGTTCAGTCACGGGAGCGGTGCTGGTTCAGTCACCTCTGAGAATACAGAGCGACAGTTGTAACCTACTGTGAAGACCTGGGGTCTTCTGTGGGCGTAATACCACTCAGACAGCAAAGAGTGAAGGTTAAACAGAGTGACAATACTTTATTGAACCACCAAACGGACACTAAACACATAGAAGAGTCCCAGCAAATGCCCAATATGGTATATTACATAGTCTCACCCTTCCGCTGGCTCATCTGGGATAGAACAGCTGCGACTTTGGGACTTCCAGGGCCAACTACCTCAACCAGTGGCCCTCCACTTCTGGCAGGCCCCCACAGAGAGGAGATCGCGGCAAGCTTAGGAAGTTGACAGTCCATCGAGGTGCAAGGCCAGGAGACCCAAGGGTCCCACCCTGGCCTCTCCGAGAGTTTCCATGGGGCCAGATGACCAGCTGGTGCCAATCTAGCTTCTTCGAATGTCTCCATGGGTTCCAGGCGACCGGAGGGTCCCACCTGGCAACCCCAAACAACATATCCATGGGGCCAGGTGACGTCATCGTCCCCACCTGGTCTCCCCAAATGTATCCATGGGTTCTCTGATGGTCAATGGAGCAGATCTGTATCCTTCCAGTCAGGGCCGTATACCCTTAGGCTGGAATCATGTAGAATCCAAATCTGTGTCTCTCTGGATCGAGCCATGCTACCAAGCTACTCTCCTGAAGAGTCTGTCTGATCTTTGATTCTCCCTTTCAATTCTCCCTGCTACAGAGGCATATGTCCTTTAAAGTACACATCCACAGGTCAAGGATTAGGGAGGGTATTATTCCACAGGGCTCAGGTCTCATTGTTTGAGCATTTAATCAATTTACATAGTTGGTATAGCAGGGGGCTCTTTAAATCAACAATTAGTTGGCTTTAGTACAATATGTAATTAGCATATCAACAAACATTATTGTTTCCAAACCAAGAGAACTAAACATTCGTCCTTCTTGACCAGCCAAAGAAAAACACATACAGTACAGACCAAAATTTTGGACACACCTTCTCATTTAAAGATTTTTCTGTATTTTCATGACTATGAAAATTGTACATTCACACTGAAGGCATCAAAACTATGAATTAACACATGTGGAATTATATACTTAACAAAAAAGTGTGAAACAACTGAAAATATGTCTTATATTCTAGGTTCTTCACAGTAGCCACCTTTTGCTTTGATGACTGCTTTTCACACTCTTGGCATTCTCTTGATGAGCTTCAAGAGGTATTCACCGGAAATAGTTTTCACTTCACAGGTGTGCCCTGTCAGGTTTAATAAGTGGGATTTCTTGCCTTATAAATGGGGTTGGGACCATCAGTTGTGTTGGGCAGAAGTCAGGTGGATACACAGCTGATAGTCCTACTCAATAGACTGTTAGCTGCTTTTTTCTTGTCATAATACAAATTCTAAGTAAAGAAAAACGAGTGGCCATCATTACTTTAAGAAATGAAGGTCAATCAGTCTTGCAACCGGACTCCCTCTGAATATATCAGCATGGCGAGGACAGGTGGCGTACACCGCTCCGTCTGCATCCTGCCTGGGATCCATTTGCTGTGGAGCCACACTCTTAAGCTCTGGGCCTTCTTGGTCCTGGTCATTGGCCGGGTTGAGACATTCCTGGTCTGCAACCTGCCCCTCGTCCCAAGGCCGGGGTACGAGGGCCGTGTCTCCCAAACCCTGCAGGCCCACACAGGATCTGCGCTAGGGTGGGAGATCACAGTGCCAGACATGACTACCACTGTCAGTCAGAGAACGATCAAAAAAACAAAACCAAAGATGGCTTTTTATTAAATATGAATTTTAAAGTGTAACTAACTTGTAGGTTCTCCACTCTCACCCACTAACTGGTTCCCCTAACTCTTGGTTCCCCAGTCTCCCTGTAACCAGGGGAGCAGCACCTACTGCATACTAGCCCCCTCTGGTGGAGAAATGTGGTGTTGGATGCAAAGGTTGGGTCACGACTATCACACTGTTCTTACCTCAGAGGAGGAACACTACACTCCATTAAAGAAGTGCAGCATCCCTGTGGCGGTCGAACCCTCAGGGGCGCCACACAGTCTTAACCTCGGAATAAACGCTGGGGGGCCCTAATGAGTGGGAGCCTTGGGCATTTTCCCAGATTGCATCCCCTAGCGCCGGCTCTGACAGTAACTAGGGCTTATTTTTGAAGCAGGGTTTATATTCCAAGCATACTCGGAACATCCCATAAAATCATGCTAGGGCTTCTTTTCGGAGAAACATGTATTTTACTCTTTAAAACTCTTTATTATTATTATTATTTGTTATTATTATAGTGTCATTTATTCCATGGCGCTTTACATGTGAAAAGGGGTATACATACAAAAACAATTACAATAATCTTGAACACAATGTGACAGCGACTGGTACAGGAGGAGCGAGGACCCTGCCCGCGAGGGCTCACAGTCTACAAGGGATGGGTGAGGATACAGTAGGTGAGGGTAGAGCTGGTCGAGCAGCGGTATGGTGGAGCGAGGACCCTGCCCGCGAGGGCTCACAGTCTACGAGGGATGGGTGAGGATACAGTAGGTGAGGGTAGAGCTGGTCGTGCAGCGGTATGGTGGAGCGAGGACCCTGCCCGCGAGGGCTCACAGTCTACAGGAGATGGGTGAGGATACAGTAGGTGAGGGTAGAGCTGGTCGTGCAGCGGTATGGTGGAGCGAGGACCCTGCCCGCGAGGGCTCACAGTCTACAGGAGATGGGTGAGGATACAGTAGGTGAGGGTAGAGCTGGTCGTGCAGCGGTATGGCGGAGCGAGGACCCTGCCTGCGAGGGCTCACAGTCTACAGGAGATGGGTGAGGATACAGTAGGTGAGGGCAGAGCTGGTCGTAGAGCGGTATGGTGGAGAGAGGACCCTGCCCGCGAGGGCTCACAATCTACAGGGGATGGGTGAGGATACAGTAGGTGAGGGTAGAGCTGGTCGTGCAGCGGTATGGTGGAGCGAGGACCCTGCCCGCGAGGGCTCACAATCTACAGGGGATGGGTGAGGATACAGTAGGTGAGGGTAGAGCAGGTCGTGCAGCGGTATGGTGGAGCGAGGACCCTGCCCGCGAGGGCTCACAGTCTACATGGGATGGGTGAGGATACAGTAGGTGAGAGTAGAGCAGGTCGTGGAGCGGTATGGAGGAGCGAGGACCCTGCCCGTGAGGGCTCACAATCTACAGGGGATGGGTGAGGATACAGTAGGTGAGGGTAGAGCAGGTCGTGGAGCGGTATGGAGGAGCGAGGACCCTGCCCGTGAGGGCTCACAGTCTACAGGGGATGGGTGAGGATACAGTAGGTGAGGGTAGAGCTGGTCGTGCAGCGGTATGGTGGAGCGAGGACCCTGCCCGCGAGGGCTCACAGTCTACAGGGGATGGGTGAGGATACAGTAGGTGAGGGTAGGGCTGGTCGTGCAGCGGTATGGTGGAGCGAGGACCCTGCCCACGAGGGCTCACAGTCTACAGGGGATGGGTGAGGATACAGTAGGTGAGGGTAGGGCTGGTCGTGCAGCGGTATGGTGGAGCGAGGACCCTGCCCGCGAGGGCTCACAGTCTACAGGGGATGGGTGAGGATACAGTAGGTGAGGGTAGAGCTGGTCGTGCAGCGGTATGGTGGAGCGAGGACCCTGCCCGCGAGGGCTCACAGTCTACAGGGGATGGGTGAGGATACAGTAGGTGAGGGTAGAGCTGGTCGTGCAGCGGTATGGTGGAGCGGTGGTTACTGCAGGTTGTAGGCTTGTTGGAAGAGGTGGGTCTTCAGGTTCCTTTTGAAGGTTTCCACAGTCAGCGAGAGTCTGTAGTTTTGGGGTAGAGAGTTTCAGAGTACGGGGGATGCAAGGGAGAAATCTTGTATGCGATTGTGGGAAGAGGAGATAAGAGGGTGACTCTCCCTCCCTGAGCGGTGGGGTTACTCGGAGCCGGGTCAATGTATAGCGGGGGTGTGGGATGTCGTCGTGTCCGTGACCCGTTCCGTGCTCAGGGCTGTCACACAAAAAAGAATGGGCTTTTTGGATGAGTGGTTAATTGTTCGGCTACGCCACCTGTGGTTTCTGGTGAAGGCCACCAGCGCTGCGACAGTCCTCTAAGGCTGATGTTCTGGCAGCTTGGTTGGTACTACTCCCCACAGGCGGAGTAGGCCTCAGGGCAGTGGGTTGGAGGACTATGTGGAGGAATGGTGGGTGCAGTGCCGTGCAGGAATAAACAAGCGGAGGTGGTGAATGAAGTCATCCGGTCTTTACTCACTTTAGATGCACTTTCAGCCGCAAAGCTTCTCTCTGCTACACACGGCGTAGTGTGGTATTTCTTAATATTTCTATATATGGTTACTGTTTTTAATTGATTTTAGCATTTCACGTGTGTTAGTGTACATACGTAAATTTTGCAATTTTGATGCAATTCTTGACTTTTGGTGTGCATATCCATTGTTTCTTTCCTCTCTTTATACCACATTTTGTTATTTCATGTAGGATATAGCACCCATTACTATATGGTACAATTAGACATGGTGTATGGTGCACCCCACTCATATATACTCGGCCTGACTCCATCGGACACAGGGGATACGGGATGTTAAAGTGCCCAAAATGTTCATTGCCATTCTGATTGAACACTGGCCCTTTAGGAATAGACGGATCCTGTCTATTACCATCTCCTGCTTCTCTAATGGTAAAAATGTTCTTGACACGGAGGCTGAAAGAACCCCTAAAAATATTTTCCTGGTTCCCGGGACTTTTCTAGGTTTATAATCCACCCTAGACTCTCTAAGGTTGAACTTGATACCTTCAGATTTGTCTGTAGTTCTTCTGAGTTGGCCACCAGCAGGAAATCGTCTAGGTAGGGTATTATAATGGTGTCACGCTTCCTTAGAGAGGAGACAATTTCTGAGATTAATTTTGTGAAGACCCGAGGTGCTGAGGCCAGCCCGAAGGGAAGACATTGAAACTGGAAGTGGCAGATCTTTCCCTGGACTCTTATTGCAAACTGAAGGAATTTTTGCCAGCAAGGGTGAATTGGGACATGAATGTCAGAGCCCAGTGTCAGTGCTCCGATCCTCTCGCACAGAGGATTGCAGCACAGCTGCGGAGGGGACGGAGAAATCAATTTCTCCATCTCCTCTGTTGCTGGCGTCGGCGGGAATCGCACTGCACTCGGGTGACATCTGAGTGCAATGCGATGTTTCACACGTACCCATAGGCTTATATGGGTGCATGCGATCCGAATCCAGCATGCTACGATTTTTTTCAGCCCGATCGCAATCAGATCGGAGCTGGAAAAAAAATGCCACTGAGCACACCATCATAGGATTAAATTGGTCCCAATGCAAGGACTTCTTAATTGTGAATAGGTTTGAATATTTACTACCAAATTGCCAAAAGCAAATAATCCCTAACAAAAGACTTTTAAAATGTAACTGTTAATCACACTACTAAAGGAGTCATTAAAACTTGTGCGTGCGTCAGTACATTCGGACGCCTACGATCATTCATATACAGAAGGGAACGCTATTTTCCTTAAACACGCTAGGCCGTGTCCTTACAATTTTATCTATCTAGTGGTTAGAGGATAGCTATGGTGCGGCCGCTCCCTCCACTATCCTATTACTCAATGTCCACTATTGTAACCGACTGACGCCATTAAAATACAATCCTAAGCCTCCCTAACATGTTTCACCAGTATAAGTGGCTTCATCAGGGAATGAGGCTACAATGGACCAGCACATGGTCAAACAAGCTTTTTAAAGGTTTGGGTATGATGTCATTAGAGGTCAACCAATCAGACCTCTCTATTCTTTGAGCCAATAGTAGACTAAGGTCACCATTCCTAGCCACCAATAGGTATACGGGATACAGAGGTCATATATATGTGATTGGCAGTAAGAATTACCAATCTACTTGTGTGAATCTGTAGGTGGATTTACAGACTGAGGTCTTGTAGTCCCAATGGGTTAAATGAAGGGTTCACCTTTTCTGCTGATCTCCACCTGGTGTTGAGATTATATATACAATGTCCATCCGATTATATGGAGGTGGTGATCGGGATACAATTACCTCAGGGATGTCATTCCGGGAAAGATTGTTAAATGTAATATGAGGAATAAGGGGCTGTCATTAAGAATACTATGGTTTAGGAATAATAATTAGTGATGAGCGAGCACTAAAATGCTCGGGTACTCGTTGCTGGGGTCGAGCACATTGGAATAGTCGGGTGGTCGACCCGAGCAACGAGCCCAATGTAAGTCTATGGGAAACGCGAGCATTTTTCAGGCGGCTCCCCCCGGCGGTCTGCAGAGGGCCTAAAAATTGATCAAATCGATGGGAACAGTGCTCAAATGACATGGGAACAGCACGGGGAAGACCCCTGGAAGCATTTCTGACTCCCAGGTCACTGCTGTCAGCAACGTTGTCAGAGTATACCACTTTTACAAATTCACAATAAAACGTTCAAAAACAAAACCAAAATGGATTTTCCTGGGAAATATGTTAAGGAACATCCTTTCCAGGGTAATGACTTGTATATAAGGCAAAATAAATAACCAAAAACAAAAATACTCAGCCCAAGGTGTGGAGATGTTCACACGTAGCGTTTGTGATGCGTTTTTGCACTTTTGCATTGCTTTCAACCAAGACAAATCCATTCAGCAGGAAATGTCATTTCAATATTTTACAACCTTATCTGGCCATGTGCTGTGTGACACATCATCAGACACATGCATACCGTGCTGAAAAGACATGGGAACAGCATAGGGAAGACCTCTAGAAGCATCTCTGACTCCCAGGTCACTGGGATAAGTGATAAGTGATTCATGGCGCATGCGAAGATGCCTCCCGCCCTGCACCTGTCGGTGCAGACTTGCAACAATCACCGTCCACGTCCTTGTCCCACTGCAGTGTTCAGTTGTCCCTACCCCATTCCTTGGAATGCAAGCACAAGAATGCAGCCAGCCAGCCACCCACCCACCCCCAGGCTGCAATACTATACTGCCAAATTTTGACAGCTGCTTGCACTTGAAATGTTGCCTTTTAAGCTCGTGGAGGTGGAAGCTTTTCATAACCTCATGCCGGCGGCGGCCGGGTGTCCATACTCGGTCCCAAGCCGCCACTATATTTCCTGGTATCGCCTCCGCCTTCCACAAGCACGGGTCCCACAACATTACCCGTGCCCTCCCCAGTGCACTTACTGGGAAGGACCGCCTAACCACAAACACGTGGACAGGTGAATGTGGCCAGGGACGGTATGGAGCCAGTCCACAACTTTTTTTTGCTGACAGTTGTATTTAGCTCGGTGAAAGGACTGGCATAGAGGGAAACCGTATCTACCCTGCGTGTCATGTCTCCCAGGAAGTCCTCTAAAGCTGCTTGCACTTGAAATGTGGCCTTTTAAGCTCGTGGAGGTGGAAGCTTTTCACAACCTCATGCTGGCGGCAGCCGGGTGTCCATACTCGGTCCCCAGCCACCACTATTTCTCCCGGTATCGTCTCCGCCTTCCACAAGCACGAGTCCCACAACATTACGCGTGCCATCCCCAGTGCACTTACTGGGAGGGACCGCCTAACCACAAACACGTGGACAGGTGAATGTGGCCAGGGACGGTACGGAGCCAGTCCACATTAAAAATGCAGCCATAGAGTATCCGGGAACCTTCCCACACACTTTTCTTAGCTAGGGCTGCTTCTCAGCATGGTTGGACGGACCCACCGGAGAGTTCATGATAGGCGCAAACTTTGCAGATGCTATGGGGCTCTTGAGTGGGGGAGAAAGGTGGGCCCTCAGAATCAAATCCTCTGGTGGGCCCAATGTTTTTCAGTCTGACACTGCTTCTCAGTGAGAGTTGTATTTCACCACAGCCATATTCTTTAGCTCGGGGAAAGGACTGGCATAGAGGGAAACCGTATCTACTCTTAGAGGACTTCCTGGGAGAAATTACACCAATGCAGCTTGTTGCAGAAGCAATGGCAGCCCGTCCAACATCAGCTCGCACTTGTTGGTGGTGTTTCGACACACAAACATCTTTCTTTGCGCCTTTAATTTCATGACTACAGAGTTGGGCAATGGCCTGATCTGCAATGCGGTTTGAGAAATAACATGCATAAGCATGTCCCATCCACATTAAAAAAGCAGCCATAGAGTGTCCGGGAACCTTCCTCACACTTTTCTTAGCCAGGACTGCTTCTCAGCAGGGTTGGACGGTCTCACCAGAGAATCCTCTGGTGTGCCTTGGCTTCTACGTCAGGAGAGTTCATGATAGCGCAAACTTTGCAGCTGCTATGGGGCTCTTGAGCGGGTAAGAAAGGTTAGCCCTCAGAATCAAATCATCTGGTGGACCCAATGTTTTTCAATCTGAAACAGCTTCTCAGTGGGAGTTTTATTTCACCACAGCCATATTCTTTAGCTCAGTGAAAGGACTGGCATTGAGGGAAACCGTATCTACTCCGGCTGTCATTTCTCCATCACCAGGTTCCGTCCATTGTCACACACGACCATGCCTGGCTGTATGTTCAGCGGAGAGAGCCACAGATCAGGCTGCTGTGGTACAGCTTTCAACAACTCTGCAGCGCTGGGCATTGAGCATGTTATCTTCAGCACAGCCTGTTGCCGCTTGGCCAAGGCAGTGCTGTAGTGCTGTCAGCTTGTGACTGATGTGGTCATTTCGGAGATGGAGGAGGAGGTGCAGGAGCTGAGCAATGTGATTACATTGTTGCTAAATTGGTGACGCTGTTTTTTATACTAAAGAAAGATCCTATTGTTTTGTTTTTTTACTTTTTTTTTTTTTTAAGACAAATGCATTCACCGGGAAATGTCATTTTAACATTTTACAACCTTATCTGGCCATGTGGTGTGTGACACATCATCAGACACATCCTGTTTTATTTATGATGGAGGGACTCGGAAAGTCATAAAGCCTATTTTTATAGGGACATCAGACGGCCCTTACTATTCTTAAAAGGCCAGCAGTCGGCCCTAGCCATTGTTAGAGAGCCATCAGCCGGATATGCTTTGTTGTTCCCATTATTAACAAGAGGGTCTCCTACACTGTTATTGCGTATCCAGTGACTGCAAGGGCTGCCAAAAATTTGGACGCATCCCAATACTCCTTTGAAGAGACATAGAGAAGGGTCTCAGTAAAAAAAATGTTCCCATTATAAAGGAGCGGGTCTTCTATAGTGGTAATGCCCATGCTGTACTGCAAGGGCTGCCAAAATTTGGGACAAACCCCACTAAGAATTTAAAGACACACAGAGCAGAGCCACAGTAACAAGGTACGACATGTTCCCATTAGAAAGGAGAGAGTCTGCTATACAGTTATAGGGTATGCTGTGAGTCCAACGGCTGACAATTTTAGGAAAAACCCCACTAAGAAATTAAAGACACATAGAGCAGGGCCACAGTAACAACAAATTCCCATTAGAAAGGAAAAAGTCTCCCATAGTGTTGGCCTATGCAGTGAATGCAAGGGCTGCCAAAAATTTGGAGGCACTTCAATGCCCCTTGGAAGAGACGTGGAGGAGGACCTCATAAAAAAATGTTCCCATTAGAAAGGAGCGGGTCTTCTATACTTGTAATGCCCATGCACTAAGTGTATGGGCTGACAAACATTTACCACTGGTGGGTATACATGAACATACTGTATACATTTTTTTTTTACGGGCATCATAAACACCCTTAAAAAAAATTATGTGGGTGTTGCATCACGGAACACGGTCACCCTGGTGATATGGTGGTGGAGGATGAGGAGAAGGAGGAGGACAAGAGCAAATAGCCAAAATCAGGAAGCCTATACCCATGTCTGGGTGTGAAGAGGTGCATGGGAATACACCTCCCAAGAAAAGACACTGGATTTGAGTTTATGTTACGCTGCTATCATTCGGTGGTGATGAGAAGTCTGGCCCAATCCAGCCATTGTTCATTTTTATAAGAGTCAGCCTGTCAGCATTTTCAGTTGACAGGCGGATGCGCTTATCAGTTATAATTCCACCAGCGGCACTAAAAATCCGCTCTGATAAAACGCTGGTGGCAAGGCAGGCCAGGACCTCCAAGGCGTAGAGAGCAAGTTCATTCCACGTATCCAGCTTGGATACCCAATAAGGACGTTGGTACGGTCGGCAAGGTACTCCCTCAGCATCTTCCCAAACTTTGCACTCCTTGTGAGAGTACCCTGCACCTCAGGGCCTGTGCGATGGGAGGGTCTGAGAAAACTCTCCCAGAACTTTGACAGTGTTCCCCTGCCTCTGCTGGATTGGAGTTGTGTCTCTCTCGCCTGTAGCCCTTGGTTGTCCAACGAACTGTGACCTCTGCCGCCAGCGTTTTCAGATGGGAATTTTTTTTAATAGTTCCGCAACAAGGGCCTCCTGGTACAGCCCCATTTTTATAGACCTGTCCGCCTCAGGAATAAGAGATTTCTAGACCCACTCATAAAGTTCTCCTTGTAGAGTCACCAACCAGTAATGGCTGTCACCCAAAATTTTGAGAACGCGAGGGTCATGGGAAAGGCTGCGTAACATAAACTCAGCCATGTGTGCCAGATTGCTAACAGGCAAAACTTCCATGTCCTCACCGAGAGGATGACTGACCATGCTCTCCTCCTCATCCTCTCTGTCCTCTGGCCATCCACGCTGAACCGACGGTATGACATCTGTGCAGGTAGTACTGTCTATAGTGCATGAAACTAGCTCCTGTCCTTCCTCCTCCTCCTCCTCATTGTCACCCAATCCACATTGGGATGAGACGATGCTGGTCTGTTTGTAATCACCCTGTATGGTTCCTTGCTCCATCTCATCGTGCTCCGCTTGCAATGCATCCTCTTTGATTATGAGCAGAGAGTGTTTCAGAAGACAGAGAAGCAGGATGGTGACGCTAATTATGGCATCATTCCTGCTCACCATCTTGGTGGAGTCCTCAAAGTTTTGGAGGATGGTACATATGTCTGACTTCCATGTCCACTCCTGAGGTCTTATGTGTGGAGTCTGAACTGAATAGCGACAGCCTTGTTGATGCTGGTACTCAACAACTGCCCTCTACACTGCAGATGTTGGGAAGGATTTGTGAGCAGAAGAGTTCCAACGCGTGGGGACATCACACACCAGTCTGTGAGCCGGAAGCTGCAAACACTGCAAGGGCGGCGGAAGCTGTAGCTGACTTTCTAAAATGGGCACACAGGCGGTGTACTTTAACAAGCAGATCCGGCAGCTCCGGGTAGGATTTGAGAAACCGCTGAACCACAAGGTTAAGCACATGGGCCAGGCATGGTACGTGTGTGAGCTCGCCTCGCCTCAGAGCCGCCACCAGGTTCCGGCCATTGTCACACACAACCATGCCTGGCTGTAGGTTCAGCGGTGTCAGCCACAGATCTGCCTGCTCTTTCACAGCTGTCCACAACTCTTCAGCATTGTGTTTTTTCACCTAAGCATATTAGCTTCAGCACAGCTTGTTGCCGCTTGGCCGAGGCAGTGCTGCAGTGCTTCCAGCTTGTGACTGATGTGGTCATTTCGGAGATGGAGGCTGAAGAGGAGGAGGAGGCTGAGGAGGATGAGGTGCAGGAGCTGTAGACCGTGGGGGCAACCCTGATTGACCTAGGGCCCACAATCCTTGGCGTCTGGAGGACGTGTTTCGTCCCAAGGTCCGACTGGGTCCCGGCTTCCACTATGTTAACCCAGTGTGCCGTCAGCGAGATATACAGTCCCTGCCCACAAGCACTTGTCCACGTGTCCGTGGTTAGGTGGACTTTAGCCGTGCTCTCAACAACGCAGTTAACGGTAATGTTTTGGGACACGTGCTTGTGTAATGCGGGGATGGCACACCGGGAGAAATAGTGGCGGCTGGGGACCGAGTACCGAGGGACGGCCGCCGCCATCAGGTTGCGGAATGCTTCCGTCTCCACGAGCCTAAAAGACAACATTTCGAGCGCAAGCAGTCGTGGAATGTGAGAATTTAGTAGTGAGGCCTGTAGGGCGTTGGCTGCATATTTGCGTTTGCGTTCCAAGGACTGGGGTATGGACAACTGAACGCTGCGCTGGGACAAGGACATGGACGAGCTTCCTGATGCCGCTACTTGCGAGTGTGCCACGACAGGTGCAGGGCAGGAGGCATCTTCGCATGCACCATGGACTGGGTATTGGCTTCAATGCACAACAGCGGAAGAAGCAATGGTGCCACCCGCAGACACTATTCCTGGACTCTGGGGTTTGGCCCACAAAGTCGGGTGCTTTGCTGCCATGTGCCTGATCATGCTGGTGGTGGTCAGGCTGGTAGTTTTGCCACCTCTGCTGATGCTGGCCTGGCAGGTGTTGCAAATAGCCTTTTTGGGGTTATCGGCAGTCTTTAAAAAACAACCAGTAGTACTGGCAACTTCTTTCGTATTGGTGTTACGGGGAACGGTTGCCCGCCTTCTGTCTGCGGCCACCACACTGCTTCTTCCTGCCTGTTGGGGTGCTCTGCCTCCCTCCCCCTGTGTGCTGCTGTCCTCGCTCTGCATGTCCTGCAAGGTTGGGTCAGTTACTATATCATCCACCACCTCGTCTTTCACTTCCGCACCCTGGTCCTCCTCCTGAATTTCTGGCAATTGTGTCTCATCATCGTCCACCTCTTGGGACATTTTCCCACCGTCGTCTTTGTGTGACCGTGGCTGCTCAAATATTTGGGCATCGCTACATGCGATCTCCTCTTGCCCCGCTTCAAGTGGACCGGGCGAGAGGCCCGAATCTATAAATGCAAAAGTGAACAGCTCTTCAGAGTGTCCAAGTGTGGGATCAGTTGTCTCTGGGTACTCAACCTGGTGGGAGGAAGGAGGATCAGGGTGAGGAATATGCGGTGCAGACTCACGGCTACTGAGACTTGACCGTGTGGAAGACAGCCACCACCACCCTAAGTGACTGGAAGCATTATCTGCTATCCAACCAACAACCTTTTCACACTGCTCTGGGTTCAATAGTGGTGTGCTGCGGTCCCCTAGAAAATGGGACAGGAAGTTCAGGCGAGAAGATGTGGGTGTTTGTTGTGGCACAATTTGGGCTTGCCCACGGCCTTGTCCTCGGCCTCTGCATGCACCATCACCATCACGTCCTGTTCCCCGTCCCTTGCCACGTGCCTTGCCCATTTTAAATGGAGGATGTCAGGAAAATATTAATATCAGGGACAGATTAACAGAATATTAGCCCTTCTCCCATGCCCTCTGTCATCTCTGGACAAACACTACAGCAATCATACAGTGTCTAATGCAAATTATCACCACTTGTCAGCACCAAGCTGTCCCATTTTCCTCAGCACAAAAGCCCCAATTAACACACGCCTGGTAAATAGTTTATGCAAACAAGGCCAGCCAAGGAGTGTTATAACTTCGTTAGGAAGCAAGCATCGTGTCTGTGAAAGACGCAGGAGGTAATTAGAACACAGGCTTGCACTAATTTGCGTGTAACTGTTGAAGCTGCTTCCCGTGCCTCAAAGGAAAATTTCTAGACGCACTGACTCCGATATGAAATATGAAATCTTGTGAGTTCCAGAGGTCCGACAGTAATGAGACCCATATGTGTAGTGACCAAATCAGCCCAGGAATGTATAGGTAGTTTTCCAGGGCTGTAACCAAAATCAGGGAGCTGTAGCGCAAAAACACCAGAATGGCAGACTGCAGCTATGGGATGTGTGATATCTTTATTTAGATAAAATCATAAGGGAAAAAATGGCGTAGTTTGCACGCTTCTGCGATCAACGAGCGATGAGTTATCGCAGAAGTCAGCGTTTTTAATAAAAATGTAGAGGCTGGAGACCGGCCCACATGTTGTCACCACAAGGGGCGTGTGGCCAGATCTCCCCTTAGGTATAAGAGAACCCATGGAGAAGACAAGAGCACTCATTGCCAGGGGGGAATAAGAAGTATAAGCAACGGGTCCTGTTCAATAACAGCATCTTCCAACCGGAGAGCCCCTCCTCCACCTATATTGAGTCGTCGCAGCGAACTTTATAGTGTAAGTTTCACTTTTTTACCCTGTTTAAAATACATAGGCAGTTACATAAAATAATGTCCCCTTTGTACCATCCTTGTATATATTTTTCCTAAACACTGCCTCCCTTTTGGATTAAATATAAAATGTAATAGTCCTGTTTCTTTTGTTCTGTAATCGTTCCCTTCCCCGAAGCCATATACGCTACCAAAACGCAGGCGTCCGGCCTGTATTATATTTTAAACTCGGCAGGTGGTGGCAGAGAGTATTAATAATTGGGCTATCGTGAAGCTGACAGTAACAGGAGGGCGTTAAACACGGATTCCAGTCTGTGGAACCCAGGGTGTTGCGCCATACGCTCACTGGTCGCTTACCGATACCTACGTAGAGAGTAGTCTGGATCGCGTGCTCACGACTCCGGACGAAATACGGACAGCGTGACGGCACGGTGAGATAGTCATTGCGTGATCTCCCCGGTGTCGTACTGTGTGTGGGTGGAATCCCTGACAGAGGACAGTATCTTACACGCTCACTACAAATGACTGAGTTTGGAGCGAATTTATATGTGATCCGTGTGACAGAGAAAACAGAGTTTTACATACCTGGCCTGTAGGTAAGTAGTGTGAACAACAAACTGCTGTGAATTGCTTCACTGACACACTGAAGGGAATGTTTAATGGAGGCCAGAAATGGCAGTATTTTCTGAATACGTATATGTGATCCGTGTGACGGAGAAAACACAGTTTTAAATAGCTGGATTTCTAGCGCTGTAATATGGAAAGGACCTGGCTGTATTCTGCAGTGCCAACAAGCAAATGGCGCAGAAAAACCGTGTTCTCTGGATTGCTATTTAAGAAAATAATGAGGATTAAGATCCAAAAAAATTAGGCCCAGGTCTCAGGGGCCAGGAATATTTCCAGAAATATCTAATAGCAGCAGAAGGCAGAACTGGAATGGAGCCTCTTGTGCTATATGCACTGCAGTCTGCTATATACCCTGCCTGCCTATATAAATTGCCTGCCTGCCTATATACACTGCCTGCCTGATATCTCTGCAGATGGATATGTGTAATGTACGGTTTTTCTCCCTACACTACCTAATACACAAGCAAATCTCTCCCTAGCTCAGCAGCAGCTCTCCCTACACTGTCTGATCCGGAGTGACTGTGACGAGCATGGCGGCGCCAGGTATTATATAGATGTGATGACGCTGTGCGGCCAGCCAATCACTGTAATGCCACAACCAACATGGCTACGGCATTACAGTGAGTGGCAGGCAATCCCTGCATGTTCATTGGCTCTGTAAAGAGCGCCAGACATGAAAGGAGGAGACCCGAGCTCCTGCCGAGCAACCCGGAAATACGCAGTGAGCTTGTCGAGCACCATGATGCTTCGGCGAGTACCGAGTAGTGGCGAGCGCGTTCGTTCATCACTAATAAGTACATGGCCATAATCTACATTTTTTATCTATATCCTGATATACCCATCTATATTCGTTCATTTCTCTGTTACTCCTATGTTACTTTAATTTGATAGCTAAATAGTGTGTATAATACATACATATATGCAGAATGAGATGAGAGTGCACCATTCTCTGTAATGAAAAGGCTAATTATTAAATCTAATAAAACCTTGGAGTCACTATTATTAGGAGATAGTGTATGGGATTGGTGATAAGGTCATGACAAGTACAGTGGGATTTATATTATAAGGTCTCTAGTGCGCAGATGCGAGGATCTCAGGCTTTGACATGCGCAACTGTATCATTGTGATAGGGTGCAGGCGGGCGGACGTACGTGATCATCAGACCCGGAAGCACACGAGGGGAGCGAGCGCAACCAAGAATTGTGTCCCGCAGGTGTACGAGATGATTGGGTGCAGGCGGGCGGACGTACGTGATCATCAGACCCGGAAGCACACGAGGGGAGCGAGCGCAACCAAGAATTGTGTCCCGCAGGTGTACGAGATGATTGGGTGCAGGTGGGCGGACGTATGCACTAATCATCTCGTACACCTGCAGGACACAATTCTTGGTTGCGCTCACTCCCCTCGTTTGCTTCCGGGTCTGATTGGGTGCAGGTGGGCGGACGTATGCTCACGCTCTGAGAAAACGAGCTGCGCTTCACCGGCAGACGCCTGAGCCGAGAGCCCCCCACTGGGAGGGAAACAGCTCGAGACCCCAGGAGCTCTTCCGCTCGACTGGTGCATGACTGAGGAACCCCGCTTCGGGGGGGGGGTATCGGTCCCAGACCACTTGACAGGGGGAAGGAGAGGTTAGACCCCCGATCACCCTGTGTCCGTCCAGGTATCCTTGCTTCAGAGACCGTCAATCACTAATAGGACCGCCCACTGGACCGAAGATCCCAGCAAGAGCAGAGGATGAAATGATTAAAGCACGGGCTACACAATCTTCTCACAACACCTTAAGTCGGTCCCCTCAGCGCCCCGGCTCTGTAACATGGTGCCTGTAGATGGACGGCATTTTTTTTGGTGACAGGTTTCCTTTAAATACAAGTTATAGAGGATTGTTATGAGTGAGTCCATCAATACCAAGCTGTCTACACATCAGGCTGCATGGGCAAGGTGACAGGTTCCCTCTGTAGAAGGTCCCTGTGCGCTCCCCTCCCTACACCTCTGCCTTAATCTCCTATTTCCCCACACAATCTCATCCATATGGCCATATTCACATAGGGCAAGAGCTAACGTTCAGAGACTCTGCTGGGGCTTACGTCCAAACTTCCACCAGTCACATTGTGCTTTGTCATGCAGTTTTCGGCTATTACTGGAGGCGGGCACCGGAAGGGCGGCCGCGTCCTCCGCGGGGGCCAACGTCGGAAGGGTGGCCGCGTCCTCCGCGGGGGCCAACGTCGGAAGGGTGGCCGCGTCCTCCGCGGGGGCCAACGTCGGAAGGGTGGCCGCGTCCTCCGCGGGGGCCAACGTCCGAAAGGTGGCCGCGTCCTCCGCGGGGGGCCAACGTCCGAAAGGTGGCCGCGTCCTCCGCGGGGGGCCAACGTCCGAAAGGTGGCCGCGTCCTCCGCGGGGGGCCAACGTCCGAAAGGTGGCCGCGTCCTCCGCGGGGGGCCAACGTCCGAAAGGTGGCCGCGTCCTCCGCGGGGGGCCAACGTCCGAAAGGTGGCCGCGTCCTCCGCGGGGGGCCAACGTCCGAAAGGTGGCCGCGTCGGAAAGGTGGCCGCGTCCTCCGCAGGGGCCAATGTCGGAAGGGTGGCCGCGTCCTCCGCGGGGGCCAATGTCGGAAGGGTGGCCGTGTCCTCCGCGGGGGCCAACGTCGGAAGGGTGGCCGCGTCCTCCGCGGGGGCCAACGTTGGAAGGGCGGCCGCGGGGTCTTGAGATCACAGCAGCCTCGGCACTGACCCCAGTCGCCTCTCTCCAATGACTGGAGGAGGAATGATCTCCTGCGGGGCAGTGCTGGTCTACGGTATCTAACATGGCAGACAATGAGATCGGCTTCGCAGGAAGCAGGTCACGCGGTGGAGAGCTGAACACCGGAGAAGGAGAAGCTTATTTGTCCCTGGATACGCGTCATGCTGGCTGTAATAAGAATCATACACGAAGTACAGAAACACGCAGACAAAGCCGCCGGAGCAGAACTCATCAATAATAAGCTACTGGCCAAAATTATATTTATATAAAACCACAAAAATAGGACAGAACACAAGCATGAACAGAACAGTAGAAAAAATAACCTTTATCCACATAGTCATCCAAGACAGCCAATTCTATAAGGGAGTGTGCAGTGCCGGCCATTATGGTGGAGACTCTGACCATTTGTGAAGCCGCCGTCAGCGCTGGCACCATCTCCGTGCCCGCACCTTGTGGCACTCTGCGGGCTAATAACTTCTTCTTCATCCATGCAAATCCAAAAATATAGAGAAATCTGTGTGCATATTCACAATGGGGCACAAGGCCGAGTTCAGAGATCAAAGATGGATGGGAACATCAAACAGATCACAGACTCCTTCGCTTTCATCCAAATTGTAGATATAGTCGTGGTCACCAGGCGGAGGCGACAGTCTGAGCAGAGGGGCGAACACTGGAAAAGAGAAGAGCCATTATGAGACCACGTACGGGGAGGAGACCACCTTCATCAGCCGGCACACAACACTTACCTTCTGAGGACATCAGCTCTTCTAGAAGGTCTGATGTGATGCATTCTGGAACACAAGAGACCATCACTGTATCGGCCTCCAGGGTCACATTACTAGGAGCTGGGGGGGGGGGGGGAGAGAGGAGAAGGAGCTGGCCGGGGGGGGGGGAGAGAGGAGAAGGAGCTGGCCGGGGGGGGGGGGGGGGGGGGAGAGAGGAGAAGGAGCTGGCCGGGGGGGGGAGAGGGGAGAGGAGAAGGAGCTGGCCGGGGGGGGAGAGGGAGAGAGGAGAAGGAGCTGGCCGGGGGGGGAGAGGGAGAGAGGAGAAGGAGCTGGCCGGGGGGGGAGAGAGGAGAAGGAGCTGGCCGGGGGGGGGGAGAGGAGAAGGAGCTGGCCGGGGGGGGGAGAGAGGAGAAGGAGCTGGCCGGGGGGGGGGGGGAGAGGAGAAGGAGCTGGCCGGGGGGGGGGGGGGGGGGAGGCGAGAGGAGAAGGAGCTGGCCGGGGGGGGGTTGGAGAGGAGAAGGAGCTGGCCGGGGGGGGGAGAGAGGAGAAGGAGCTGGCCGGGGGGGGGGGAGAGGAGAAGGAGCTGGCCGGGGGGGGGGGGGAGGCGAGAGGAGAAGGAGCTGGCCGGGGGGGGGGTTGGAGAGGAGAAGGAGCTGGCCGGGGGGGGGGGGGGGAGAGGAGAAGGAGCTGGCCGGGGGGGGGGGGGGGGGTTGGAGAGGAGAAGGAGCTGGCCGGGGGGGGGGGGGGGGGGAGAGGAGAAGGAGCTGGCCGGGGGGGGGGGGGGGGTTGGAGAGGAGAAGGAGCTGGCCGGGGGGGGGGGGGGGGGTTGGAGAGGAGAAGGAGCTGGCCGGGGGGGGGGGGGGGGGGGGGGAGGGGGAGAGGAGAAGGAGCTGGCCGGGGGGGGGGGGGGGGTTCGGAGAGTAGAAGGAGCTGGCCGGGGGGGGGGGGGGGGTTTCGGAGAGGAGAAGGAGCTGGCCGGGGGGGGGGGGGGGAGAGAGGAGAAGGAGCTGGCCGGGGGGGGGGGGGGGGGGGGGGAGGGAGAGGAGAAGGAGCTGGCCGGGAAACCGCTTACCTCTTGTGGAATCAAAGAACTCAGAGATATCTGTGGGCAACTCCAGCACTGGAAGACAAAGAACACAAGACTCCATCATGTCCTGTAGCATCGGAGCGGCCAGCGTCACACAGAACAGTGGTGGAATATGTACTGGACGGCGCTGTGAGCGGGCATTACACCGGTGGCTGGTCCTACGTCATTATCCTCCGAGATAGCACCGTCAATAGCAAACAAAGCAAGTACGAGGGGGCGATAGGCCTGACTGCCATGGCCGGCCTGTGACAGCCTTTGTTAGTTTCCATGGCTAACAGCGCCAGACGTCCAGCGTAATGGGATAGCTCACACCAGCGGCATGAACGCTATGAGGAGCCCATCAGCATTATGTGATGCCATTACCCCGCAGAGGGTGACCGTGTTCACGGCAGGACATTGCGAGTCAGTGCTGGTAACACGGTTTTGCCGGCCAGGTATTGAATGTGAGGAGCCAGGCCAGGGGGTTTATAACAAAATGTCTTCAGAAGATCTCCGGCAGCTGCAGGCTGTCTACCACTGCTGTAATGTGCAATAAGCTAATGATCGAGGCAGCGCTGCAGGCTGTCTACCACTGCTGTAATGTGCAATAAGCTAATGATCGAGGCAGCGCTGCAGGCTGTCTACCACTGCTGTAATGTGCAATAAGCTAATGATCGAGGCAGCGCTGCAGGCTGTCTACCACTGCTGTAATGTGCAATAAGCTAATGATCGAGGCAGCGCTGCAGGCTGTCTACCACTGCTGTAATGTGCAATAAGCTAATGATCGAGGCAGCGCTGCAGGCTGTCTACCACTGCTGTAATGTGCAATAAGCTAATGATCGAGGCAGCGCTGCAGGCTGTCTACCACTGCTGTAATGTGCAATAAGCTAATGATCGAGGCAGCGCTGCAGGCTGTCTACCACTGCTGTAATGTGCAATAAGCTAATGATCGAGGCAGCGCTGCAGGCTGTCTACCACTGCTGTAATGTGCAATAAGCTAATGATCGAGGCAGCGCTGCAGGCTGTCTACCACTGCTGTAATGTGCAATAAGCTAATGATCGAGGCAGCGCTGCAGGCTGTCTACCACTGCTGTAATGTGCAATAAGCTAATGATCGAGGCAGCGCTGCAGGCTGTCTACCACTGCTGTAATGTGCAATAAGCTAATGATCGAGGCAGCGCTGCAGGCTGTCTACCACTGCTGTAATGTGCAATAAGCTAATGATCGAGGCAGCGCTGCAGGCTGTCTACCACTGCTGTAATGTGCAATAAGCTAATGATCGAGGCAGCGCCAGCCACAGACCGTCCTGGTGACAGCAGTCCGTAAGAGCGCTACCTCTGAATCGCCATAAAGGTGTCAGATAAGAGTGCACCCTGGCCACAGGGACACCAAGAGCGTCTCTCCATCACTCACCATTAGATAGTTCAGATTTGATTGGCTGGAATGAGGTAGAAGTGTTCGGCAATTCAGGGCTGTTGTCTAAGGAAGCTGAAGACTGGAGCAGGCCAGTGTCCACAAGACGACTCCGTCCTTTATCTTCTGGGTCCAGTACTGGAGACACTGAGGAGAAGAAGCCACAGACCGCTCCATCACTGCATTGTCTGGGGACGGGGGGGTGAGGAACCAGGGCCTATGTCCGTCCTGGTCACTCTCCATGGTGCAGAAGGTGGCACTCACAGTGGACAGTGAGGACAGGTCCAGATCATCGCCTGGGCTACAATAACGGCAGGTCCTCAGTACACGTCCACTAGTAGAGAACATGGCACTCACATGGCTCTGCTGCCGTCAGGGTTCTGCTGTCTGTCTCTTTCTGTGGAGTGGGTGGTAAAGGCTCGGGAGTGACGGTCACGGCTGAAGGTGACGGGACAAGATCTTCTGGTGGAGGCACAGGAACGACAACTGCTGGGGAGCTGGAAGAGTCTTTATTAACTAGAAGAACCTCAATAGGCCCACTGGAACTCCTCAAATGAATCTGAAACTTCTTCTGTCCATTCACCCCCTAATAGAATAAGCCGATAATCAGACGATTAGGTGCGATGGGGCGGGGGGAAAGGTTTGAGAGACTGGTAGGGAGGGGGGTGATAATCAGACCAGACAGGCAATGGGTAGAGCATAGAGACCGATGTTTACCTCGGGTACTGGGACTTCCAGGCATGTGCCCGATGGAGCCTTGATGGCCAGCAAAGTATCTCCTGCAAAATAAAGCCGTACATGTGTACTATGGCCAAATGTGCAGGAAGGATACAACCACGAGTGGTGGTAAAGGTGTGACCTTGTGCAGTAACGAGGGTGACAATGCACCTCCATGGGGTGGCAAGGCGACAGACGATGTGACCATGTACAGAGAATCCGGAACAAACCTAAGCGCACATGAATCTGGTGGGCACAATCTCAGTACAGGGGACAACTGCGACAAAGACTCATATACGTCCAATATTAACGGCACATGCCCATTTTGTACCAACATGACGACGCACATGCGACATTGGGTACAAACCAAACAGTGGCACAACCCCTGCTCCCATATGTACCCTGCCGTAGGAAGTCCAGCTCCTGATACAGCGGCGCAGCGTCACGACTAACCTCGGAAGCAGCGGCAGATGTCATCATGGGTCAGGTACGCCAGCGTGTTCACGTTAAGGAAGGACTAGTAACTGCTGTGGCCTCCTCCATTAACCCACATGACCCCAGCCTCGCTCCACACAAACCCCTCAAAGGCCGGCGTCACCCCCACAGCTTCCCAAACACTCCTGCCATGTCCTGGTGTAGCAGGATGGGCGAGCGAGGTGTGAACCGTGGGGAATCCTTCATGGACCACACAAAAAGGATATCCAGTGTTCTGCACGTCGTCCGTCACATTCTTGATGCTCTGCTGCACCCAAATGCGCTGCTGGTCGAGCTCCTGCTCCCGCTGCTCCAGGTCCGACAGCTCCGCCTTCAGGTCAATCAGCTTATCCGCGATCTCGCGAGTGTTACATCCAGGACCCACGCCCCTGCAAGAACCAGCGCAAGATGGGGTACATGACAGCACTCCTTACATCACAACGCCTTTACATCACAGCCCAAGCCATGCGGCAGCCGCTCCGAGGGCCCGCCCGCCAAAGCCAAGCAGCGGCAGCCGCTCCGCCCGCCCAAGCCAAAGCCAGGCAGCCGCTCCGCCCGCCCAAGCCAAAGCCAAGCAGCCGCTCCGCACGTGCCAAAGCCAGGCAGCCGCTCCGCACGTGCCAAAGCCAGGCAGCCGCTCCGCCCGCGCCAAAGCCAAGCAGCCGCTCCGAGGGCCCGCCCGCCAAAGCCAAGCAGCCGCTCCGAGGGCCCGCCCGCCAAAGCCAAGCAGCCGCTCCGAGGGCCCGCCCGCCAAAGCCAAGCAGCCGCTCCGAGGGCCCGCCCGCCAAAGCCAAGCAGCCGCTCCGAGGGCCCGCCAAAGCCAAGCAGCCGCTCCGAGGGCCCGCCCGCCAAAGCCAAGCAGCCGCTCCGAGGGCCCGCCCGCCAAAGCCAAGCAGCCGCTCCGAGGGCCCGCCCGCCAAAGCCAAGCAGCCGCTCCGAGGGCCCGCCCGCCAAAGCCAAGCAGCCGCTCCGAGGGCCCGCCCGCCAAAGCCAAGCAGCCGCTCCGCCTTCAGGTCAATCAGCTTATCCGTGATCTCGCGAGTGTTACATCCAGGACCCACGCCCCTGCAAGAACCAGCGCAAGATGGGGTACATGACAGCACTCCTTACATCACAACGCCCTTACATCACAGCCCAAGCCAAGCGGCAGCCGCACCGAGGGCCCGCCCGCCAAAGCCAAGCAGCGGCAGACGCTCCGCCCGCCCAAGCCAAAGCCAGGCAGCCGCTCCGCCCGCGCCAAAGCCAAGCAGCCGCTCCGCCCGACCAAGCCAAAGCCAGGCAGCCGCTCCGCCCGCGCCAAAGCCAAGCAGCCGCTCCGAGGGCCCGCCCGCCAAAGCCAAGCAGCCGCTCCGCCTTCAGGTCAATCAGCTTATACGTGATCTCGCGAGTGTTACATCCAGGACCCACGCCCCTACAAGAACCAGCGCAAGATGGGGTACATGACAACACTCCTTACATCACAACGCCCTTACATCACAGCCCAAGCCATGCGGCAGGCGCACCGAGGGCCCGCCCGCCAAAGCCAAGCAGCGGCAGCTGCTCCGCCCGCCCAAGCCAAAGCCAGGCAGCCGCTCCGCCCGTGCCAAAGCCACGCAGCCGCTCCGCCCGCCCAAGCCAAAGCCAGGCAGCCGCTCCGCCCGCCCAAGCCAAAGCCAGGCAGCCGCTCCGCCCGCCCAAGCCAAAGCCAGGCAGCCGCTCCGCCCGCCCAAGCCAAAGCCAGGCAGCCGCTCCGCCCGCCCAAGCCAAAGCCAGGCAGCCGCTCCGCCCGCCCAAGCCAAAGCCAGGCAGCCGCTCCGCCCGCCCAAGCCAAAGCCAGGCAGCCGCTCCGCCCGCCCAAGCCAAAGCCAGGCAGCCGCTCCGCCCGCCCAAGCCAAAGCCAGGCAGCCGCTCCGCCCGCCCAAGCCAAAGCCAGGCAGCCGCTCCGCCCGCCCAAGCCAAAGCCAGGCAGCCGCTCCGCCCGCCCAAGCCAAAGCCAGGCAGCCGCTCCGCCTTCAGGTCAATCAGCTTATCCGCGATCTCGCGAGTGTTACATCCAGGACCCACGCCCCTGCAAGAACCAGCGCAAGATGGGGTACATGACAGCACTCCTTACATCACAGCCCAAGCCATGCGGCAGCCGCTCCGAGGGCCCGCCAGCCAAAGCCAAGCAGCGGCAGCCGCTCCGCCCGCGCCAAAGCCAGGCAGCCGCTCCGCCCGCGCCAAAGCCAAGCAGCCGCTCCGCCCGCGCCAAAGACAAGCAGCCGCTCCGCCTTCAGGTCAATCAGCTTATCCGCGATCGCGCGAGTGTTACATCCAGGACCCACGCCCCTGCAAGAACCAGCGCAAGATGGGGTACATGACAGCACTCCTTACATCACAACGCCCTTACATCACAGCCCAAGCCATGCGGCAGCCGCTCCGAGGGCCCGCCCGCCAAAGCCAAGCAGCCGCAGCTGCTCCGCCCGCGCCAAAGCCAGGCAGCCGCTCCACCCGCGCCAAAGCCAAGCAGCCGCTCCGCCCGCCCAAGCCAAAGCCAGGCAGCCGCTCCGCCCGCCCAAGCCAAAGCCAGGCAGCCGCTCCGCCCGCCCAAGCCAAAGCCAGGCAGCCGCTCCGCCCGCCCAAGCCAAAGCCAGGCAGCCGCTCCGCCCGCCCAAGCCAAAGCCAGGCAGCCGCTCCGCCTTCAGGTCAATCAGCTTATTCGCGATCTCGCGAGTG
Source organism: Phyllobates terribilis (assembly GCF_046119375.1). Classification (NCBI taxonomy): domain Eukaryota; kingdom Metazoa; phylum Chordata; class Amphibia; order Anura; family Dendrobatidae; genus Phyllobates; species Phyllobates terribilis. Next base: position 33,528,552 of record NW_027362774.1, on the reverse strand, counting down.
TTACATCCAGGACCCACGCCCCTACAAGAACCAGCGCAAGATGGGGTACATGACAGCACTCCTTACATCACAACACCCTTACATCACAGCCCAAGCCAAGCGGCGGCAGCCGCTCCGAGGGCCCGCCCGCCAAAGCCAAGCAGCGGCAGCTGCTCCGCCCGCCCAAGCCAAAGCCAGGCAGCCGCTCCGCCCGCCCAAGCCAAAGCCAGGCAGCCGCTCCGCCCGCGCCAAAGCCTAGCAGCCGCTCCGCCCGCCCAAGCCAAAGCCAGGCAGCCGCTCCGCCTTCAGGTCAATCAGCTTATCCGCGATCTCGCGAGTGTTACATCCAGGACCCACGCCCCTGCAAGAACCAGCGCAAGATGGGGTACATGACAGCACTCCTTACATCACAACGCCCTTACATCACAGCCCAAGCCATGCGGCAGCCGCACTGAGGGCCCGCCAAAGCCAAAGCCAGGCAGCCGCTCCGCCCGCCAAAGCCAAAGCCAAGCAGCGGCAGCTGCTCCGCCCGCCCAAGCCAAAGCCAGGCAGCCGCTCCGCCCGCGCCAAAGCCACGCAGCCGCTCCGCCCGCCCAAGCCAAAGCCAGGCAGCCGCTCCGCCCGCCCAAGCCAAAGCCAGGCAGCCGCTCCGCCCGCCCAAGCCAAAGCCAGGCAGCAGCTCCGCCCAAGCCAAAGCCAGGCAGCCGCTCCGCCTTCAGGTCAATCAGCTTATCCGCGATCTCGCGAGTGTTACATCCAGGACCCACGCCCCTGCAAGAACCAGCGCAAGATGGGGTACATGACAGCACTCCTTACATCACAGCCCAAGCCATGCGGCAGCCGCTCCGAGGGCCCGCCAGCCAAAGCCAAGCAGCGGCAGCCGCTCCGCCCGCCCAAGCCAAAGCCAGGCAGCCGCTCCGCCCGCGCCAAAGCCAAGCAGCCGCTCCGCCCGCGCCAAAGCCAAGCAGCCGCTCCGCCCGCGCCAAAGCCAAGCAGCCGCTCCGCCTTCAGGTCAATCAGCTTATCCGCGATCGCGCGAGTGTTACATCCAGGACCCACGCCCCTGCAAGAACCAGCGCAAGATGGGGTACATGACAGCACTCCTTACATCACAACGCCCTTACATCACAGCCCAAGCCATGCGGCAGCCGCTCCGAGGGCCCGCCCGCCAAAGCCAAGCAGCGGCAGCTGCTCCGCCCGCCCAAGCCAAAGCCAGGTAGCCGCTCCGCCCGCGCCAAAGCCAAGCAGCCGCTAAGCCCGCCCAAGCCAAAGCCAGGCAGCCGCTCCGCCCGCCCAAGCCAAAGCCAAACAGCCGCTCCGCCTTCAGGTCAATCAGCTTATTCGCGATCTCGCGAGTGTTACATCCAGGACCCACGCCCCTACAAGAACCAGCGCAAGATGGGGTACATGACAGCACTCCTTACATCACAGCCCAAGCCAAGCGGCGGCAGCCGCTCCGAGGGCCCGCCCGCCAAAGCCAAGCAGCGGCAGCTGCTCCGCCCGCGCCAAAGCCAGGCAGCCGCTCCGCCCGCCCAAGCCAAAGCCAGGCAGCCGCTCCGCCCGCGCCAAAGCCAAGCAGCCGCTCCGCCCGCCCAAGCCAAAGCCAGGCAGCCGCTCCGCCTTCAGGTCAATCAGCTTATCCGCGATCTCGCGAGTGTTACATCCAGGACCCACGCCCCTGCAAGAACCAGCGCAAGATGGGGTACATGACAGCACTCCTTACATCACAACGCCCTTACATCACAGCCCAAGCCATGCGGCAGCCGTACTGAGGGCCCGCCAAAGCCAGGCAGCCGCTCCGCCCGCCAAAGCCAAAGCCAGGCAGCCGCTCCGCCCGCCAAAGCCAAAGCCAGGCAGCCGCTCCGCCTCCAGGTCAATCAGCTTATCCGCGATCTCGCGAGTGTTACATCCAGGACCCACGCCCCTGCAAGAACCAGCGCAAGATGGGGTACATGACAGCACTCCTTACATCACAACGCCCTTACATCATAGCCCAAGCCAAGTGGCGGCAGCCGCTCCGAGGGCCCGCCCGCCAAAGCCAAGCAGCGGCAGCTGCTCCGCCCGCCCAAGCCAAAGCCAGGCAGCCGCTCCGCCCGCGCCAAAGCCAAGCAGCCGCTCCGCCTTCAGGTCAATCAGCTTATCCGCGATCTCGCGAGTGTTACATCCAGGACCCACGCCCCTGCAAGAACCAGCGCAAGATGGGGTACATGACAGCACTCCTTACATCACAATGCCCTTACATCACAGCCCAAGCCATGCGGCAGCCGCTCCGAGGGCCCGCCCGCCCAAGCCAAAGCCAGGCAGCCGCTCCGCCCGCCCAAGCCAAAGCCAGGCAGCCGCTCCGCCCGCCCAAGCCAAAGCCAGGCAGCCGCTCCGCCCGCCCAAGCCAAAGCCAGGCAGCCGCTCCGCCCGCCCAAGCCAAAGCCAGGCAGCCGCTCCGCCCACCCAAGCCAAAGCCAGGCAGCCGCTCCGCCCGCCCAAGCCAAAGCCAGGCAGCCGCTCCGCCCGCCCAAGCCAAAGCCAGGCAGCCGCTCCGCCCGCCCAAGCCAAAGCCAGGCAGCCGCTCCGCCTTCAGGTCAATCAGCTTATCCGCGATCTCGCGAGTGTTACATCCAGGACCCACGCCCCTGCAAGAACCAGCGCAAGATGGGGTACATGACAGCACTCCTTACATCACAACGCCTTTACATCACAGCCCAAGCCATGCGGCAGCCGCTCCGAGGGCCCGCCCGCCAAAGCCAAGCAGCGGCAGCCACTCCGCCCGCCCAAGCCAAAGCCAGGCAGCCGCTCCGCCCGCGCCAAAGCCAAGCAGCCGCTCCGCCCGCCCGCGCCAAAGCCAAGCAGCCGCTCCGCCCGCGCCAAAGCCAGGCAGCCGCTCCGCCCGCCCAAGCCATAGCCAAGCAGCCGCTCCGCCCGCCCAAGCCATAGCCAAGCAGCCGCTCCGCCCGCCCAAGCCATAGCCAAGCAGCCGCTCCGCCCGCCCAAGCCATAGCCAAGCAGCCGCTCCGCTCCGCCCGCCCAAGCCATAGCCAAGCAGCCGCTCCGCTCCGCCCGCGCCATAGCCAAGCAGCCGCTCCGCCCGCCCAAGCCATAGCCAAGCAGCCGCTCCGCCTTCAGGTCAATCAGCTTATCCGCGATCTCGCGAGTGTTACATCCAGGACCCACGCCTCTGCAAGAACCAGCGCAAGATGGGGTACATGACAGCACTCCTTACATCACAACGCCCTTACATCACAGCCCAAGCCAAGCGGCGGCAGCCGCTCCGAGGGCCCGCCCGCCAAAGCCAAGCAGCAGCAGCCACTCCACCCGCCCAAGCCAAGCAGCCGCTCCGCCCGCCCAAGCCAAAGCCAAGCAGCCGCTCCGCCTTCAGGTCAATCAGCTTATCCGCGATCTCGTGAGTTACATCCAGGACCCACGCCCCTGCAAGAACCAGCGCAAGATGGGGTACATGACAGCACTCCTTACATCACAACGCCCTTACATCAGAGCCCAAGCCATGCGCCAGCCGCTCCGAGGGCCCTCCCGCCAAAGCCAAGCAGCGGCAGCCGCTCCGCCCGCCCAAGCCAAAGCCAGGCAGCCGCTCCACCCGCGCCAAAGCCAAGCAGCCGCTCCGCCCGCCCAAGCCAAAGCCAGGCAGCCGCTCCGCCCGCCCAAGCCAAAGCCAGGCAGCCGCTCCGCCCGCCCAAGCCAAAGCCAGGCAGCCGCTCCGCCCGCCCAAGCCAAAGCCAGGCAGCCGCTCCGCCTTCAGGTCAATCAGCTTATCCGCGATCTCGCGAGTGTTACATCCAGGACCCACGCCTCTGCAAGAACCAGAGCAAGATGACGTACATGACAACACTCCTTACATCACAGCCCAAGCCAAGCGGCGGCAGCCGCCCCGCCCGCCGGCCAAAGCCAAGCGGCGGCAGCCGCCCCGCCCGCCGGCCAAAGCCAAGAGGCGGCAGCAGCTCCGCCCGCCGGCCAAAGCCAAGAGGCGGCAGCAGCTCCGCCCGCCGGCCAAAGCCAAGAGGCGGCAGCAGCTCCGCCCGCCGGCCAAAGCCAAGAGGCGGCAGCAGCTCCGCCCGCCGGCCAAAGCCAAGAGGCGGCAGCAGCTCCGCCCGCCGGCCAAAGCCAAGAGGCGGCAGCAGCTCCGCCCGCCGGAAGGAAAGAAATCCACAAATGTCGGGCAAATTGATTAAAGACCCAGAATCACATGACAAGCGGGAGCAGAAGCAGGAGTGCAGCTGTGGATGACAGCACAACAGTGACCCGGCTACGCGCTGTGCGGCTTACTTCCACTGAATGCTGTTCTTAGACTTCTTTTCGATCAGCCCGATTCCTTCCAGAACATTCGTGATGTCGTAAATTCGGCGTTTCTGTCTGACAGCGAGCGTATCTGCAGCCTGGCGACACAGACGGGAGAGGACGATCAAAAAGCTGCGGCACTTCATCAGGCACAGCAGAGCAGCGTGCAATGTGCTCACCGCAAGCAGAAAAGAGCCAGGGGAGCCTCGCCACGGTGCAGCACTGTGGAGAGGACGGGTAGGTGGTAGACAGATTAGGAGATTTAGGGCGGTGCAGCACTGTGGAGAGGACGGGTAGGTGGTAGACAGATGAGAAGATGTAGGGCGGTGCAGCACTGTGGAGAGGACGGGTAGGTGGTAGACAGATGAGGAGGAATTGTAGGGCGGTGCAGCACTGTGGAGAGGACGGGTAGGTGGTAGACAGATGAGGAGGAAATGTAGGGCGGTGCAGCACTGTGGAGAGGACGGGTAGGTGGTAGACAGATGAGGAGGAAATGTAGGGCGGTGCAGCACTGTGGAGAGGAGGGGTAGGTGGTAGACAGATGAGGAGGAAATGTAGGGCAGTGCAGCACTGTGGAGAGGAGGGGTAGGTGGTAGACAGATGAGGAGGAGATGTAGGGCGGTGCAGCACTGTGGAGAGGAGGGGTAGATGGTAGACAGATGAGGAGGAAATGTAGGGCGGTGCAGCACTATGGAGAGGAGGGGTAGATGGTAGACAGATGAGGAGGAAATGTAGGGCGGTGCAGCACTGTGGAGAGGAGGGGTAGATGGTAGACAGATGAGGAGGAAATGTAGGGCGGTGCAGCACTGTGGAGAGGAGGGGTAGATGGTAGACAGATGAGGAGGAAATGTAGGGCGGTGCAGCACTGTGGAGAGGAGGGGTAGATGGTAGACAGATGAGGAGGAAATGTAGGGCGGTGCAGCACTGTGGAGAGGAGGGGTAGATGGTAGACAGATGAGGAGGAAATGTAGGGCGGTGCAGCACTGTGGAGAGGAGGGGTAGATGGTAGACAGATGAGGAGATGTAGGGCGGTGCAGCACTGTGGAGAGGACGGGTAGGTGGTAGCCAGATGAGGAGGAGATGTAGGGCGGTGCAGCACTGTGGAGAGGAGGGGTAGGTGGTAGACAGATGAGGAGATGTAGGGCGGTGCAGCACTGTGGAGAGGACGAGTAGGTGGTAGACAGATGAGGAGATGTAGGGCGGTGCAGCACTGTGGAGAGGACGAGTAGGTGGTAGACAGATGAGGAGATGTAGGGCGGTGCAGCACTGAGGAGAAGATGGGTAGGTGGAGATGTAGGGCTGAGGAGATTTGCTGCACAGACTGGAGTAGCGGGGGAACAAGAAGCAAGTATGTAATTTTTTTTTAAATCAGTGACTATGTGGAGGCTATAATACTGGAAGACTATGGGGGGCGCATTATATCGTGCGGCCGGGGAGGCCCGAGGAGGATGGGCCAGCGGAGGCCCGAGGAGGATGGGCCAGCGGAGGCCCGAGGAGGATGGGCCAGCGGAGGCCCGAGGAGGATGGGCCAGCGGAGGCCCGAGGAGGATGGGCCAGCGGAGGCCCGAGGAGGATGGGCCAGCGGACTGAACAGGTGGGATTCTTGTGGGGATGAGGGGCAGGTGACCATGTAGTTTGGAGCAGCCGGCACAGGCGGGGGAAGGTTAGAGGCGTGTGACTCCAGCAGTCCGGGGCTAGTGGGAGCTGGATACAGTTGTGAGCTGCCGCATGTTGGGGGGAGCACGGTATGGGTTAGAGGCAGTGGGATATGGTGGGCAGCTTGGTGGTGGTGTTTGTGGGTGCAGGTTGGGTCGTTAACACTTTGAGGTCCAGCACGCCGTCCTCAGTGTCCTGCAGCAGGGTAAGGGCATTGGGTGGGCAGGTCTAGTATAGGGGGCAGCAGGTCTGGTCGTTACCGCTTTCAGATCCAGCACGCTGTCCTCCATCTCCTGCAGTAGGTTGGGGGGCAGCTTCGTGGTCTTGTTGGGGGTCAGGGCAGGTTTGGGGCGGTGGGGTACAGCTCGGTGGTATGTGGGGGGCAGCTCAGGTCGTTACTGCTTTCAGGTCCAGCACGCCGTCCTCAGCGTCCTGCAGCAGGGTAAGGGCATTGGGGGGGCAGGTCTAGTATAGGGGGCAGCAGGTCTGGTCGTTACCGCTTTCAGGTCCAGCACGCTGTCCTCCATCTCCTGCAGCAGGTTGGGGGGCAGCTTTGGGGCGGTGGGGTACAGCTCGGTGGTATGTGGGGGGCAGCTCAGGTCGTTACTGCTTTCAGGTCCAGCACGCCGTCCTCAGCGTCCTGCAGCAGGGTAAGGGCATTGGGGGGGCAGGTCTAGTATAGGGGGCAGCAGGTCTGGTCGTTACCGCTTTCAGGTCCAGCACGCCGTCCTCCGCATCCTGCAGCAGGTTGGGGGGCAGCTCGGTGGCGGTGTGTGGGGTCGGGGTAGTTCCGGTGGCGGTGTGTGGGGCAGCTCCGGTTCCGGGGGTCGTTAGCGCTTTCAGGTCCAGCACGCCGTCCTCCGCCTCCTGCAGCAGGTTGGGGGGCAGCTCGGTGGTGTATGTGGGGGGCAGCTCGGTGGTGTATGTGGGGGGCAGCTCGGTGGCGGTAGCTCTGGGGGTCGTTACCGCTTTCAGTTCCAGCACGAAGTCCTCCGCCTCCTGCAGGAGGGTTAGGGGGAAGCAGGGTGACTGTGTATGGGGGGCAGCTCTGGGTATGGGGTACAGCTCGGTAGTGTGTGGGGGGCAGCTCCTTGGTGTGTGGGGTCGGGGCAGTTCCGGTGGTATGTGGGGGGCAGCTGGGTGGCGGTGTGTGGGGTCGGGGTAGTTCCGGTGGTATGTGGGGGGCAGCTCAGTGGTGGTGTGTGGGGTCGGAGCAGCTCCTGCAGTATGTGGGGGTAGCTCGGTGGCGGTGTGTGGGGTCGGGGTAGCTCCTGTAGTATGTGGAGGGCAGCTGGGTGGCGGTGTGTGGGGTCGGGGTAGTTCCGGTAGTATGTGGGGGGCAGCTCGGTGGCGGTGTGTGGGGTCGGGGTATTTCTGGTGGTATGTGGGGGGGAGCTCGGTGGCGGTGTGTGGGGTCGGGGTAGCTCCGGTGGTATGTGGGGGGCAGCTCGGTGGTGGTGTGTGGGGCTGGGGTAGCTCCGGTGGTATGTGGGAGGCAGCTCGGTGGCGGTGTGTGGGGTCGGGGTAGCTCCGTTGGTATGTGGGGGGCAGCTTGGTGGCGGTGCGTGGGGTCGGGGTAGCTCCGTTGGTATGTGGGGGGCAGCTTGGTGGCGGTGTGTGGGGTCGGGTATTTCCGGTGGTATGTGGGGGGCAGCTCGGTGGCGGTGTGTGGGGTAGTTCCGGTGGTATATGGGGGGCAGCTCTGGGTATGGGGGGCTGCTCGGTGGCGGTGTGTGGGGCAGCTCCGGTTCCGGGGGTCGTTACCGCTTTCAGGTCCAGCACACAGTCCTCCACCTTCTGCAGTAGGGTTAGGGAATAGCTGGGTGACTGTGTATGGGGGGGCAGCTCTGGGTATGGGGGGCAGCTCCTTGGTGTGTGGGGTCGGGGTAGTTCCGGTGGTGGCATGTGGGGGGCAGCTCGGTGGCGGTGTGGGGGGGTCGGGGTAGCTCCGGTGGCATGTGGGGGGCAGCTCCGGTGGCATGTGGGGGGCAGCTCCGGTGGCATGTGGGGGGCAGCTCCGGTGGCGGTGTGTGGGGTTGGGGTAGCTCCGGTGGTATGTGAGGGGCAGCTCGGTGGCGGTGTGTGGGGCTGGGGTAGCTCCGGTGGTATGTGGGGGGCAGATCGGTGGCGGTGAGTGGGGCTGGGGTAGCTCCGGTGGTATGTGGGGGGCAGCTCGGTGGTGGTGTGTGGGGTCGGGGTAGCTCCGATGGTATGTGGGGGGCAGCTCGGTGGCGGTGTGTGGGGTCGGGGTAGTTCCGGTGGTATGTGGGGGGCAGCTCGGTGGTGTGTGGGGGGCAGCTCGGTGGCTGTGTGTTGGGTCAGGGTAGCTCCGGTGGTATGTGGGGGGCAGGGTAACTCCGGTGGTATGTGGGGGGCAGCTCGGTGGCGGTGTGTGGGGTCGGGGTAGCTCCGGTGGTATGTGGGGGGCAGCTCGGTGGCGGTGTGTGGGGTCGGGGTAGCTCCGGTGGTATGTGGGGGGCAGCTCGGTGGCGGTGTGTGGGGTCGGGTAGTTCCGGTGGTAAGTGGGGGGCAGCTCGGTGGCGGTGTGTGGGGTCGGGGTAGTTCCGGTGGTATGTGGGGGGCAGCTCGGTGGCGGTGTGTGGGGTCAGGGTAGCTCCGGATGTATGTGGGGGGCAGCTCGGTGGCGGTGTGTGGGGTCGGGGTAGCTCCGGTGGTATGTGGGGGGCAGCTCGGTGGCGGTGTGTGCGGTCGGGGTAGCTCCGGTGGTATGTGGGGGGCAGCTCGGTGGCGGTGTGTGCGGTCGGGGTAGCTCCGGTGGTATGTGGGGGGCAGCTCGGTGGCGGTGTGTGGGGTCGGGTAGTTCCGGTGGTAAGTGGTGGGCAGCTCGGTGGCGGTGTGTGGGGTCGGGTAGTTCCGGTGGTATGTGGGGGGCAGCTCGGTGGTGGTGTGTGGGGTCAGCGTAGTTCCGGTGGTATGTGGAGGGCTGCTCGGTGGTGGTGTGTGGGGTCAGGGTAGTTCCGGTGGTATGTGGGGGGCAGCTCGGTGGTGGTGTGTGTGGTCGGCGTAGCTCCGGTGGTATGTGGGGGGCAGCTCGGTGGTGGTGTGTGGGGCCGGGTAGTTCCGGTGGTATGTGGGGGCAGCTCGGTGGCGGTGTGTGGGGTCGGGGTAGCTCCGGTGGTGTTGAGGGGGTCGGGGTAGTTCCGATGGCGGTGTGTAGGGGCAGCTCCGGTTCCGGGGGTCGTTACCGCTTTCAGGTCCAGCACGCCGTCCTTCGCCTCCTGCAGTAGGGTTAGGGGATAGCTGGGTGGTGTGTGGGGTCGGGGTAGCTCAGGTGGTATGTGGGGGGCAGCTCGGTGGTGGTGGTGTGTGGGGTCGGGGTAGCCCCGGTGGTATGTAGGGGGCAGCTCGGTGGCGGTCTGCGGGGTCGGGGTAACTCCGGTGGTATGTGGGGAGCAGCTCGGTGTCGGTGTGTGGGGTCGGCAGCTCAGTGGCGGTGTGTGGGGTCGGGGTAGTTCCGGTGGTATGTGGGGGGCAGCTCTGTGGCGGTGTGTGGGGTAGGGGTAGCTCCAGTGGTATGTGGGGGGCAGCTCGGTGGCGGTGTGTGGGGCTGGGGTAGCTCCGGTGGTATGTGGGGGGCAGCTCGGTGGCGGTGTGTGGGGTCGGGGTAGCTCCGGTGGTATGTGGGGGGCAGCTCGGTGGCGGTGTGTGGGGTCGGGGTAGCTCCGGTGGTATGTGGGGGGCAGCTCGGTGGCGGTGTGTGGGGTCGGGGAAGCTCCGGTGGTATGTGGGGGGCAGCTCGGTGGCGGTGTGTGGGGTTGGGGAAGCTCCGGTGGTATGTGGGGGGCAGCTCGGTGGTTGTTTGTGGGGTCGGGGTAGCTCCGGTGGTATGTGGGGGGCAACTCGGTGGTGGTGTGTGGGGTCGGGGTAGCTCCGGTGGTATGTGGGGGGCAGCTCGGTGGCGGTGTGTGGGGTCGGGTAGTTCCGGTGGTATGTGAGGGGCAGCTCGGTGGCGGTGTGTGGGGTCAGGGTAGCTCCGGTGGTATGTGGGGGGCAGCTCCTTGGTGTGTGGGGGGGTCGGGGTAGTTCCGGTGGCGGTGTGGGGGGCAGCTCCGGTTCCGGGGGTCGTTACCGCTTTCAGGTCCAGCACGCCGTCCTCCGCCTCCTGCAGGAGGGTTAGGGGGTAGCTGGGTGACTGTGTATGGGGGGCAGCCCTGGGTATGGGGTACAGCTCGGTGGTGTGTGGGGGGGTCGGGGTAGTTCCGGTGGTATGTGGGGGGCAGCTCCGGTTCCGGGGGTCGTTACCGCTTTCAGGTCCAGCACGCCGTCCTCCGCCTCCTGCAAGAGGGTTAGGGGGTAGCTGGGTGACTGTGTATGGGGGGCAGCCCTGGGTATGGGGTACAGCTCGGTAGTGTGGGGGTCGGGGTAGCTCCGGTGGTATGTGGGGGCAGCTCCGGTTCCGGGGGTCTTTACCGCTTTCAGGTCCATCACGCCGTCCTCCACCTTCTGCAGTAGGGTTAGGGGGTAGCTGGGTGACTGTGTATGGGGGGGCAGCTCTGGGTATGGGGGGCAGCTCCTTGGTGTGTGGGGTCGGGGTAGTTCCGGTGGTGGCATGTTGGGGGCAGCTCGGTGGCGGTGTGGGGGGTCGGGGTAGCTCCGGTGGTATGTGGGGGGCAGCTCAGTGGTTGTTTGTGGGGTCGGGGTAGCTCCGGTGGTATGTGGGGGGCAACTCGGTGGTGGTGTGTGGGGTCGGGGTAGCTCCGGTGGTATGTGGGGGGCAGCTCGGTGGTGGTGTGTGGGGTCGGGATAGCTCCGGTGGTATGTGGGGGGCAACTCGGTGGTGGTGTGTGGGGTCGGGGTAGCTCCGGTGGTATGTGGGGGGCAGCTCGGTGGCGGTGTGTGGGGTCGGGTAGTTGCGGTGGTATGTGGGGGGCAGCTCGGTGGCGGTGTGTGGGGTCGGGTAGTTCCGGTGGTATGTGAGGGGCAGCTCGGTGGCGGTGTGTGGGGTCAGGGTAGCTCCGGTGGTATGTGGGGGGCAGCTCCTTGGTGTGTGGGGGGTCGGGGTAGTTCCGGTGGCGGTGTGGGGGGCAGCTCCGGTTCCGGGGGTCGTTACCGCTTTCAGGTCCAGCACGCCGTCCTCCGCCTCCTGCAGGAGGGTTAGGGGGTAGCTGGGTGACTGTGTATGGGGGGCAGCCCTGGGTATGGGGGGGCAGCTCGGTGGCGGTGTGTGGGGTCGGGGTAGTTCCGGTGGTGTGTGGGGCAGCTCCGGTTCCAGGGTCGTTACTGCTTTCAGGTCCAGCACGCCGTCCTCTGCCTCCTGCAGTAGGGTTAGGGGGTAGCTGGGTGACTGTGTATGGGGGGCAGCCCTGGGTATGGGGTACAGCTCGGTGGTGTGTGGGGGGTCGGGGTAGTTCCGGTGGTGGTGTGGGGGGGGCAGCTCCGGTTCCAGGGTCTTTTAGGTCCAGCACGCCGTCCTCCGCCTCCTGCAAGAGGGTTAGGGGGAAGCTGGGTGACTGTGTATGGGGGGCAGCCCTGGGTATGGGGTACAGCTCGGTAGTGTGGGGGGTCGGGGTAGCTCGGGTGGTATGTGGGGGCAGCTCCGGTTCCGGGGGTCGTTACCGCTTTCAGGTCCAGCACGCCGTTCTCCGCCTCCTGCAGTAGGGTTAGGGGGTAGTTGGGTGACTGTGTATGGGGGGCAGCCCTGGGTATGGGGTACAGCTCGGTAGTGTGGGGGGTCGGGGTAGTTCCGGTGGTGTGTGGGGCAGCTCCGGTTCCGGGGGTCGTTACCGCTTTCAGGTCCAGCACGCCGTGCTCCGCCTCCTGCAAGAGGGTTAGGGGGTAGCTGGGTGACTGTGTATGGGGGGCAGCCCTGGGTATGGGGTACAGCTCGGTAGTGTGGGGGTCGGGGTAGCTCCGGTGGTATGTGGGGGCAGCTCCGGTTCCGGGGGTCGTTACCGCTTTCAGGTCCAGCACGCCGTCCTCCGCCTCCTGCAGGAGGGTTAGGGGGTAGCTGGGTGACTGTGTATGGGGGGCAGCCCTGGGTATGGGGTACAGCTCGGTGGTGTGTGGGGGGTCGGGGTAGTTCCGGTGGTGTGTGGGGGGGCAGCTCCGGTTCCGGGGGTCGTTACCGCTTTCAGGTCCAGCACGCCGTCCTCCGCCTCCTGCAGGAAGGTTAGGGGGTAGCTGGGTGACTGTGTATGGGGGTAGCCCTGGGTATGGGGTACAGCTCGGTGGTGTGTGGGGGGTCGGGGTAGTTCCGGTGGTAGTGTGTGGGGGGGCAGCTCCGGTTCCGGGGGTCGTTACCGCTTTCAGGTCCAGCACGCCGTCCTCCACCTTCTGCAGTAGGGTTAGGGGGAAGCTGGGTGACTGTGTATGGGGTACAGCTCGGTAGTGTGGGGGGTCGGGGTAGTTCCGGTGGTGTGTGAGGCAGCTCCGGTTCCGGGGGTCGTTACCGCTTTCAGGTCCAGCACGCCGTCCTCCGCCTCCTGCAGTAGGGTTAGGGGGTAGCTGGGTGACTGTGTATGGGGTACAGCTCGGTAGTGTGGGGGGTCGGGGTAGTTCCGGTGGTGTGTGGAGGGGCAGCTCTGGTTCCGGGGGTCGTTACCGCTTTCAGGTCCAGCACGCCGTCCTCCGCCTCCTGCAGGAGGGTTAGGGGGTAGCTGGGTGACTGTGTATGGGGGGCAGCCCTGGGTATGGGGTACAGCTCGGTAGTGTGGGGGGGTCGGGGTAGCTCCGGTGGTGTGGGGGGCAGCTCCGGTTCCGGGGGTCGTTACCGCTTTCAGGTCCAGCACGCCGTCCTCCGCCTCCTGCAGTAGGGTTAGGGGGTAGCTGGGTGACTGTGTATGGGGGGCAGCCCTGGTTATGGGGTACAGCTCGGTAGTGTGGGGGGGTCGGGGTAGTTCCGGTGGCGGTGTGGGGTGGCAGCTCCGGTTCCGGGGGTCGTTACCGCTTTCAGGTCCAGCACGCCGTCCTCCGCCTCCTGCAGTAGGGTTAGGGGGTAGCTGGGTGACTGTGTATGGGGGGCAGCCCTGGGTATGGGGTACAGCTCGGTAGTGTGGGGGGTCGGGGTAGTTCCGGTGGTATGTGGGGGGCAGCTCCGGTTCCGGGGGTCGTTACCGCTTTCAGGTCCAGCACGCCGTCCTCCGCCTCCTGCAGTAGGGTTAGGGGGTAGCTGGGTGACTGTGTATGGGGGGCAGCCCTGGGTATGGGGTACAGCTCGGTGGTGTGTGGGGGGGGGGTCGGGGTAGTTCCGGTGGTAGTGTGTGGGGGGGGGAAGCTCCGGTTCTGGGGGTCGTTACCGCTTTCAGGTCCAGCACGCCGTCCTCCGCCTCCTGCAGTAGGGTTAGGGGGTAGCTGGGTGACTGTGTATGGGGGCGCAGCCCTGGGTATGGGGTACAGCTCGGTGGTGTGTGGGGGGCAGCTCCGGTTCCGGGGGTCGTTACCGCTTTCAGGTCCAGCACGCCGTCCTCCGCCTCCTGCAGGAGGGTTAGGGGGTAGCTGGGTGACTGTGTATGGGGGGCAGCCCTGGGTATGGGGTACAGCTCGGTGGTGTGTGGGGGGTCGGGGTAGTTCCGGTGGTGTGGGGGGGCAGCTCCGGTTCCGGGGGTCGTTACCGCTTTCAGGTCCAGCACGCCGTCCTCCGCCTCCTGCAGTAGGGTTAGGGGGTAGCTGGGTGACTGTGTATGGGGGGCAGCCCTGGGTATGGGGTACAGCTCGGTAGTGTGGGGGGTCGGGGTAGTTCCGGTGGTATGTAGGGGGCAGCTCCGATTCCGGGGGTCGTTACCGCTTTCAGGTCCAGCACGCCGTCCTCCGCCTCCTGCAGTAGGGTTAGGGGGTAGCTGGGTGACTGTGTATGGGGGGCAGCCCTGGGTATGGGGTACAGCTCGGTAGTGTGGGGGGTCGGGGTAGTTCCGGTGGTGTGTGGGGGGGCAGCTCCGGTTCCGGGGGTCGTTACCGCTTTCAGGTCCAGCACGCCGTCCTCCGCCTCCTGCAGGAGGGTTAGGGGGTAGCTGGGTGACTGTGTATGGGGGGCAGCCCTGGGTATGGGGTACAACTCGGTGGCGGTGTAGGCGGTCGGGGTAGCTCCGGTGGCATGTGGGGGGCATCCCTGGGTATGGGGTACAGCTCGGTAGTGTGGGGGGTCGGGGTAGTTCCGGTGGTGTGGGGGGGGGGGCAGCTCCGGTTCCGGGGGTCGTTACCGCTTTCAGGTCCAGCACGCCGTCCTCCGCCTCCTGCAGGAGGGTTAGGGGGTAGCTGGGTGACTGTGTATGGGGGGCAGCCCTGGGTATGGGGTACAACTCGGTGGCGGTGTAGGCGGTCGGGGTAGCTCCGGTGGCATGTGGGGGGCATCCCTGGGTATGGGGTACAGCTCGGTAGTGTGGGGGGTCGGGGTAGTTCCGGTGGTGTGGGGGGGGGGGCAGCTCCGGTTCCGGGGGTCGTTACTGCTTTCAGGTCCAGCACGCCGTCCTCCGCTTCCTGCAGTAGGGTTAGGGGGTAGCTGGGTGACTGTGTATGGGGGGCAGCCCTGGGTATGGGGTACAGCTCGGTGGTGTGGGGGGGGCAGCTCCGGTTCCGGGGGTCGTTACCGCTTTCAGGTCCAGCACGCCGTCCTCCGCCTCCTGCAGTAGGGTTAGGGGGTAGCTGGGTGACTGTGTATGGGGGGCAGCCCTGGGTATGGGGTACAGCTCGGTAGTGTGGGGGGTCGGGGTAGTTCCGGTGGTAGTGTGTGGGGGGGCAGCTCCGGTTCCAGGGGTCGTTACCGCTTTCAGGTCCAGCACGCCGTCCTCCGCCTCCTGCAGTAGGGTTAGGGGGTAGCTGGGTGACTGTGTATGGGGGGCAGCCCTGGGTATGGGGTACAGCTCGGTGGTGTGGGGGGGGCAGCTCCCGTTCCGGGGGTCGTTACCGCTTTCAGGTCCAGCACGCCGTCCTCCGCCTCCTGCAGTAGGGTTAGGGGGTAGCTGGGTGACTGTGTATGGGGGGCAGCCCTGGGTATGGGGTACAGCTCGGTGGTGTGTGGGGGGGGGTCGGGGTAGTTCCGGTGGTAGTGTGTGGGGGGGAAGCTCCGGTTCTGGGGGTCGTTACCGCTTTCAGGTCCAGCACGCCGTCCTCCGCCTCCTGCAGTAGGGTTAGGGGGTAGCTGGGTGACTGTGTATGGGGGCGCAGCCCTGGGTATGGGGTACAGCTCGGTGGTGTGTGGGGGGCAGCTCCGGTTCCGGGGGTCGTTACCGCTTTCAGGTCCAGCACGCCGTCCTCCGCCTCCTGCAGGAGGGTTAGGGGGTAGCTGGGTGACTGTGTATGGGGGGCAGCCCTGGGTATGGGGTACAGCTCGGTGGTGTGTGGGGGGTCGGGGTAGTTCCGGTGGTGTGGGGGGGCAGCTCCGGTTCCGGGGGTCGTTACCGCTTTCAGGTCCAGCACGCCGTCCTCCGCCTCCTGCAGTAGGGTTAGGGGGTAGCTGGGTGACTGTGTATGGGGGGCAGCCCTGGGTATGGGGTACAGCTCGGTAGTGTGGGGGGTCGGGGTAGTTCCGGTGGTATGTAGGGGGCAGCTCCGATTCCGGGGGTCGTTACCGCTTTCAGGTCCAGCACGCCGTCCTCCGCCTCCTGCAGTAGGGTTAGGGGGTAGCTGGGTGACTGTGTATGGGGGGCAGCCCTGGGTATGGGGTACAGCTCGGTAGTGTGGGGGGGTCGGGGTAGTTCCGGTGGTAGTGTGTGGGGGGGCAGCTCCGGTTCCAGGGGTCGTTACCGCTTTCAGGTCCAGCACGCCGTCCTCCGCCTCCTGCAGGAGGGTTAGGGGGTAGCTGGGTGACTGTGTATGGGGGGCAGCCCTGGGTATGGGGTACAGCTCGGTGGCGGTGTAGGGGGTCAGGGTAGCTCCGGTGGCATGTGGGGGGCAGCCCTGGGTATGGGGTACAGCTCGGTAGTGTGGGGGGTCGGGGTAGCTCCGGTGGTGTGGGGGGGGCAGCTCCGGTTCCGGGGGTCGTTACCGCTTTCAGGTCCAGCACGCCGTCCTCCGCCTCCTGCAGTAGGGATAGGGGGAAGCTGGGTGACTGTGTATGGGGGGCAGCCCTGGGTATGGGGTACAGCTCGGTAGTGTGGGGGGTCGGGATAGTTCCGGTGGTGTGTGGGGCAGCTCCGGTTCCGGGGGTCGTTACCGCTTTCAGGTCCAGCACGCCGTCCTCCGCCTCCTGCAGTAGGGTTAGGGGGTAGCTGGGTGACTGTGTATGGAGGTAGCCCTGGGTATGGGGTACAGCTCGGTAGTGTGGGGGGTCGGGGTAGTTCCGGTGGTATGTAGGGGGCAGCTCCGGTTCCGGGGGTCGTTACCGCTTTCAGGTCCAGCACGCCGTCCTCCGCCTCCTGCAGTAGGGTTAGGGGGTAGCTGGGTGACTGTGTATGGGGGGGCAGCTCTGGGTATGGGGTACAGCTCGGTAGTGTGGGGGGGTCGGGGTAGTTCCGGTGGTGGTGTGTGGGGGGGCAGCTCCGGTTCCGGGGGTCGTTACCGCTTTCAGGTCCAGCACGCCGTCCTCCGCCTCCTGCAGTAGGGTTAGGGGGTAGCTGGGTGACTGTGTATGGGGGGCAGCCCTGGGTATGGGGTACAGCTCGGTGGTGTGTGGGGGGGGTCGGGGTAGTTCCGGTGGTGTGTGGGGCAGCTCCGGTTCCGGGGGTCGTTACCGCTTTCAGGTCCAGCACGCCGTCCTCCGCCTCCTGCAGGAGGGTTAGGGGGTAGCTGGGTGACTGTGTATGGGGGCGCAGCCCTGGGTATGGGGTACAGCTCGGTGGTGTGTGGGGGGTCGGGGTAGTTCCGGTGGTAGTGTGTGTGGGGGGGGGCTGCTCCGGTTCCGGGGGTCGTTACCGCTTTCAGGTCCAGCACACCGTCCTCCGCCTCCTGCAGTAGGGTTAGGGGGTAGCTGGGTGACTGTGTATGGGGGCGCAGCCCTGGGTATGGGGTACAGCTCGGTAGTGTGGGGGGTCGGGGTAGTTCCGGTGGTATGTGGGGGGCAGCTCCGGTTCCGGGGGTCGTTACCGCTTTCAGGTCCAGCACGCCGTGCTCCGCCTCCTGCAGGAGGGTTAGGGGGTAGCTGGGTGACTGTGTATGGGGGGCAGCCCTGGGTATGGGGTACAGCTCGGTAGTGTGGGGGGGTCGGGGTAGTTCCGGTGGTGGTGTGTGGGGGGCAGCTCGGTGGCGGTGTGGGGGGGGTCGGGGTAGCTCCGGTGGCATGTGGGGTACAGCTCGGTAGTGTGGGGGGTCGGGGTAGTTCCGGTGGTGTGGGGGGGGCAGCTCCGGTTCCGGGGGTCGTTACCGCTTTCAGGTCCAGCACGCCGTCCTCCGCCTCCTGCAGTAGGGTTAGGGGGTAGCTGGGTGACTGTGTATGGGGGCGCAGCCCTGGGTATGGGGTACAGCTCGGTAGTGTGGGGGGTCGGGGTAGTTCCGGTGGTATGTGGGGGGCAGCTCCGGTTCCGGGGGTCGTTACCGCTTTCAGGTCCAGCACGCCGTGCTCCGCCTCCTGCAGGAGGGTTAGGGGGTAGCTGGGTGACTGTGTATGGGGGGCAGCCCTGGGTATGGGGTACAGCTCGGTAGTGTGGGGGGGTCGGGGTAGTTCCGGTGGTGGTGTGTGGGGGGCAGCTCGGTGGCGGTGTGGGGGGGGTCGGGGTAGCTCCGGTGGCATGTGGGGTACAGCTCGGTAGTGTGGGGGGTCGGGGTAGTTCCGGTGGTGTGGGGGGGGCAGCTCCGGTTCCGGGGGTCGTTACCGCTTTCAGGTCCAGCACGCCGTCCTCCGCCTCCTGCAGTAGGGTTAGGGGGTAGCTGGGTGACTGTGTATGGGGGTAGCCCTGGGTATGGGGTACAGCTCGGTAGTGTGGGGGGTCGGGGTAGTTCCGGTGGTATGTGGGGTACAGCTCGGTAGTGTGGGGGGTCGGGGTAGTTCCGGTGGTAGTGTGTGGGGGGGCAGCTCCGGTTCCGGGGGTCGTTACCGCTTTCAGGTCCAGCACGCCGTCCTCCGCCTCCTGCAGTAGGGTTAGGGGGTAGCTGGGTGACTGTGTATGGGGGTAGCCCTGGGTATGGGGTACAGCTCGGTAGTGTGGGGGGTCGGGGTAGTTCCGGTGGTATGTGGGGTACAGCTCGGTAGTGTGGGGGGGTCGGGGTAGTTCCGGTGGTGGTGTGTGGGGGGCAGCTCGGTGGCGGTGTGGGGGGGTCGGGGTAGCTCCGGTGGCATGTGGGGTACAGCTCGGTAGTGTGGGGGGGTCGGGGTAGTTCCGGTGGTGGTATGTGGGGGGCAGCTCCGGTTCCGGGGGTCGTTACCGCTTTCAGGTCCAGCACGCCGTCCTCCGCCTCCTGCAGGAGGGACACGAACTTGCTGGTGAGCAGGCCAAGGCTCTTCTCGTGGCGGCTCGGCGTTACCGGCAGCTGCGCGGGATCCGCCATCACTGCACCGAGAGGCGGGGCCTCCGGTCACCTGCTCCAACCGCGAGACGCAGCCGTTACTTCCGCAAAGCACGGCGGGAACGAGTGGGCGTGGCCGAGACAAAGGGAGCGTCTACAATGTGCAGTGAGAACAGGAGCGCGCGGCCGCAGGGACCGAGGGCAAAGTGTCCGCCCTGCGGGAGACGGAGGACGCGGTTATTTCTCCTGCACAGACTCTGGTTCACACTTGGCGGTACTCATGTGTCTGCGTCATTAATCAGTGTAAACCAGAGACGACCGGCTGGCTGGAAGGTGACACTGGTGTACTGACTGTCCTGCAATCTCTTCACAGAGACATCTTATTGATTCATAGAGGAAAACGCTAATGAGAACAGCGACCAATAAGAAAGGTGGCGAAACGATGCTGATGCTGACATCTTATTCCTCAGTCTCTTTGTTTCTGTCTTTTCATTACAAAAATAAAAAATGACAGTAATAAAATATAATGCAGCGAGAAGCCCGGTGTGAACAGCGGCCACAAGAGGTGGAAACCGCAGGAATGGCGGCAGCGAGCAGTGAAAAGCCGGAGGCCGCGGATGTCCTGTAACCCCTGAAAAACCCAATGAGTGGCCGCTCTGATGCCGGTTCTGATGCCGGTTCTGATGCCGGTTCTGATGGCCGCTCTGATGCCGGTTCTGATGGTCGCTCTGATGCCGGTTCTGATGCCGGTTCTGATGCCGGTTCTGATGGTCGCTCTGATGCCGGTTCTGATGGCCGCTCTGATGCCGGTTCTGATGGCCGCTCTGATGCCGATTCTGATGGTCGCTCTGATGCCGGTTCTGATGGTCGCTCTGATGCCGGTTCTGATGATCGCTCTGATGCCGGTTCTGATGATCGCTCTGATGCCGGTTCTGATGGCCGCTCTGATGCCGGTTCTGATGGCCGCTCTGATGCCGGTTCTGATGGTCGCTCTGATGCCGGTTCTGATGATCGCTCTGATGGCCGCTCTGATGGTCGCTCTGATGCCGGTTCTGATGATCGCTCTGATGGCCGCTCTGATGCCGGTTCTGATGGCCGCTCTGATGCCGGTTCTGATGGTCGCTCTGATGCCGGTTCTGATGGCCGCTCTGATGCCGGTTCTGATGGCCGCTCTGATGCCGGTTCTGATGATCGCTCTGATGGCCGCTCTGATGCCGGTTCTGATGGCCGCTCTGATGCCGGTTCTGATGGTCGCTCTGATGCCGATTCTGTTGGGGATCTGATGCCGGTTCTGATGGTCGCTCTGATGCCGGTTCTGATGGTCGCTCTGAGGCCGGTTCTGATGGTCGCTCTGATGCCGGTTCTGATGCCGGTTCTGATGGTCGCTCTGAGGCCGGCTCTGATCGCCGCTCTGATGCCGGTTCTGATGGTCGCTCTGATGCCGGTTCTGATGGCCTCTTTGATGCCGGTTCTGATGGTCGCTCTGATGCCGGTTCTGATGGTCGCTCTGATACCGGTTCTGATGGTCGCTCTGATGCTGGTTCTGATGCCGGTTCTGATGGCCGCTCTGATGCCGGTTCTGATGGTCGCTCTGATGCTGGTTCTGATGGCCGCTCTGATGCCGGTTCTGATGATCGTTCTGATGGCCGCTCTGATGCCGGTTCTGATGGCCGCTCTGATGCCGGTTCTGATGGTCGCTCTGATGCCGGTTCTGATGGTCGCTCTGATGCCGGTTCTGATGATCGCTCTGATGCCGGTTCTGATGATCGCTCTGATGCCGGTTCTCATGGCCGCTCTGATGCCGGTTCTGATGGCCGCTCTGATGCCGGTACTGATGGCCGCTCTGATGCCGGTTCTGATGGCCGCTCTGATGACGGTTCTGATGGTCGCTCTGATGCCGGTTCTGATAGTCGCTCTGATGCCGGTTCTGATGGCCGCTCTGATGCCGGTTCTGATGGTCGCTCTGATGCCGGTTCTGATGGTCGCTCTGATGCCGGTTCTGATGGTTGCTCTGATGCTGGTTCTGATGGCCGCTCTGATGCCGGTTCTGATGGCCGCTCTGATGCCGGTTCTGATGGTCGCTCTGATGGTCGCTCTGATGCCGGTTCTGATACCGGTTCTGATGGCCGCTCTGATGGTCGCTGATGCCGGTTCTGATGGTCGCTCTGATGGCCGCTCTGATGCTGGTTCTGATGCCGGTACTGATGCCGGTTCTTATGGTCGCTCTGATGCCGGTTCTGATGGCCGCTCTGATGCCGGTTCTGATGATCGCTCTGATGCCGGTTCTGATGGCCGCTGTGATGCCGGTTCTGATGGCCGCTCTGATGCCGGTTCTGATGGCCGCTCTGATGCCGGCTCTGATGGCCGCTCTGATGCCGGTTCTGATAGTCGCTCTGATGCTGGTTCTCATGGTCGCTCTGATGCCGGTTCTTATGGCCGCTCTGATGCCGGTTCTGATGATCGCTCTGATGCCGGTTCTGATGGTCGCTCTGATGCCGGTTCTGATGGCCGCTCTGATGCCGGTTCTGATGCCGCTCTGATGCGGGTTCTGATGGTCGCTCTGATGCGGGTTCTGATGGTCGCTCTGATGCCGATTCTGATGGTCGATGTGATGCCGGTTCTGATGGTCGCTCTGATGCCGGTTCTGATGGTCGCTCTGATGCCGGTTCTGATGGTCGCTCTGAGGCCGGCTCTGATGGCCGCTCTGAGGCCGGTTCTGATGGTCGCTCTGATGCCGGTTCTGATGGCCGCTCTGATGCCGGTTCTGATGGCCGCTCTGATGCCGGTTCTGATGGCCGCTCTGAGGCCGGTTCTGATGGTCGCTCTGATGCCGGTTCTGATGGTCGCTCTGAGGCTGCTCTGATGCCGGTTCTGATGGTCGCTCTGATGCCGGTTCTGATGGTCGCTCTGATGCCGGTTCTGATGTTTGCTCTGATGCTGGTTCTGATGGCCGCTCTGATGCCGGTTCTGATGGTCGCTCTGATGCCGGTTCTGATGGTCGCTCTGATGGTCGCTCTGATGCCGGTTCTGATACCGGTTCTGATGGCCGCTCTGATGCCGGTTCTGATGGTCGCTCTGATGGTCGCTGATGCCGGTTCTGATGGTCGCTCTGATGGCCGCTCTGATGCTGGTTCTGATGCCGGTACTGAAGTCCGTTCTTATGGTCGCTCTGATGCCGGTTCTGATGGCCGCTCTGATGCCGGTTCTGATGGCCGCTGTGATGCCGGTTCTGATGGCCGCTCTGATGCCGGTTCTGATGGCCGCTCTGATGCCGGCTCTGATGGCCGCTCTGATGCCGGTTCTGATAGTCGCTGTGATGCCGGTTCTGATGGCCGCTCTGATGCCGGTTCTGATGGCCGCTCTGATGCCGGCTCTGATGGCCGCTCTGATGCCGGTTCTGATAGTCGCTCTGATGCTGGTTCTGATGGTCGCTTTGATGCCGGTTCTGATGGCCGCTCTGATGCCGGTTCTGATGATCGCTCTGATACTGGTTCTGATGGTCGCTCTGATGCGGGTTCTGATGGTCGCTCTGATGCCGATTCTGATGGTCGATCTGATGCCGGTTCTGATGGTCGCTCTGATGCCGGTTCTGATGGTCGCTCTGAGGCCGGTTCTGATGGTCGCTCTGATGCCGGTTCTGATGGTCGCTCTGAGGCCGGCTCTGATGGCCGCTCTGATGCCGGTTCTGATGGTCGCTCTGATGCCGGTTCTGATGGTCGCTCTGATGCCGGTTCTGATGGCCTCTCTGATGCCGGTTCTGATGGTCGCTCTGATGCCGGTTCTGATGGTCGCTCTGATGCTGGTTCTGATGCCGGTTCTGATGGCCGCTCTGATGCCGGTTCTGATGGTCGCTCTGATGGCCGCTCTGATGCCGGTTCTGATGGTCGCTCTGATGCTGGTTCTTATGGGCGCTCCGATGCCGGTTCTGATGGCCGCTCTAATGACCGGTTCTGATGGCCGCTGTGATGCCGGTTCTGATGCTGGTTCTGATGCCGGTTCTGATGGTCGCTCTGATGGCCTCTCTGATGTCGGTTCTGATGATCGCTCTGATGCCGGTTCTGATGGGCGCTCTGAAGGCGGTTCTGATGGCCGCTGTGATGCCGGTTCTGATGGCCGCTCTGATGACTGTTCTGATGGTCGCTTTGATGCCGGTTCTCATGGTCTCTCTGATGCCGGTTCTGATGGTCTCTCTGATGCCGGTTCTGATGGTCTCTCTGATGACGGTTCTGATGGCCGCTCTGATGCGGGTTCTGATGGTCGCTCTGATGCCGATTCTGATGGTCGATCTGATGCCGGTTCTGATGGTCGCTCTGATGCCGGTTCTGATGGTCGCTCTGAGGCCGGTTCTGATGGTCGCTCTGATGCCGGTTCTGATGGTCGCTCTGAGGCCGGCTCTGATGGCCGCTCTGATGCCGGTTCTGATGGTCGCTCTGATGCCGGTTCTGATGGCCTCTCTGATGCCGGTTCTGATGGTCGCTCTGATGCCGGTTCTGATGGTCGCTCTGATGCTGGTTCTGATGCCGGTTCTGATGGCCGCTCTGATGCCGGTTCTGATGGTCGCTCTGATGGCCGCTCTGATGCCGGTTCTGATGGTCGCTCTGATGCTGGTTCTGATGGGCGCTCTGATGCCGGTTCTGATGGCCGCTCTGATGACCGGTTCTGATGGCCGCTGTGATGCCGGTTCTGATGCTGGTTCTGATGCCGGTTCTGATGGTCGCTCTGATGCCGGTTCTGATGGTCGCTCTGATGGCCTCTCTGATGTCGGTTCTGATGATCGCTCTGATGCCGGTTCTGATGGGCGCTCTGAAGGCGGTTCTGATGGCCGCTGTGATGCCGGTTCTGATGGCCGCTCTGATGACTGTTCTGATGGTCGCTTTGATGCCGGTTCTGATGGTCTCTCTGATGCCGGTTCTGATGGTCTCTCTGATGCCGGTTCTGATGGTCTCTCTGATGACGGTTCTGATGGCCGCTCTGATGCCGGTTCTGATGGCCGCTCTGATGCCGGTTCTGATGGTCGCTCTGATGACGGTTCTGATGGTCGCTCTGATGACGGTTCTGATGGCCGCTCTGATGCCGGTTCTGATGGCCGCTCTGATGCCGGTTCTGATGGTCGCTCTGATGCTGGTTCTGATGGTCGCTCTGAGGCCGATTCTGATGGTCGCTCTGAGGCCGGTTCTGATGGTCGCTCTGATGCCGGTTCTGATGGTCGCTCTGATGGTCGCTCTGATGCCGGTTCTGATGGTCGCTCTGATGCCGGTTCTGATGGTCGCTCTGATGCTGGTTCTGATGGTCGCTCTGATGCCGCTTCTGATGCGGTTCTGATGTCCGCTCTGATGCCGGTTCTGATGGTCGCTCTGATGGCCACTCTGATGCCGGTACTGATGATCGCTCTGATGCCGGTTCTGATGGTCGCTCTGATGCCGGTTCTGATGGTCGCTCTGATGCCGGTTCTGATGGCCGCTCTGATGCCTTCTGATGGCCGCTCTGATGCCGGTTCTGATGGTCCCTCTGATGCCGGTTCTGATGGTTGCTCTGATGCCGGTTCTGATGATCGCTCTGATGCCGGTTCTGATGATCGCTCTGATGCCGGTTCTGATGGCCGCTCAGATGCCGGTTCTGATGGCCGCTCTGATGCCGGTTCTGATGGTCGCTCTGATGGCGGTTCTGATGATCGCTCTGATGGCCGCTCTGATGGTCGCTCTGATGCCGGTTCTGATGGTCGCTCTGATGGTTGCTCTGATGCCGGTTCTGATGGCCGCTCTGATGCCGGTTCTGATGGTCGCTCTGATGCCGGTTCTGATGGTCGCTCTGATGGCCGCTCTGATGCCGGTTCTGATGGTCGCTCTGATGCCGGTTCTGATGGCCGCTCTGATGCCGGCTCTGATGATCGCTTTGATGCCGGTTCTGATGGCCGCTCTGATGCCAGTTCTGATGGTCGCTCTGATGCCGGTTCTGATGGTCGCTCTGATGCCGGTTCTGATGGTCGCTCTGATGCCGGTTCTGATGATCGCTCTGATGCCGGTTCTGATGATCGCTCTGATGCCGGTTCTGATGGCCGCTCAGATGCCGGTTCTGATGGCCGCTCTGATGCCGGTTCTGATGGTCGCTCTGATGGCGGTTCTGATGATCGCTCTGATGGACGCTCTGATGGTCGCTCTGATGCCGGTTCTGATGGTCGCTCTGATGCCGCTTCTGATGGCCGCTCTGATGCCGGTTCTGATGGTCGCTCTGATGCCGGTTCTGATGGTCGCTCTGATGCTGGTTCTGATGGCCGCTCTGATGCCGGTTCTGATGATCGCTTTGATGCCGGTTCTGATGGCCGCTCTGATGCCGGTTCTGATGGCCGCTCTGATGCCGGTTCTGATGGTCGCTCTGATGCCGGTTCTGATGGTCGCTCTGATGCCGGTTCTGATGATCGCTCTGATGCCGGTTCTGATGATCGCTCTGATGCCGGTTCTGATGGCCGCTCTGATGCCGGTTCTGATGGTCGCTCTGATGCCGGTTCTGATGATCGCTCTGATGGCCGCTCTGATGGTCGCTCTGATGCCGGTTCTGATGGCCGCTCTGATGCCGGTTCTGATGGCCGCTCTGATGCCGGTTCTGATGGTCGCTCTGATGCCGGTTCTGATGATCGCTCTGATGGCCGCTCTGATGATCGCTCTGATGCCGGTTCTGATGGCCGCTCTGATGCCGGTTCTGATGGCCGCTCTGATGCCGGTTCTGATGATCGCTCTGATGCCGATTCTGATGATCGCTCTGATGCCGGTTCTGATGGCCGCTCAGATGCCGGTTCTGATGGCCGCTCTGATGCCGGTTCTGATGGTCGCTCTGATGGCGGTTCTGATGATCGCTCTGATGGACGCTCTGATGGTCGCTCTGATGCCGGTTCTGATGGTCGCTCTGATGCCGGTTCTGATGGCCGCTCTGATGCCGGTTCTGATGGTCGCTCTGATGCCGGTTCTGATGGTCGCTCTGATGGCCGCTCTGATGCCGGTTCTGATGGTCGCTCTGATGCTGGTTCTGATGGCCGCTCTGATGCCGGTTCTGATGATCGCTTTGATGCCGGTTCTGATGGCCGCTCTGATGCCGGTTCTGATGGCCGCTCTGATGCCGGTTCTGATGGTCGCTCTGATGCCGGTTCTGATGGTCGCTCTCATGCCGGTTCTGATGATCGCTCTGATGCCGGTTCTGATGATCGCTCTGATGCCGGTTCTGATGGCCGCTCTGATGCCGGTTCTGATGGCCGCTCTGATGCCGGTTCTGATGGTCGCTCTGATGCCGGTTCTGATGATCGCTCTGATGGCCGCTTTGATGGTCGCTCTGATGCCGGTTCTGATGATCGCTCTGATGCCGGTTCTGATGGCCGCTCTGATGCCGGTTCTGATGGCCGCTCTGATGCCGGTTCTGATGGCCGCTCTGATGCCGGTTCTGATGTTCGCTCTGATGCCGGTTCTGATGGCCGCTCTGTTGCCGGTTCTGATGATCGCTCTGATGGCCGCTCTGATGCCGGTTCTGATGGCCGCTCTGATGCCGGTTCTGATGATTGCTCTGATGCCGGTTCTGATGGCCGCTCTGATGCTGGTTCTGATGGTCGCTCTGATGCCGGTTCTGATGGTCGCTCTGATGCCGGTTCTGATGGTCGCTCTGATGCCGGTTCTGAAGGTCGCTCTGATGCCGGTTCTGATGGCCGCTCTGATGCCGGTTCTGATGGCCGCTCTGATGCCGGTTCTGATGGCCGCTCTGATGCCGGTTCTGATGATCGCTCTGATGGCCGCTCTGATGCCGGTTCTGATGGCCGCTCTGATGCCGGTTCTGATGGTCGCTCTGATGCCGGTTCTGATGGCCGCTCTGATGCCGGTTCTGATGATCGCTCTGATGGCCGCTCTGATGCCGGTTCTGATGGCCGCTCTGATGCCGGTTCTGATGGTCGCTCTGATGCCGGTTCTGATGGTCGCTCTGATGCCGGTTCTGATGGCCGCTCTGATGCCGGTTCTGATGATTGCTCTGATGCCGGTTCTGATGGCCGCTCTGATGCTGGTTCTGATGGTCGCTCTGATGCCGGTTCTGATGGTCGCTCTGATGCCGGTTCTGAAGGTCGCTCTGATGCCGGTTCTGATGGCCGCTCTGATGCCGGTTCTGATGGTCGCTCTGATGCCGGTTCTGATGGTCGCTCTGATGCCGGTTCTGATGATCGCTCTGATGCCGGTTCTGATGATCGCTCTGATGCCGGTTCTGATGGCCGCTCTGATGCCGGTTCTGATGGCCGCTCTGATGCCGGTTCTGATGGTCGCTCTGATGCCGGTTCTGATGATCGCTCTGATGGCCGCTCTGATGGTCGCTCTAATGCCGGTTCTGATGATCGCTCTGATGCCGGTTCTGATGGCCGCTCTGATGCCGGTTCTGATGGCCGCTCTGATGCCGGTACTGATGGTCGCTCTGATGCCGGTTCTGATGGCCGCTCTGATGCCGGTTCTGATGATCGCTCTGATGGCCGCTCTGATGCCGGTTCTGATGGCCGCTCTGATGCCGGTTCTGATGGTCGCTCTGATGCCGGTTCTGATGGTCGCTCTGATGCCGGTTCTGATGGCCGCTCTGATGCCGGTTCTGATGATTGCTCTGATGCCGGTTCTGATGGCCGCTCTGATGCTGGTTCTTATGGTCGCTCTGATGCCGGTTCTGATGGTCGCTCTGATGCCGGTTCTGAAGGTCGCTCTGATGCCGGTTCTGATGGCCGCTCTGATGCCGGTTCTGATGGCCGCTCTGATGCCGGTTCTGATGGCCGCTCTGATGCCGGTTCTGATGATCGCTCTGATGGCCGCTCTGATGCCGGTTCTGATGGCCGCTCTGATGCCGGTTCTGATGGTTGCTCTGATGCCGGTTCTGATGGTCGCTCTGATGCCGGTTCTGATGGCCGCTCTGATGCCGGTTCTGATGATTGCTCTGATGCCGGTTCTGATGGCCGCTCTGATGCTGGTTCTGATGGTCGCTCTGATGCCGGTTCTGAAGGTCGCTCTGATGCCGGTTCTGATGGCTGCTCTGATGGCCAGTTTGATGGTCGCTCTGATGCCAGTTCTGATGGTCGCTCTGATGCCGGTTCTGATGATCGCTCTGATGCCGGTTCTGATGGTCGCTCTGATGCCGGTTCTGATGGCCGCTTTGATGTCGGTTCTGATGGCCGCTCTGATGCCGGTTCTGATGATCGCTCTGATGCCGGTTCTGATGGTCGCTCTGATGCCGGTACAGATGATCACTCTGATGCCGTTTCTGATGGCCGCTCTGATGCCGGTTCTGATGGTCGCTCTGATGGCCGCTCTGATGGTCGCTCTGATGCCAGTTCTGATGGTCACTCTGATGCCGGTTCTGGTGGCCGCTCTGATGCCGATTCTGATGGCCGCTCTGATGCCGATTCTGATGGCCGCTCTGATGCCGGTTATGATGGCCGCTCTGATGCCGATTCTGATGGCCGCTCTGATGCCGGTTCTGATGGTCGCTCTGATGCTGGTTATAATGGCGGCTCTGATGCTGGTTCTGATGGCCGCTCTGATGCCGGTTATGATGCCGGTTATGATGGTCGCTTTGATGGCCGCTCTGATGCCGGTTCTGATGATCGCTCTGATGCCGGTTCTGATGGCCGCTCTGATGCCGGTTCCGACGGCCGCTCTGATGCCGGTTCCGATGGCCGCTCTGATGCCGGTTCCGATGGTCGCTCTGATGCCGGTTCCGATGGCCGCTCATGCCGGTTATGATGGTCGCTCTGATGCCGCTTCTGATGGCCGCTCTGATGCCGTTTCTGATGGCCGCTCTGATGCCGTTTCTGATGGCCGCTCTGATGCCGGTTCTGATGGCCGCTCTGATGCCGGTTCTGATGGCCGCTCTGATTCCGGTTCTGATGATCGCTCTGATGCCGGTTCTGATGGTCGCTCTGATGGTAGCTCTGATGGTTTCTCTGATGGCCGCTCTGATGGTCGCTCTGATGGTCGCTCTGATGGCCTCTCTGATGCCGGTTCTGATGGTCGCTCTGATGCCGGTTCTGATGGTCGCTCTGATGGCCGCTCTGATGGTCGCTCTGATGCCGGTTCTGATGATCGCTCTGATGCCGGTTCTGATGGTCTCTCTGATGCCCGTTCTGATGGTCGCTCTGATGCCGGTTCTGATGGTCGCTCTGATGCCGGTTCTGATGGCCTCTCTGATGCCGGTTCTGATGATCTCTCTGATGCCAGTTCTGAAGGCCGCTCTGTCGCCGGTTCTGATGGCAGCTCTGATGCCGGTTCTGATGGTCGCTCTGATGGCCACTCTGATGCCGGTACTGATGATCGCTCTGATGCCGGTTCTGATGGCCCCTCTGATGCTGGTTTTGATGGCCTCTCTGATGCCGGTTCTGATGGTCGCTCTGATGCCGGTTCTGATGGCCGCTCTGATGGCCGCTCTGATGCCGGTTCTGATGATCGCTCTGATGCCGGTTCTGATGGCTGCTCTGATGCCGGTTCTGATGCTGGTTCTGATGCCGATTCTGATGGTCGCTCTGATGCCGGTTCTGATGATCGCTCTGATGCCGGTTCTGATGGCCGCTCTGATGCCGGTTCTGATGCCGGTTCTGATGGTCGCTCTGATGCCTGTTCTGATGGCCGCTCTGATGCCGGTTCTGATGGCCGCTCTGATGCCTGTTCTGATGGTCGCTCTGATGCCGGTTCTGATGGCCGCTCTGATGCCGGTTCTGATGGTTGCTCTGATGCCGGTTCTCGTCGCTCTGATGCCGGTTCTGATGGTCGCTCTGATGCCGGTTCTGATGGTCGCTCTGATGCCGGTTCTGATGGCCGCTCTGATGCCGG
Source organism: Phyllobates terribilis (assembly GCF_046119375.1). NCBI lineage: Eukaryota > Metazoa > Chordata > Amphibia > Anura > Dendrobatidae > Phyllobates > Phyllobates terribilis. The sequence goes on along the minus strand of NW_027362774.1, from coordinate 33,499,471 downwards.
TTCTGATGCCGGTTCTGATGGCCGCTCTGATGCCGGTTCTGATGGCCGCTCTGATGCCGGTTCTGATGATCGCTCTGATGCCAGTTCTGATGTTCGCTCTGATGCCGGTTCTGATGGCCGCTCTGATGCCGGTTCTGATGGCCGCTCTGATGCCGGTTCTGATGCCGGTTCTGATGGTCGCTCTGATGCCGGTTCTGATGATCGCTCTGATGCCTGTTCTGATGATCGCTCTGATGCCGGTTCTGATGGTCGCTCTGATGCCGGTTCTGATGGTCGCTCTGATGGCCGCTCTGATGCCGGTTCTGATGGCCAGTTCTGACGCCGGTTCTGATGGCCGCTCTGATGCCGGTTCTGATGTTCGCTCTGATGCCGGTTCTGATGGCCACTCTGATGCCGGTCCTGATGGCCGCTCTGATGCCGGTTCTGATGGCCGCTCTGATGCCGGTTCTGATGGCCGCTCTGATGCCGGTTCTGATGGCCGCTCTGATGCCGGTTCTGATGATCGCTCTGATGCCGGTTCTGATGCCGGTTCTAATGGCCGCTCTGATGCCAGTTCTGATGGTCGCTCTGATGATCGCTCTGATGCCGGTTCTGATGCCGGTTCTGGTGGCCGCTCTGATGCCGGTTCTGATGGCCGCTCTGATGCCTGTTCTGATGATCGCTCTGATGCCCGTTCTGATGACGGTTCTGATGGTCGCTCTGATGCCAGTTCTGATGGCCGCTCTGATGCCGGTTCTGATGGCCGCTCTGATGCCGGTTCTGATGCCGGTTCTGATGCCGGTTCTGATGGCCGCTCTGATGCCGGTTCTGTTGGCCGCTCTGATGCCGGTTCTGATGGCCGCTCTGATGCCGGTTCTGATGGTCGCTCTGATGCCGGTTCTGATGGTCGCTCTGATGCCTGTTCTGATGATCGCTCTGATGCCGGTTCTGATGGCCGCTGTGATGCCGGTTCTGATGGCCGCTGTGATGCCGGTTCTGATGGTCGCTGTGATGCCGGTTCTGATAGTCGCTGTGATGCCAGTACTGATGGCCGCTCTGATTCCGGTTGTGATGGCCGCTCTGATGCCGGTTCTGATGGTCGCTCTGATGCCGGTTTTGATGATCGCTCTGATGCTAGTTCTGATGGCCGCTCTTATGCCTGTTCTGATGGTCGCTCTGATGCCGGCTGTGATGACGGTTCTGATGGTCGCTCTGATGCCGGTTCTGATGGTCGCTCTGATGGCCGCTCTGATGGTCGCTCTGATGCCGGTTCTGATGATCGCTCTGATGCCGGTTCTGATGGTCTCTCTGATGCCCGTTCTGATGGTCGCTCTGATGCCGGTTCTGATGGTTGCTCTGATGCCGGTTCTGATGGCCTCTCTGATGGCCTCTCTGATGCCGGTTCTGATGATCTCTCTGATGCCGGTTCTGATGACCGCTCTGTCGCCGGTTCTGATGGCAGCTCTGATGCCGGTTCTGATGGTCGCTCTGATGGCCACTCTGATGCCGGTACTGATGATCGCTCTGATGCCGGTTCTGATGGCCACTCTGATGCTGGTTTTGATGGCCGCTCTGATGCCGGTTCTGATGGTCGCTCTGATGCCGGTTCTGATGGCCGCTCTGATGGCCGCTCTGATGCCGGTTCTGATGATCGCTCTGATGCCGGTTCTGATGCCGGTTCTGATGCCGGTTCTGATGCTGGTTCTGATGCCGATTCTGATGGTCGCTCTGATGCCGGTTCTGATGATCGCTCTGATGCCGGTTCTGATGGCCGCTCTGATGCCGGTTCTGATGCTGGTTCTAATGCCGGTTCTGATGGTCGCTCTGATGCCTGTTCTGATGGCCGCTCTGATGCCGGTTCTGATGGCCGCTCTGATGCCTGTTCTGATGGTCGCTCTGATGCCGGTTCTGATGGCCGCTCTGATGCCGGTTCTGATGGTCGCTCTGATGCCGGTTCTCGTCGCTCTGATGCCGGTTCTGATGGTCGCTCTGATGCCGGTTCTGATGGTCGCTCTGATGCCTGTTCTGATGGCCGCTCTGATGCCGGTTCTGATGCCGGTTCTGATGGCCGCTCTGATGCCGGTTCTGATGGCCGCTCTGATGCCGGTTCTGATGAGCGCTCTGATGCCGGTTCTGATGTTCGCTCTGATGCCGGTTCTGATGGCCGCTCTGATGCCGGTTCTGATGGCCGCTCTGATGCCGGTTCTGATGGTCGCTCTGATGCCGGTTCTGATGATCGCTCTGATGCCTGTTCTGATGATCGCTCTGATGCCGGTTCTGATGGTCGCTCTGATGCCGGTTCTGATTGTCGCTCTGATGGCCGCTCTGATGCCGGTTCTGATGGCCAGTTCTGATGCCGGTTCTGATGGCCGCTCTGATGCCGGTTCTGATGATCGCTCTGATGCCGGTTCTGATGGCCACTCTGATGCCGGTCCTGATGGTCGCTCTGATGCCGGTTCTGATGGCCGCTCTGATGCCGGTTCTGATGGCCGCTCTGATGCCGGTTCTGATGATCGCTCTGATGCCGGTTCTGATGCCGGTTCTAATGGCCGCTCTGATGCCAGTTCTGATGGTCGCTCTGATGATCGCTCTGATGCCGGTTCTGATGCCGGTTCTGGTGGCCGCTCTGATTCCGGTTCTGATGGCCGCTCTGATGCCTGTTCTGATGATCGCTCTGATGCCCGTTCTGATGACGGTTCTGATGGTCGCTCTGATGCCGGTTCTGATGGCCGCTCTGATGCCGGTTCTGATGGCCGCTCTGATGCCGGTTCTGATGGCCGCTCTGATGCCGGTTCTGATGGCCGCTCTGATGCCGGTTCTGATGGCCGCTCTGATGCCTGTTCTGATGATCGCTCTGATGCCGGTTCTGATGGCCGCTCTTATGCCGGTTCTGATGGCCGCTCTTATGCCGGTTCTGATGGCCGCTGTGATGCCAGTTCTGATGGTCGCTGTGATGCCGGTTCTGATGGTCGCTGTGATGCCGGTTCTGATAGTCGCTGTGATGCCAGTTCTGATGGCCGCTCTGATTCCGGTTGTGATGGCCGCTCTGATGCCGGTTCTGATGGTCGCTTTGATGCCGGTTCTGATGATCGCTCTGATGCCGGTTCTGATGATCGCTCTGATGCCGGTTTTGATGATCGCTCTGATGCTAGTTCTGATGGCCGCTCTTATGCCTGTTCTGATGGTCGCTCTGATGCCGGCTCTGATGACGGTTCTGATGGTCGCTCTGATAACGGTTCTGATGGTCGCTCTGATGCCGGTTCTGATGGTCGCTCTGATGCCGGTTCTGATGGTCGCTCTGATGCCTGTTCTGATGGTCGCTCTGATGCCGGTTCTGATGGTCGCTCTGATGCCGGTTCTGATGGTCGCTCTGATGCCGGTTCTGATGGCCGCTCTGATGCCGGTTCTGATGGTCGCTCTGATGCCGGTTCTGATGGTCACTCTGATGCCGGTTCTGATGGTCGCTCTGATGCCTGTCCTGATGGTCGCTCTGATGCCGGTTCTGATGGTCGCTCTGATGCCGGTTCTGATGGTCGCTCTGATGCCGGTTCTGATGGCCGCTCTGATGCCGGTTCTGATGGTCGCTCTGATGCCGGTCCTGATGGTCGCTCTGATGCCGGTCCTGATGGTCGCTCTGATGCCGGTTCTGATGGCCGCTCTGATGCCGGTTCTGATGGCCGCTCTGATGCCGGTTCTGATGGTCGCTCTGATGCCGGTTCTGATGGTCGCTCTGATGCCATTTCTAATGGTCGCTCTGATGCTAGTTCTGATGGTCGCTCTGATGCCGGTCCTGATGGTCGCTCTGATGCCGGTTCTGATGGCCGCTCTGATGCCGGTTCTGATGGCCGCTCTGATGCCGGTTCTGATGGTCGCTCTGATGCCGGTTCTGATGGTCGCTCTGATGCCATTTCTAATGGTCGCTCTGATGCTAGTTCTGATGGCACGGCGGCTCAATCGACTCCGTGATCAGCGAAGGACCGAGCAGAGGGACCAGGTGCCACTCTGGGACCGACCTTGTATGAGAGCAGGTGACTCCCTCGGGTCAGAAGGCAGGAACTGACCGGTACAGCAGATGAGCACGGCAGGCAGGCTGACGGGTGGTCCAGGTAGTCAGGCAGGCTGATTCGGTTGATAGCCAGACATGTGCTCCGGGTAGGCAAGCTGGCGTGCACAACAGTTAACAGGCAGGTGCTTCCAGGTCAGCAGGCAAGCGGGCATGGCAGGTAACAGGCATGTGCTTCCAGGTAAGCAGGCTGGCGGGAACAACAGGTAACAGGCAGGTGCTTCCAGGTGTGCAGGCTGGCGGGCACAACAGGTAACAGGCAGGTGCTTCCAGGTAAGCAGGCTGGTGGGTACGGCAGGTAACTGGCGGGTGCTTCCAGGTAAGCAGGTGGGCAGAACCCATAGACAGACTGGCGGACTGGACTGGAGGCAGACTGTCGGGCTGGATAGTAGTCAGACTGGCAGACTGGACTGTAGAACAGGCTGGCAGACAGCACTGACTTGCAGAGGACCTGAGGGCTTGAAGCAAAGTAAGTATCACAAAGCAACAACCTTGCACGGGCACCTCCATATTGGAGGAGGTGTCTTTTATAGAGAAAGTCCTCCAGCCATTGGCCGGGGACTTTTTAGGACGGCGTGCACGGCTCCTTTAAGAGGGAGGGAGCGCGCGCGCCCTAAGTACATGGCCAAGGAAGCTGCGTGCACCAGCAGCCGCAGCAGGGAGGACGGAAGATGCTGGAGCAGAACCGCGGCGGTAAGGGGGATGGCGTCTCTGCCTGGCAGGGGGCAGAGACACCGATGCTGCAGTACCCCCCCCTTTACGCCCCCCCTTTTTTAGGCCAGCAAGAAATTCTTTAAGAAGAAGAGGGGCATGGATGTTCTCCCTGGGTTCCCAAGACCTCTCCTCCGGTCCAAACCCCTTCCAATCCACCAGAAAAAAGGTTTTTCCTCCTACCCTTTTGGTGGCCAAAATGTTCTCTACCTCATAGACGTCCTCAGCGGAAACTGGAGCTGGAGTGGTAACTGGATTGTCAGAAAAAGAATTAAGAACAACTGGTTTGAGGAGAGATACATGGAAGGAGTTGGGAATCCGTAAGGTGGCTGGGAGTTTTAGCTTGTAAGCCACGGGATTGATTTGCTTGAGAACCTCAAACGGGCCAATGAACCGCGGACCCAACTTATAAGATGGTATTTTGAGCCGAACATGTTTGGACGAGAGCCAGACCCTATCTCCCGGACGGAATTGAGACGGATCCAGACGTCTCTTATCAGCATGCTTCTTCATCCGCTCGGAGGACTGAAGAAGTGCGGATCTAGTGTCTTCCCAAATAGTAGAAAATTCGCTGACCAGAGACTCCACGGCAGGGTTGTCCACAGAAGCGGAGACGGGAAACGGAATCTGGGGGTGTTGTCCGTAGATCACAAAGAACGGGGATTTTGAAGAAGACTTCATCTCATGGTTGTTACAGGAGAACTCGGCCCATGGTAGGAGCTCCACCCAATCGATATGGTGAGCATTGACGAAATGCCGGAGAAAGCTGGTAAGGACCTGGTTGATACGTTCCACTTGACCATTGGACTGAGGATGATAAGCAGAGGAAAAATCCAGGGTGACATCCAGCAGCTTACAAGTAGGTCTCCAGAAGCGTGAAGTGAACTGGACCCCGCGATCAGACACAATGTGGAGGGGTAGGCCGTGGAGACGAAAGATGTGATGGATGAAGCCCTTAGCCAGCACAGATGCGGACGGGAGACCAGGCAGAGGGATGAAGTGGGCCATATTAGAAAAGCGGTCAGTGACCACCCAAATTACGGTACAACCGGCAGAAACAGAGAGATCCGTAATAAAGTCATAGCAATGTGTTGCCACGGAGCGGAAGGCACGGGTAGAGGCAGGAGACGGCCGGCGGGAAGATGCCTGGGAACTTTGTTACTGGCACAGGAGGAACAAGCCGTGACGAAATCCGTAACATCCTTGCATAGAGAAGGCCACCAGTAATGCCAGGCGATGATCAGGAAGGTTTTCCTGTGGCCTGCATGGCCGGCTAGTTTGGATGAATGACCCCAGAGAAGAACCTTCTTACTATCCGGAAAAGCTACAAAAGTCTTACCGGGTGGAAGACGAGACAGGTCAAACGGGGCCACAGTCATTACACTGGAGGGGTCGATGATATGCAGAGGCTCCTCCTCTTGGTCGGAGGACAGGAATGAGCGGGAAAGATCGTTGGCTTTAACGTTCTTGTCCGCAGGGCAGTAATGTAGAGTAAAGCAGAATTGGGCAAAGAACAGAGACCACCGAGCCTGACGCGGATTGAGTCTCTGGGCGTTTTGTAAATAAGCCAGGTTTTTGTGATCTGTGTAGAGCCCCTTCCAGCAGGTAGCGCCACTCCTCCGGCGCCAATTTGATGGCAAGCAGCTCACGATCTCCTATGGAGTAGTGCTCGGATGAGGAGAAGAGCTTGGAGAAGAAGCCGCAGGTTACCATTCTCCCGGACGGGAATTTCTGGGTGAGCACCGCTCCGTCTCCGGAGGAGGAAGCATCAACCTCCAGGAAGAACTGCTTGTTGCAATCTGGACGGTGCAGCACAGGGGCGGAGGAAAAAGCTTGTTTTAGGGAGACGAAGGCCTCCTCCGCTTCGGAAGTCCATTCCTTGGGATTTTCTCCCTTACGGGTGAGCGCGGAGATGGGAGCGGTCCGGGAGGAGAACTGAGGGATGAGGCGGTAATAATTTGCGAAGCCCAGGAATCGCTGAATCGCCATTCAACCCCTCTGGTCGGGTCCATTTTAAGACGGCAGAAACCTTCTCGGGGTCCATCCGAAGACCAGTCTTGGAGATAATATATCCCAGGAACGGAAGAGAAGTCTGCTCGAAGAGACATTTCTCAAATTTTGCGTAGAGACGATTCTGCCGGAGCCTTAGCAGAACCTGACGAACATTCCTCCGGTGTGTGGGCAGATTCGGAGAGAAGACCAAGATATCGCCAAGGTACACCACTATGCAAGAATACAAGAGATCACGGAAGATGTCGTTAACCAGCTCCTGGAAGACGGCTAGGGCATTACAGAGACGAAAGGGCATCACGCGGTATTCATAGTGACCGTCCCGGGTGTTGAATGCCGTCTTCAACTCGTCTCCCTGGCGGATCCGGACCAAATTGTACGCCCCACGAAGATCGAGCTTGGTGAAGACCCTCGCGCCTTTAAGGCGGTCGAACAACTCCGAGATGAGAGGCAGGGGGTTCTTATTCTTGATGGTAATCTGGTTAAGACCCCTGTAGTCGATACACAGCCGTAGCGAGCCGTCTTTCTTTTTAATGAAGAAGAATCCTGCTCCAGCCGGGGAAGTAGTTTTCTGAATGAATCCCCTAGCAAGATTCTCCTCAATGTACTCACACATGGCCCGGGTCTCAGCCAGCGACAAGGGGTAGATACGCCCGCGGGGAGGAGAAGCTCCGGGTAGCAGGTCGATAGGGTAATCATACGGCTCCCAGCGGCTCTGGAATCCAGGTGGGCAGTCTCAAAGAAGCGGGTCTCACCACTGGAAATAGAAACGGATAGAGTCAAGGACGAAGAGCATTTACTCTTGCCTAGGACGACCTCTCCGAGCGGTCCTAGAGACTAGAGTTTCCCGGCTTCACTGGACAGGAACGGATCAGATGCTCCTTACTGCCACAGTAGAAGCAGCTCCCCTCGGCTCGGCTCGTCTCTTGGCGAGACTTGACCATCTTGTCAATCTGCATGGGTTCAGGCAAGCGTGCCCGGGGAATTGCTTGTTGGGAGGCAGGTTTTTGGAATACAGGAGCGAGACAAGGAAATCTTCTCTCCCAGGTAGTCTCCTTAGCTCGTTCAAAGAAACGGATGTCAATCTGGGTAGCTAGTGACACCAGGTCGTCCAGGGTGGAAGGAATGTCCCGACGGGCTAGCTCGTCCGGAAAGACCCTCCCAGAAGGTGGACACCAGTGCCTCGTTGTTCCAGGCAAGCTCAGAAGCGAGGGTACGGAACTGTATGGCATACTGGCCCATGGTGAGCCTCCCTTGGCGGAGACGGAGAAGAGAGGAGGCAGTAGAAGTCTTTCGACCGGGCTCATCGAAGACCTTCCGGAAGGCAGTGAGGAAAGCCGGAAGATTGGACACCAGGGGATCCCCTCTCTCCCATAGAGGGTTTAGCCATGCCAATGTTTCCCCGGGGAGGTGAGACATGATGAACGCCACCTTGGCCCGGTCGGAGGGAAACTGATGTGCCAGGAGTTCAAAGTGCAGCGCGCACTGGTTTAGAAAACTCCGACATAAGACGGGGTCACCACAAAAACGTGGTTGCGCAGAGTGCCGGGGTCCAGATCCGGGTGCCATGGCGCCAGTAGGTTGAGGTGCTGCCGGAGCGGGTACCGCTCGGCTAGAGACAGATACGGACGGAGTGGGCAGCGTGTCCAGGCTAGAATTGACAGTCCGCAGAAAGGACAGGATAGTCTCCTGTTAGGATCTCTGACGTGAGACCTCCTGGTACAAGTCAGAGAGAGACGGAGCCTGGGGGCCACTGGGTTCCATGGCCCGTGCAAACTGTTACGGATCCGGGTGGTGGAACCTCTATGCTCCGGTGCAAAGAGGGACCAGAGGGGCGTGACTAAAGCTGCTCAATCGACTCCGTTAACCAGGGAGGGACCGAGCAGAGGGACCAGGTGCCACTCTGAGGCCGACCTTGTATGAGAGCAGGTGACTCGCACGGGTCAGAAGGCAGGAACTGACTGGTACAGCGGATGAGCACGGCAGGCAGGCTGACGGGTGGTCCGGGTAGACAAGCAGGCTGATTTGGCTGATAGCCAGACCAGTGCTCTGGGTAGGCAAGCTGGCGGGCACAACAGGTAACAGGCAGGTGCTTCCAGGTAAGCAGGCTGGCGGACACGGCAGGTAACAGGCAGGTACTTCCAGGTAAGCAGGCTGGCGGGCACGTCAGGTAACAGGCAGGTGCTTCCAGGTAAGCAGGCGGGCAGAGCCCATAGACAGACTGGCTTACTGGACTGTAGGCAGACTATCGGGCTGGATAGTAGTCAGACTGCGGACTGGACTGAAGATCAGACTGGAGGACTGGACTGACTTGCAGAGGACCTGAGGGCTGAAGCAAAGTAAGTATAACAGAGCAACAACCTTGCATGGGCACCTCCATATTGGAGGAGGTGCCTTTTATAGAGAAAGTCCTCCGGCCATTGGCTGGGGACTTTCTAGGACAGCGCGCGCGGCCCGCTTTAAAAGGGAAGGAGCGCACGCACGCCCTAAGCACAGAGCCAGGGAAGCTGTGTGCACCAGCAGCAGCTGCAGGGAGGCCGGAAGACACCGGAGCAGGACCGCAGCGGTAAGGGGGGTGGCGTCTCTGCCTGGCAGGGGGCAGAGACACCGATGCTACACAGGATCGTCTGTGAATCTATGTAGATCGCTGGATCGTCTGAAACTATAGATCACTGGATCATCTGTGAATCACTGAATTGTCTGAATCTATAGATCGCGGGATTATCTGTGAATCACTGGATCATCTGAATCTATAGATTGCTTGATCATCTGTGAATCTATGTAGATCGCAGGATCATCTGTGAATCTACAGTACAGACCAAAAGTTTGGACACACCTCATTTAAAGATTTTTCTGTATTTTCATGACTTTGAAAATTGTACATTCACACTGAAGGCATCAAAACTATGAATTACCACATGTGGAATTATATACTTAACAAAAAAGTGTGAAACAACTGAAAATATGTCTTATATTCTAGGTTCTTCAAAGTAGCCACCTTTTACTTTGATGACCGCTTTGCACACTCTTGGCATTCTCTTGATGAGCTTCAAGAGGTAGTCACCGGAAATGGTTTTCTCTTCACAGGTGTGCCCTGTCAGGTTTAATAAGTGGGATTTCTTGCCTTATAAATGGGGTTGGGACCATCAGTTGTGTTGTGCAGAAGTCTGGTGGATACACAGCTGATAGTCCTACTGAATAGACTGTTAGAATTTGTATTATGGCAAGAAAAAAGCAGCTAAGTAAGGAAAAACGAGTGGCCATCATTACTTTAAGAAATGAAGGTCAGTCAGTCCGAAAAATTGGGCAAACTTTGAAAGTGTCCCCAAGTGCAGTTGCAAAAACCATCAAGCGCTACAAAGAAACTGGCTCACATGAGGACCGCCCCAGGAAAGGAAGACCAAGAGTCACCTCTGCTTCTGAGGATAAGTTTATCCGAGTCACCAGCCTCAGAAATCGCAGGTTAACAGCAGCTCAGATTAGAGACCAGGTCAATGCCACACAGAGTTCTAGCAGCAGACACATCTCTACAACAACTGTTAAGAGGAGACTTTGTGCAGCAGGCCTTCATGGTAAAATAGCTGCTAGGAAACCACTGCTAAGGACAGGCAACAAGCAGAAGAGACTTGTTTGGGCTAAAGAACACAAGTAATGGACATTAGACCAGTGGAAATCTGTGCTTTGGTCTGATGAGTCCAAATTTGTGATCTTTGGTTCCAACCACCGTGTCTTTGTGCGACGCAGAAAAGGTGAACGGATGGACTCTACATGCCTGGTTCCCACCGTGAAGCATGGAGGAGGAGGTGTGATGGTGTGGGGGTGCTTTGCTGGTGACACTGTTGGGGATTTATTCAAAATTGAAGGCATACTGAACCAGCATGGCTACCACAGCATCTTGCAGCAGCATGCTATTCCATCCGGTTTGCGTTTCGTTTTTCAACAGGACAATGACCCCAAACACACCTCCAGGCTGTGTAAGGGCTATTTGACCAAGAAGGAGAGTGATGGGGGGGCTACGCCAGATGACCTGGCCTCCACAGTCACCAGACCTGAACCCAATCGAGATGGTTTGGGGTGAGCTGGACCGCAGAGTGAAGACAAAAGGGCCAACAAGTGCTAAGCATCTCTGGGAACTCCTTCAAGATTGTTGGAAGACTGATTGCTGAAGCTCATCAAGAGAATGCCAAGAGTGTGCAAAGCAGTCATCAAAGCAAAAGGTGGCTACTGTGAAGAAACTAGAATATAAGACATATTTTCAGTTGTTTCACACTTTTTTGTTAAGTATTAGTGTTGAGCGAGCATGCTAGACACTGCTCGGTACTCGCCCGAGCATCACGCTACTCGGGATGTTCGGCGAGCACCGAGCATTTCCGGGTTACTCGGGCGGGAGCTCGGGTCTCCGCCCTGCATGTTTGGCGCTCTTTACAGAGCCAATGAACATGCAGGGATTGCCAGCCAGTCACTGTAATGCCGCAGCCATGTTGTTTGTGGGCATTACAGTGATTGGCTGGCCGCACAGCGTCACCTCGAGTATTTAAAACCGGGCGCCGCCATCTTGGACACAGTCGCTCCGGATCAGACAGTGTAGGGACAGCGCTGCTGATTTAGGGAGAGATATAAACTGCGAAATAGTGTAGGGTCTGTAAAGGCTGCCAGATCAAACAAACAGTCCTCCTCAGGACAAATATCCATCCCAGATATCAGGCAGGCAGGCTGTATAGGAGACGCAGTGGTTATACCAGCAAACGCTGCATTACAGTCCTGTGTGCTGCTCCTGTTGCTGAAATTGCTGGACTTAGCTCCAGGTCTCAGGGGACAGGAAAAATCCTTTTTTTTTCATCTAAATACCCGTCTTATTAACCTTTTGGTGTCCGTCCCCCCCCAAAAAAAAGCGTGTCTCTGATTTTTCAGACACAAATATATCTGTTGAAAATAGTCTGGTGTAGGCCAGAGAAACAGAAGTGTGGTTTTGCACTTCCACGGTTGAAACCTCTGTATTATCCACTTTTGGGCCATTTGTATCTAAAAAAAAAAAACAGTTTGAGTGTGTCGCTCACTGTTCAGCCGCAAATCTATATATTTAAAAAAGTCTGGTATACCCCAGTAAACAATAACTGTGGTTTTGCCATCCCACGGTAAAAAATCTCTATTATTCAGGTTTTGGTATTTTTTACAAAAGAAAAACAGTAATAGTTTCTCCCTGATTGTTCAGATTGTTTAAAAGAGTCGGGTGTAGGCCAGAGAAATAGAACTGGGGTTTTCCTCTTCCACGGTTCTAATCTCCTTTTCATTACCCTTTTTCCATTGATAGTGCGAGTGTAAGCTATTTTACTTCCTTTACAATGGGCAAGGCGCGTGGCAAGGGACGTGGAAGTGGACGTTCTGGTGATGGTGCATGCAGAGGACGGGGCCGTGGCCAAGGTGAAAATGTGCCAAAACCAACAGCCACATCTTCTCGCTCCCACTTCTTGACCGAATTACTAGGGAAGCACAGAACAACACCGGTATTGAGAACTGATCAGTGTGAACAGGTTATTAATTGGATAGCAGATAATACTTCCAGTTACCTGGGCACCACCACCTCCGGTCTGTCTTCCACACGGTCAACTCTTAGTAGCCGTGAGTCTCGACCGCATACTCCTCCTCACCCTGATGCTCCTTCCTCCCACCGTGCCGAGTGTCGTCAGACAGCAATTGATCCCACACTTGGACACTCTGAAGAGCTGTTCACTGGTCCATTTCCATATTTGGGCCCCTCGCCTGATATGCTAGAAGTGGTGGAAGAGGAGATCCCATGTAGCGATGCCCAAATATTTGAACAGCCACGGCCACAGGAAGTCGACGCTGGCAATTTGTCACAAGAGGTGGACGATGACGAGACACAATTGCCAGGAAGTGAGGAGGAGCATCGTGGTGCGCAAGTGGAAGAGGAGGAGGTGGTGGATGATCTAGTAACTGACCCAACGTGGCAGGAGGACATGCAGAGTGAGGCCAGCAGCACACAGGGGGAGGGAGGCAGAGTACCCCAACAGGCAGGAAGAAGCAGTGTGGTGGCCGCAGACAGAAGGCGGGCAACCATTCCCGTAACACCAACACGAGGGACGTTGCCAGTACAAGCGGTAGGTCTTCCAGAATCTGGAATTTTTTTAAAGACTCTGCTGATAACCCCAAAAAGGCCATATGTTCCACCTGCCATGCCCGCATCAGCAGGGGTGACAAAACTACCAGCCTGATCACCACCAGCATGATCAGGCACATGGCAGTAAAGCACCCGACTTTGTGTTGCGAACCCCAGGGTCCACGACCAGTGTCAGCGGGTGTCACCACTGCTTCTTCCACTGTTGTGCGTGCAATAGAACCCCCTGTTGTGTGTGCAAGGCAATCCCCTGTCCATACTGCATGCAAAGATGCCCCCTCCTCTCAGTCTTCACTTGTTATGGCAGTTTCTCAAGAAACAGCATCCACGTCCACGTCCCACCGCAGCGTTCAATTGTCCATATCCCAGACCTTTGAACGAAAGCGTAAATTTGCAGCTAACGCCCCACAGGCCACAGTCCTAAATTCGCACATTTCACGACTGCTTGCGTTGGAAATGCTGCCTTTTAGGCTGGTGGAGACTGAATCCTTCCGTAATCTTATGGCGGTGGCCGTCCCTCGGTCCCCAGCCGACACTATTTTGCTCGGTGTGCCATCCCCGCACTACACAAGCACGTGTCCCAAAGCATCTGTCGTGCCCTCAACAACGCAGTTACTGGGAGAGTCCACCTGACAACGGACACGTGGACAAGTGCTTGTGGCCAGGGACGGTACATCTCCCTGACGGCACACTGGGTAAACATAGTGGAAGCCGGGACCCAGTCGGACCTTGGGACGGAACACGTCCTCCCCACACCGAGGATTGCGGGCCCTATGTCAGTCATAGTTGCCCCCACAGTGTATAGCTCCTGCGCATCCTCCTCCTCCTCCTCCTCCTAATGTTCAGCCTCCATCTCAGATATCACCACATCAGTTACAAGCTGGAAGCACTGCAGTACTGCCTCCGCCAAGCGGCAACAGGCTGTGCTGAAACTCATAAGCTTAGGTGATAAACCTCACACTGCTTGTGAATTGTGGACAGCTGTGAAAGAGCAGGCAGATCTGTGGCTGAGACCGCTGAACCTACATCCCGGCATGGTCGTGTGTGACAATGGCCGTAACCTGGTGGCGGCTCTGAGGCGAGGTGAGATCACACACGTACCATGCCTGGCTCATGTGCTTAACCTCGTGGTTCAGCAGTTTCTTAAATCATACCCCGAGTTGCCAGATCTGCTCGTGAAATTACGCCGCCTGTCAGCTCATTTTTGCAAGTCGGCTACAGCTTCCGCCGCCCTTGCTGTGTTGCAGCAGCGTTTGCAGCTTCCGGCACACCGACTGGTGTGTGATGTCCCCACACGTTGGAACTCTACCCTCCACATGTTGCAAAGGATTTGTGAGCAGAAGAGAGCAGTTGTAGAGTACCAGATGCAACAAGGCCGTCGATATTCAGGTCAGACTCCACACATAAGACCTCAGGAGTGGACATGGATGTCTGACATATGTACCATCCTGACAAACTTTGAGGAGGCCACCAAGATGGTGAGTGGCGATGACGCCATCATTAGTGTCAGCATCCCACTTGTCTGTCTTTTGCAACGCTCTCTGCAGAGAATTAAAGAGGAGGCATTGCAGCCAGAGTATGATGAGATGGATCAAGAAGCCGTAATGGGCGATTACACACAGCCCAGCCTCATCTCATCCCAACGTGCATTGGGGAACAATGAGGGAGAGAAGGAGGAGGAGGAAGAAGAACAGGAGCTGCTATCATGCGCTGTAGACGGTAGTACCTGTACAAGTGTCATACCGTCGGTTCAGCGTGGGTGGCCTGAGGACAGGGGGGAGGAGGAGGAGAGCATGGTCAGTCGTCATCTTGGTGAGGACACGGAAATCTTGCCCGTTACCAGTCTGGCACGCATGGCTGACTTTATGTTACGCTGCCTTAACCGTGACCCTCGCATTGTCAAAATGTTGGGTGACAGTCATTACTGGTTGGTGACACTTTTAGACCCCCGCTACAAGGAGAACTTTCACTCTCTTATTCCTGAGGTGGAGAGGTCTACAAAAATGGGGCAGTATCAGAAGGCCCTTGATGCAGAACTCTTAAAAAAATTCCCATCTGAACACGCTAGCGGCAGAAGTCACAGTTCGTTGCCCAACCAAGGCGTACAGGCGAGAGAGACGCAACTCCAATCCAACAGAGGCAGGGGAACACTGTCAACGTTCTGGGACAGATTTCTGACACCCGCCCAGCTTACAGGCCCTGAGGCGCGGGGTACTCTCACAAGGAGTGGAAAGTTTCAAAAGATGGTGAGGGAGTACCTTGCCGACCGTACGAGCGTCCTCCGTGATTCCTTTGTGCCTTTTAATTATTGGGTGTTATGCACACGCCCGGACTGACTGGCGTGTGCGTGTTTATGTAGTGATTCCACTGTGCCATGAACCGGAGAGTGCCTGGAGGGGCGTAACTAAGTATCTGCCCGATCCGACCAAGGTCGCACGACGGCATATGACGCCAGTGAACCAGGGAGGAACCGAGCAGAGGAACCAAGGTCTACTCCAGGTCAGACTCCGGACACGGCTGTTGACCCACACCGGGGAATACAGGAACAGGCAGACTAGAGCACAGGCTGGGTAGGGTCCAGTACAGACTAGGAGACAAATTCGAAACCGCAGACGCGGTAGACAGAGCTGAGCAAAGCGAAAACCGCAAACGCGGTGAACAGAGCTGAGCAAAGCGAAAACCGCAGACGCGGTGGACAGAGCTGAGCAAAGCGAAAACCGCAGACGCGGTGGACAGAGCTGAGCAAAGCGAAAACCGCAGACGCGGTGGACAGAGCTGAGCAAAGCGAAAACCGCAGACGCGGTGGACAGAGCTGAGCAAAGCGAAAACCGCAGACGCGGTGGACAGAGCTGAGCAAAGCGAAAACCGCTGGGTGTGGCATGCCCTTTGTTGAGCTGATTGGTATATATGTAGCTTACCACGGGCCTAGGTGGTCTGGAGTTGGGACCCGGTCCTATTTGTCTACCCTTTTATATGCATTACTTCAACTTTGATATACAGTAAGGTTTTTAATATAGGCAGTATAGGTACCGTCCCAATTTAGGGTCACCTTGCCGCTGGTGGGACGGCTTGTATACTTTTTTTGATCAAAAATAGTTCACTAAGTACCCTATATTTATTATGCAATTTTGCTTTACATTTATATATAATTATGGTAGGGTATGAGATATATTTTTGTCTTGCTTCTTTTTTGCTAGTGTGAACATGCCTCTGTTTCTTGTATGTCTGCCATCTTAGACCTCAGTTCACATTGTCTGGTTTTTTGACTTGTTTGCATTCTGTGCAATTTAAGGGTGTGGCATGCCCTTTGTTGAGCTGATTGGTATATATGTAGCTTACCACGGGCCTAGGTGGTCTGGAGTTGGGACCCGGTCCTATTTGTCTACCCTTTTATATGCATTACTTCAACTTTGATATACAGTAAGGTTTTTAATATAGGTAGTATAGGTACCGTCCCAATTTAGGGTCACCTTGCCGCTGGTGGGACGGCTTGTATACTTTTTTTGATCAAAAATAGTTCACTAAGTACCCTATATTTATTATGCAATTTTGCTTTACATTTATATATAATTATGGTAGGGTATGAGATATATTTTTGTCTTGCTTCTTTTTTACTTGCAGAGAAGTAGCGAGTGGACCACAAACTCACAAACGGAAGTACAGTGACAACGAGCAGGAGTTAGGTATGAGTACAGACTCTGCAGAAAAAGGAAAGGAACGGACATAGAGAAAAAAACAGATAAAAGATAGGAGAGAGTTCAGACTGGAACTGAGTGTACGGAGGAGACCGACACTACAGCGGGATACAGGAGCGGGTCTGGGAATACGGCCCCCAGAGACCCGGGACGAACAGGCAAGGAGCGTGTTCAGACTGGCCTGGAAATACAGCCTCCAGGAAGGCGGAACGAACAGGTAAGGAACGAGTACAGACTGCAGGTTAAGGTACACAGATCAGACACAGTACAGACATGGAAACAGATACTGCAAGACAGGTAACATAGACAGGACCTGGCATGTCAGAGACAAAAGCCAACTGACAGGGCAAGATGCTCAGGCGTGGGTTAATTGGAGCAGCTGTTTTAAATACCAGGAGACAGACAGCAATAGGCTGAGGACGCACAAGGGGTGTGCCTGCAGCAGGTACAAAAAGCAGGAAGTGATCGGGCGCCGCCCTTAAGCAGCAGAAACAGACACAAACAGACAGCATGGAGGGAAGCCAAAGAGACATTCTGGACTGGAGATCAAGTGCGCGCTCTTGCACAGTGGGAGATGGACCACTATGCAAGGACGCCGCCAGGTATGTTACAGTACCCCCCCCCCCCCTTTACGCCCCCTCTTCTTCAGGCCTGCCAGAATGTTCCGCAGGGAATTCGAGGGCCAATCCTTCACTTCAAGGAGATCACTTCCACTGTCCACTGGAGAAACTGGTCTCATCTGGTTAGCTAGGATGCTACCTCCTATCCAGCCATCCTCAGCAACAGACGAAAAGGGTGGAGTACCAGGAACAGCACACAGGGAAGTCTCTCTCCACTTATTATCAGGTAGCACCCCAGAGGGTTCAGTAGACAACTGGAAGTCCTCCGCCGGGTTGGAGGGGTGCAGAGACTCGGGGGTAACCTCTGCTTCGGGGTACATCTTGTCAAGCTCACAGGATGAAATGGGCGAGGTATCAGATACAAGGTGTAGAAAAGTCCCTGTTACCTTGTTATCTGGTGGTACCCAGGAGGATTCAGGAAACAACTGGGGATCCTCCGCCGGGTCGGAATAGTGCAGAGACTCGGGGGTAACCTCTGCTTCGGAGTACACTAGATCGGACTCGCTAGATGAAGCGGGCGAGGTATCAGGTACCGAGTATAGGAAAGTACCTGTCCATTCGTTATCAGGTAGCACCCCGAAGGGTTCAGGAGACAACTGGAGCTCCTCCGCCTGGTTGGAGGGGTGTAGAGACTCGGGGATAACCTCTGCTTCGGAGTACCCCGAAGGGTTCAGGAGACAACTGGAGCTCCTCCGCCTGGTTGGAGGGGTGTAGAGACTCGGGGATAACCTCTGCTTCGGAGTACACTAAGTCGGACTCACTGGAAGAAGCGGCCAAGGTAACAGGTACCGAGTATAGGAGAGTCTCAGTCCATTCGCTATCAGGTAGCACTCCTAAGGGTTCAGGAGACAACTGGAGGTCCTCCGCCTGGTCGGAGGGGTGTAGAGACTCGGGGATAACCTCTGCGTCGGAGTACACTAGGTCGGACTCACTGGAAGAAGTGGCCGAGGTAACAGGTACCGAGTATAGGAAAGTCTCAGTCCATTCGCTATCAGGTAGCACCCCGAAGGGTTCAGGAGACAACTGGAGGTCCTCCGCCTGGTCGGAGAGGTGTAGAGACTCGGGGATAACCTCTGCTTTGGAGTACACTAGGTCGGACTCACTGGAAGAAGCGGCCGAGGTAACAGGTACCGAATATAGGAAAGTCTCAGTCCATTCGCTATCAGGTAGCACCCCGAAGGGTTCAGGAAACAACTGGAGGTCCTCCGCCTGGTCGGAGGGGTGTAGAGACTCGGGGATAACCTCTGCTTTGGAGTACACTAGGTCGGACTCACTGGAAGAAGCGGCCGAGGTATCAGGTACCGAGTATAGGAGAGTCTCTATCCATTCGCTATCAGGTAGCACCCCAAAGGGTTCAGGAGACAACTGGAGGTCCTCCGCCTGGACGGAGGGGTGTAGAGACTCGGGGGTAACCTCTGCTTCGGAGTACACTAGGTCGGACTCACTGGAAGAAGCGGGCGAGGTACCGAGTATAGGAGAGTCTCTGTCCATTCGCTATCAGGTAGCACCCCGAAGGGTTCAGGAGACAACTGGAGGTCCTCCGCCAGGTCGGAGGGGTGAAGAGACTCATGGGTAACCTCTGCTTCAGAGTACACTAGGTCGGACTCACTGGATGAAGCAGCCGAGGTATCAGGTGCCGAGTATAGGAAAGTCTCTGTCCATTTGCTACCAGGTAGCACCCCGAAGGGTTCAGGAGACAACTGGAGATCCTCCGCCTGATCGGAGGGGTGTAGAGACTCAGGGGTAACCTCTGCTCCGGAGAACACTAGGTCGGACTCACTGGACGAAGCGGGCGAGGTATCAGGTGCAGGGTATAGGGAAGTCTCTCTCCAATTGTCCTCAAGTGGTATCCCGGGAGATTCAGGAGGCAACAGGGGGTCCTCCGGTGTGAATTCTGGGTGGGCAGCAGTCTCTTCGGGCAGGAGAACTGGTGCACTACCCACGCACATTACCCGTTGGGGCTTCTCCGGGATACAGGGAGATGAAACTTCAGTAGGGACTTCAAGGTTAGGGTCAGGAGGTCTCAGGGAGGACAGACCCTGGCGTGACGGCTTGCCTCTACGTCTAGCACCTCTGGACTGCCTCTTGAGGTTGGGAGAAGTATTCCGGAGAGTGTAGTCACCCTGTGAGGATTCTGGGTGGGCAGTAGTCTCATTGGGCTGGAGGACTATTGTGCTACCCACACACATTACCCATCGGGGCTGCTCCGGGATACTGGGAAGTGAAGCTTCAGCAGGAGCCTCCGGGTTAGGATCATCGAAGACCATTAGAAAGGCCACCAGGAAGGCCATTATGTCTAGGACGATAGGATCCTGTGCATCCCATAGGGGAATGATCCAATTCAAGGCATCACCCGCTAGGTAAGACATCATGAATCCCACCTTAACCCGATCTGTGGGAAAACATAGAGGGTAGAACTTGAAGTGTAGCATGCATTGCTCCACAAATGCACGACTCTGTCTTGGATCCCCATAGTAACGTGGCAGGATCCGCAGGAACGAAAGCTGATAGATCCATCTGGACGGGTGCGTATTTCGCCTGGAACTCAGCTAAGGAAAAAAAAAAAAAATTATTTATTTTTAATGCACGTATTCGCTGGAAAACATCTCAGAGAGCGAAGGCCGTGGGGCTCAACGGGAACCATGGCCTGAGCATGCTGTTATGCACACGCCCGGACTGACTGGCGTGTGCGTGTTTATGTAGTGATTCCACTGTGCCATGAACCGGAGAGTGCCTGGAGGGGCGTAACTAAGTATCTGCCCGATCCGACCAAGGTCGCACGACGGCATACGACGCCAGTGCACCAGGGAGGAACCGAGCAGAGGAACCAGGGTCTACTCCAGGTCAGACTCCGGACACGGCTGTTGACCCACACCGGGGAATACAGGAACAGGCAGACTAGAGCACAGGCTGGGTAGGGTCCAGTACAGACTAGGAGACAAATTCAAAACCGCAGACGCGGTAGACAGAGCTGAGCAAAGTGAAAACCGCAAACGCAGTGCACAGAGCTGAGCAAAGTGAAAACCGCAGACGCGGTGGACAGAGCTGAGCAAAGCGAAAACCGCAGACGCGGTGGACAGAGCTGAGCAAAGCGAAAACCGCAGACGCGGCGGACAGAGCTGAGCAAAGCGAAAACCGCAGACGCGGCGGACAGAGCTGAGCAAAGCGAAAACCGCAGACGCGGCGGACAGAGCTGAGCAAAGCGAAAACCGCAGACGCGGTGGACAGAGCTGAGCAAAGCGAAAACCGCAGAAGCGGTGGACAGAGCTGAGCAAAGCGAAAACCGCAGACGCGGTGGACAGAGCTGAGCAAAGCGAAAACCTCAGACGCGGTGGACAAGACTCTGTTCACACAGAACAGACTAGAAGGGAAAGGCAGAACCAGATACCCACAGGGTACTTGCAGAGAAGTAGCGAGTGGACCACAAACTCACAAACGGAAGTACAGTGACAACGAGCAGGAGTTAGGTACGAGTACAGACTCTGCAGAAAAAGGAAAGGAACGGACATAGAGAAAAAAACAGGTAAAAGATAGGAGAGAGTTCAGACTGGAACTGAGTGTACGGAGGAGACCGACACTACAGCGGGATACAGGAGTGGGACTGGGAATACGGCCCCCAGAGAGGCGGGACGAAAAGGCGAGGAGCGTGTTCAGACTGGCCTGGAAATACAGCCTCTAGGAAGGCGGAACGAACAGGCAAGGAACGAGTACAGACTGCAGGTTAAGGTACACAGATAGGACACAGTACAGACATGGAAACAGATACTGCAAGACAGGTAACATAGACAGGACCTGGCATGTCAGAGACAAAAGCCAACTGACAGGGCAAGATGCTCAGGCGTGGGTTAATTGGAGCAGCTGTTTTAAATACCAGGAGACAGACAGCAATAGGCTGAGGACGCACAAGGGGTGTGCCTGCAGCAGGTACAAAAAGCAGGAAGTGATCGGGCGCCGCCCTTAAGCAGCAGAAACAGACACAAACAGACAGCATGGAGGGAAGCCAAAGAGACATTCTGGACTGGAGATCAAGTGCGCGCTCTTGCACAGTGGGAGATGGACCACTATGCAAGGACGCCGCCAGGTATGTTACAGTACCCCCCCCTTTACGCCCCCTCTTCTTCAGGCCTGCCAGAATGTTCCGCAGGGAATTCGAGGGCCAATCCTTCACTTCAAGGAGATCACTTCCACTGTCCACTGGAGAAACTGGTCTCATCTGGGTAGCTAGGATGCTACCTCCTATCCAGCCATCCTCAGCAACAGACGAAACAGGTGGAGTACCAGGAACAGCACACAGGGAAGTCTCTCTCCACTTATTATCAGGTAGCACCCCAGAGGGTTCAGGAGACAACTGGAAGTCCTCCGCCGGGTTGGAGGGGTGCAGAGACTCGGGGGTAACCTCTGCTTCGGGGTACATCTTGTCAAGCTCACAGGATGAAATGGGCGAGGTATCAGATACAAGGTGTAGAAAAGTCCCTGTTACCTTGTTATCTGGTGGTACCCAGGAGGATTCAGGAAACAACTGGGGATCCTCCGCCGGGTCGGAATAGTGCAGAGACTCGGGGGTAACCTCTGCTTCGGAGTACACTAGATCGGACTCGCTAGATGAAGCGGGCGAGGTATCAGGTACCGAGTATAGGAAAGTACCTGTCCATTCGTTATCAGGTAGCACCCCGAAGGGTTCAGGAGATAACTGGAGCTCCTCCGCCTGGTCGGAGAGGTGTAGAGACTCGGGGATAACCTCTGCTTTGGAGTACACTAGGTCGGACTCACTGGAAGAAGCGGCCGAGGTAACAGGTACCGAGTATAGGAGAGTCTCAGTCCATTCGCTATCAGGTAGCACCCCGAAGGGTTCAGGAAACAACTGGAGGTCCTCCGCCTGGTCGGAGGGGTGTAGAGACTCGGGGATAACCTCTGCTTTGGAGTACACTAGGTCGGACTCACTGGAAGAAGCGGCCGAGGTATCAGGTACCGAGTATAGGAGAGTCTCTGTCCATTCGCTATCAGGTACCACCCCAAAGGGTTCAGGAGACAACTGGAGGTCCTCCGCCTGGTCGGAGGGGTGTAGAGACTCGGGGGTAACCTCTGCTTCGGAGTACACTAGGTCGGACTCACTGGAAGAAGCGGGCGAGGTATCAGGTACCGAGTATAGGAGAGTCTCTGTCCATTCGCTATCAGGTAGCACCCCGAAGGGTTCAGGAGACAACTGGAGGTCCTCCGCCAGGTCGGAGGGGTGAAGAGACTCATGGGTAACCTCTGCTTCAGAGTACACTAGGTCGGACTCACTGGATGAAGCAGCCGAGGTATCAGGTACCGAGTATAGGAAAGTCTCTGTCCATTTGCTACCAGGTAGCACCCCGAAGGGTTCAGGAGACAACTGGAGATCCTCCTCCTGATCGGAGGGGTGTAGAGACTCAGGGGTAACCTCTGCTTCGGAGAACACTAGGTCGGACTCACTGGACGAAGCGGGCGAGGTATCAGGTGCAGGGTATAGGGAAGTCTCTCTCCAATTGTCCTCAAGTGGTATCCCGGGAGATTCAGGAGGCAACAGGGGGTCCTCCAGTGTGAATTCTGGGTGGGCAGCAGTCTCTTCGGGCAGGAGAACTGGTGCACTACCCACGCACATTACCCGTTGGGGCTTCTCCAGGATACAGGGAGATGAAGCTTCAGTAGGGACTTCAAGGTTAGGGTCAGGAGGTCTCAGGGAGGACAGACCCTGGCGTGACGGCTTGCCTCTACGTCTAGCACGTCTGGACTGCCTCTTGAGGTTGGGAGAAGTATTCCGGAGAGTGTAGTCACCCTGTGAGGATTCTGGGTGGGCAGTAGTCTCATTGAGCTGGAGGACTATTGCGCTACCCACACACATTACCCATCGGGGCTGCTCCGGGATACTGGGAAGTGAAGCTTCAGCAGGAGCCTCCGGGTTAGGATCATCGAAGACCATTAGAAAGGCCACCAGGAAGGCAATTATGTCTAGGACGATAGGATCCTGTGCATCCCATAGGGGAATGATCCAATTCAAGGCATCACCCGCTAGGTAAGACATCATGAATCCCACCTTAACCCGATCTGTGGGAAAACATAGAGGGTAGAACTTGAAGTGTAGCATGCATTGCTCCACAAATGCACGACTCTGTCTTGGATCCCCATAGTAACGTGGCGGATCCGCAGGAACGAAAGCTGATAGATCCATCTGGACGGGTGCGTAATTCGCCTGGAACTCAGCTAAGGAAAAAAAAAAAATTTATTTATTTTTAATGCACGTATTCGCTGGAAAACATCTCAGAGAGCGAAGGCCGTGGGGCTCAACGGGAACCATGGCCTGAGCATGCTGTTATGCACACGCCCGGACTGACTGGCGTGTGCGTGTTTATGTAGTGATTCCACTGTGCCATGAACCGGAGAGTGCCTGGAGGGGCGTAACTAAGTATCTGCCCGATCCGACCAAGGTCGCACGACGGCATACGACGCCAGTGCACCAGGGAGGAACCGAGCAGAGGAACCAGGGTCTACTCCAGGTCAGACTCCGGACACAGCTGTTGACCCACACCGGGGAATACAGGAACAGGCAGACTAGAGCACAGGCTGGGTAGGGTCCAGTACAGACTAGGAGACAAATTCAAAACCGCAGACGCGGTAGACAGAGCTGAGCAAAGCGAAAACCGCAAATGCGGTGGACAGAGCTGAGCAAAGCGAAAACCGCAGACGCGGTGCACAGAGCTGAGCAAAGCGAAAACCGCAGACGCGGTGGACAGAGCTGAGCAAAGCGAAAACCGCAGACGCGGTGGACAGAGCTGAGCAAAGCAAAAACCGCAGACGCGGTGGACAGAGCTGAGCAAAGCGTAAACCGCAGACGCGGCGGACAGAGCTGAGCAAAGCGAAAAACGCAGACGCGGCGGACAGAGCTGAGCAAAGCGAAAACCGCAGATGCGGTGGACAGAGCTGAGCAAAGCGAAAACCGCAGACGCGGTGGACAGAGCTGAGCAAAGCAAAAACCGCAGACGTGGTGGACAGAGCTGAGCAAAGCAAAAACCGCAGACGCGGTGGACAAGGCTATGTTCACACAGAACAGACTAGAAGGGAAAGGCAGAACCAGATACCCACAGGGTACTTGCAGAGAAGTAGCGAGTGGACCACAAACTCACAAACGGAAGTACAGTGACAACGAGCAGGAGTTAGGTATGAGTACAGACTCTGCAGAAAAAGGAAAGGAACGGACATAGAGAAAAAAACAGGTAAAAGATAGGAGAGAGTTCAGACTGGAACTGAGTGTACGGAGGAGACCGACACTACAGCGGGATACAGGAGCGGGTCTGGGAATACGGCCCCCAGAGAGGCGGGACGAACAGGCAAGGAGCGTGTTCAGACTGGCCTGGAAATACAGCCTCCAGGAAGGCGGAACGAACAGGTAAGGAACGAGTACAGACTGCAGGTTAAGGTACACAGATCGGACACAGTACAGACATGGAAACAGATACTGCAAGACAGGTAACATAGACAGGACCTGGCATGTCAGAGACAAAAGCCAACTGACAGGGCAAGATGCTCAGGCGTGGGTTAATTGGAGCAGCTGTTTTAAATACCAGGAGACAGACAGCAATAAGCTGAGGACGCACAAGGGGTGTGCCTGCAGCAGGTACAAAAAGCAGGAAGTGATCGGGCGCCGCCCTTAAGCAGCAGAAACAGACACAAACAGACAGCATGGAGGGAAGCCAAAGAGACATTCTGGACTGGAGATCAAGTGCGCGCTCTTGCACAGTGGGAGATGGACCACTATGCAAGGATGCCGCCAGGTATGTTACATTGGGTATCCAAGCTGGACACTTGGAATGAACTCGCTCTGTACGCCTTGGAGGTCCTGGCCTGCCCTGCCGCTAGCGTGTTATCGGAGCGTGTTTTTAGTGCCGCTGGGGGAATTATAACTGATAAGCGCACTCGCCTGTCAACTGACAATGCTGACAAGCTGACCCTTATCAAAATGAACAAGGGCTGGATTGGGCCAGACTTCTCATCATCACCAAATGACAACAGAGTAACATAAAGTCAAATCCACTGTGTTATTTCGGGAGGTGTATTCACACGCACCGCTTCACACCCACACATGGGTATACGCTTCCTCATTTCGGCTGTTTTATGTTCTTCTCCTTATCCTCAGCCTCTACCACCACTATACCACCAGGGTGCCAGCATTGCAAGTTCCTCCTTCCTTATTTTTGTCAGCTTTTGCTTGGAAGGCATAGGCAAAGACTGTGGGAGACCCACTCCCCAATAATGGAATTTTTGGAAAGCCTTCCATTCACTGCTTAGGCCAAGAGTGCACAGGAGACCCAGTTGCTATAAATGGAAAAAAAAGGTTTAGTTAAGACCCTCTGACCTCCATGTCATTTCCAAGGGGCATTGGAGTGCCTCGAAATTTTTGGTAAGCATTGCACTCACTGTATGCCCTATAACTGTGTAGCCGAACCGCTCCTTTTGGTACAGAAACATATCCTACAAGACATATCTGGTTGACTGGCCTGATATTGATGTGAATGGTGCCTGTTCCTCCTGCTCTTTCTCCTTTGCCACCACCTCAACCATCATTTATAACCGGAAGCTTTGTTTTAACGGGAATCATAGAACTTGGATAGTAACAGGAAAACATCCAGCAATCCTCGGAGGAGGTAGGATATGCGCCAAAACGCTGACCACCTCAGGCCTAGCCGCTACTACATACATGCGCTTGCATTCCTTGAAAACAAAGCAGATGCTATCTTCTATCATCCTCATCATGCTCCTCACCTTGGCACTCTCAACTACCCTGATGGAGATGCCAGGGCTCACCGGAGGAGTCTGGTTCTCTGGTGGGCTCATCCAATGCTGCCCTAAAGCAGTCCGGGCTAAGAAAAGTGTGTGGGGGGAAGTTGACAGGAGAAATAGGGGCGGCTGGGGACCGTTTATGGACACCCGGCTGCCCCCAGGCGGCTGAGGACCGTGTGTGGACACCCGTCCGCGGGGCGGCCTGGGACCGAGTATGGACACCCAGCCGCCGGGCGGCTGGGGACTGAGTATGGATTCCAGGCCGCCAACGCAGCCATGACGTGGTGGCCAGATTCTGATTCCACATGCCTAAAAATCCCAATTTCAAGTGCAAGCAAGCAAGCAGTATGGTATTTCAGCCTGGGGGTGGGTGGATGGCAGGCTGCATACTTGCGCTTGCATTGCAAGGAATGGGAGAGGTACAATTGAACACTGCCCTGGGACAAGGACTTGACCGGGGATAGTTGCAAGTCTGCAACGACAGGTGCAGGGTGGGAGGCATCTTCGCATGTACCATGAATAGGGGTTTGGCATGCACACACTACAGCGGAATAGGCTGTCCTTCCCACTAAATGCACTGGGGAGGGCACAGGTAATGTTTTGGTATGCGCGCTTAATCTTATGTATAAGGCACACCGGGACAAATAGGGGCGGCTGGGGACTGAGTATGGATACCTCGCTGCCGAAGCAGCCATGAGGTAGTGGCCAGCTTTGGTCTCCTCCAAACTAAAAGGCCCCATTTCAAGTGCAAGCTAGCAGTATGGCATTGCAGCGTGGGGATGGGTGGGTGGCAGGCTGCACACTTACGCTTGCATTCCAAGAAAACAAAGCAGATGCTAACTTGTATCATCATCATCATGGTCCTCACCTTGGCACTCTCAACTCCCCTGATGGAGAAGCCAGGGCCCACCGGAGGAGTCTGGTTCTCTGGTGGGCTCGTCCAATGCTGCCCTAAAGCAGGCTGGGCTAAGAAAAGTGTGTGGGGGGAAGTTCCAAGGAGAAATAGGGGAGGCTGGGGACCGTTTATGGACACCCGGCTGCCCCTAGGCGGCTGGGGACTGTGTGTGGACACCCTGGCCGCGGAGCGGCTGGGGACCGAGTATGGACTCCCGGCCGCCCCCTGGCGGCTGGGGACCGAGTGTGGACACCCGGCCGCCGGGCGGCTGGGGACTGAGTATGGATTCCAGGCCGCCAATGCAGCCATGACGTGGTGGCCAGATTCCGCCTCCACATGCCTAAAAGGCCCAATTTCAAGTGCAAGCAAGCAGTATAGTATTGCAGCCTGGGGGTGGGTCGGTGGCAGGCTGCATACTTGTCCTGGTATTGCAAGGAATGGAGGAGGTACAATTGAACATGCCCTGGGACTAGAACTTGCACGAGGATAGTTGCAAGTCTGCATCTTCAGATGCGGCAAGGATGACTTCTGATGGGCACACTTTTAGGCAGTGACCTGGGTGTCAGAGATGCTTCCAGGGGTCTTCCCCATGCTGTTCCCATGTCTTTTCAGCACTGTATGCATGTGTCACAAAACACATGGCCAGATAAGGTTGTAAAATGTTAAAATGACATTTCCCGGTGAATGCATTTGTCACGGTTGAAAGCAATACAAAAGTGCAAAAACGCATGAAAAATGCTACTTGTGAACATAGCCCAATGTGTGGAGGAGTATTTTTGTTTTTGGTTATTTATTTTACCTTATACACAAGTCTTTACCCTGGAAAGGAAGTTCCTTTACATATTTCACAGGAAAACCGTTTCACTTTCATTTTTGGAATGTTTTATTGTGAGCCCGTAAAAGTGGCTTAATAGCTCTGACCACGTTGTTGACAGCAGTGACCTGGGGGTCAGAAATGCTTCCAGGGGCGATCCCCATGCTGTCCCCATGTCATTTGAGCACTGTCACTATCGTTTTGGGCACTTGTTAGGCTTTTAAAAGACTGCCGGGGGTGGCGCCGCAAAAATGCTCGGGTCTCCCATAGACTAACATTGGACTCGTTGCACGGGTCAAGCACCCGAGTATCACAGCGAGCTAGGGCCTTGCTTCGAGCACCCGAGCATTTTAGTGCTCGATCAACACTCTTAAGTATATAATTCCACATGTGGTAATTCATCGTTTTGATGCCTTCAGTGTGAATGTACAATGTTCATAGTCATGAAAATACAGAAAAATCTTTAAATGAGAAGGTGTGTCCAAACTTTTGGTCTGTACTGTATGTAGATCGCTGGATCGTCTGTGAATCTCTGTAGATTGCTGCACCGTCTGAATCTATAGATCATGGGTTAATCACTGGATCATCTGTCAATCTGTAGATTGCGGGATTGTTTGTAAATCTCTGTAGATCGCAGGATCGTCTGTGATTCTCTGTAGATCGCTGGATCGTCTGAATCTATAGATCACTGGATCATCTTTGAGTCTCTGTAAATCACTGGATCATCTGAATCTCTAGATCGCGGGATCGTCTCTGAATCTCTAGATCGCTGTATCATCTGTGAATCTCTAGATCACGGGATCGTCTCTGAATCTCTAGATCGTGGGATTGTCTGTGAATCTCCTGTAGATCACTGGATCATCTGAATCTATAGATCGCGGGATCATCTATGAATCACTGGATCGTCTGAATCTGTAGATCGCGGGATCATCTGTGAATCTCTGTAGATCGCATGATCGTCTGAATCTATAGATTGCAGGATCATCTATGAATTTCTGTAGATCGTGGGATCATCTGTGAATCTTTGTAGATCACTGGATCCTCTGAATCTATAGATCGCGGGATCATCTGTGAATCTGTAGATCACTGGATCGTCTGAATTTATAGATTATGGGATCATCTGTGAATCTCTATAGATCACTGGATCGTCTGAATCTATAGAACACTGGTTCATCTGTGAATCTCTAGATCACTGGATCGTCTGTGAATCTCTGTTCATTGCTGGATCGTCTGAATCCATAGATCGCGAGATCGTTTGAGAATCTCTAGATCACAGGATTGCCTGTGAATCTCTGTAGATCACTGGATCGTCTGAATCTATAGATCGCACGATCATCTGTGAATCTCTGAAGATCAATGGTTCGTCTGAATCTATAGATCACGGGATAACCTGTGAATCTATGTAGATCACGGGATCATCTGTGAGTCTCTGTAGATCCCGGGATCGTCTGTGAATCTCTCTAGATCACTGGATCGTCTGAATCTATAGATCAATGGATTGTCTGTGAATCTCTGTACATCACTGGATCACCTGAATCTGTAGATCGCTGGATCGTCTGTGAATCTCTATAGATTGCGGGATTGTTTGTAAATCTCTGTAGATCGCTGTATTGTCTGTGAATCTCTTTAAATCGCAGGATCGTCTGTGATTCTCTGTAGATCGCTGGATCGTCTGAATCTATAGATCACGGGATCATCTGTGAATCACTGGATTGTCTAAATCTGTAGATCACTGGATCGTCTGGGAATCTCTGATCGCGGGATCGTCTCTGAATCTCTAGATCGCAGGATCATCTGTGAGTCTTTGTAGATCACTGGATCATGTGAATCTATAGATCACTGGATCATCTGAATCTAGATCGTGGGATCATCTATGAATCACTGGATCGTCTGAATCTGTAGATCACGGGATCATCTATGAATCACTGGATCGTCTGAATCTGTAGATCGCGGGATCATCTGTGAATCTCTGTAGATCGCACGATCGTCTGAATCTAGATCGTAGGATCATCTATGAATCTCTGTAGATCACGAGATCATCTGTGAATCTCTGTAGATCACTGGATTGTCTGACTCTATAGATCGCGGGATCATCTGTGAATCTGTAGATCATTGGATCGGCTGAATTTATAGATCATGGGATCATCTGTGAATATAGATCGTAGGATCGTCTGAATCTATAGATCGCAGGATTATCTATGAATCTCTGTAGATCGCTGGATTGTCTGAATCTATAGATCTCTGGATCATCTGTGAATCTCTAGATCACTGGATCGTCTCTGAATCTCTAGATCGCGGGATCGTCTCTGAATCTTTGTAGATCACTGGATCATCTGAATCTATAGATCACTGGATCGTCTGAATCTATAGATCGCGGGATCATCTGTGAATCTGTAGATCATTGGATCGTCTGAATTTATAGCTCATGGGATCATCTGTGAATCTCTGTTCATTGCTGGATCGTCTGAATCCATAGATCGCGAGATCATTTGAGAATCTCTAGATCACGGGATTGCCTGTGAATCTCTGTAGATCACTGGTTCGTCTGAATCTATAGATCATGGGATAATCTGTGAATCTATGTAGATCGGGGGATCATCTGTGAATCTCTAGATCGCTGGATCATCTGAATCTATAGATCGAGGTATCTGTTAATCTCTGTAGATCACGGGATCATCTGTGAATCTCTGCAGATCGCGGGATCATCTGTGAATCTCTGTAGATCACTGGATCATCTGAATCTATAGATCGTGGTATCATCTGTGAATTTCTGTAGATCGCAGGATCGTCTCTGAATCTCTGTAGATCGCTGGATCATCTGTGAATCTCTAGATCGCGGGATCGTCTGTGAATCTCTAGATCGATGTATCATCTGTGAGTCTCTGTAGATCGCTGGATCATCTGTAAATCTCTAGATCGCGGGATCGTCTGTGAATCTCTGTAGATCGCGGGATCATCTGTGAGTCTCTGTAGATCGCTGAATCGTCTGAATCTATAGATCGCTGCATTGTCTGAATCTATAGATCACTGGATCGTCTGTGAATCTCTGTAGATCACATGATCGCCTGTGAATCTATGTAGATCGCTGGATCGTCTGAATCTATAGATCGCGAAATCATCTGTGAATCACTGGATCATCTGAATCTGTATATCACTGGATCATCTGTGAATCTCTGTACATCGCTGGATGGTCTGAATCTATAGATTGTGGGATCATCTGAATCACTGGATCGTCTGAATCTATAGAATGCAGGATCATCTATGAATCTCTGTAGATCGCTGGATCATCTGAATCTATAGATCACTGGATCGTCTGTGAATCTCTAGATTGCTGGATCGTCTAAATCTATAGATCGCGTGATTGTCTGTGAATCTCTGTAGATCGCGGGATCGTCTGTGAATCTCTAGATTGCTGGATCGTCTGAATTTATAGATCATGGGATCATCTGTGAATCTCTATAGATCACAGGATCGTCTGAATCTATAGATCACAGGATCATCTATGAATCTAGATCGCTGGATCGTCTGAATCTATAGAACACTGGATCATCTGTGAATCTCTAGATCACTGGATTGTCTGAATCTATAGATTGCGGGATCGTCTGTGAATCTCTGTACATCGCTGGATCGTCTGAATCTATTGCTTGTGGGATCATCTGAATCACTGGATCATCTGAATCTATAGATCGCAGGATCATCTATGACTCTCTGTAGATAGCTGGATTGTCTGAATCTATAGATCACCGGATCATCTGTGAATCTCTGTAGATCGCGGGATCATTTATGAATCTCTGTAGATCGCGAGATTATTTGTGAATCTATGTTGATTGTGAGATCTTCTGTGAATCTCTGTAGATCACTGAATTGTCTGAATCTATAGATCTCGGGATCATCTGTGAAACTCTGTAGATCACAGGATCTTGTCTGAATTTGTTTAGATCGCGGGATTGCATTTCTGAATCTGGAGATCGCGGGATCGTGTGTCTGAATCTCTGTAGATCTCAGGATTGTGTGTCTGAATCTCTAGATCGCAGGATCATGTGTGAATCTCTAGATCACGAGATCATGTGTCTGATTCTCTAGATCGCAGGGTTGTGTGAATCTCTGTAGATCGCGGGATCGTGTGAATCTCTGTAGATCGCGGGGTTGTGTGAATCTCTGTAGATCGCGGGGTTGTGTGAATCTGTAGATCGCGGGATCGTGTGAATCTCTGTAGATCGCGGGATCGTGTGAATCTCTGTAGATCACGGGATCGTGTGAATCTCTGTAGATCGCGGGATCGTGTGAATCTCTGTAGATTGCGTTATATGGCGCTTCTTCCCTTCGGAGCTTTGCACTGTCATAAAAAGTAGTTTTTGACGACATAAGGCGCACTGCCGTACTCAGGAGAAATTGTATAGCAAATTTTGGGATCCATTTTCTCCTGTTATTCCTTTTGAAAAATATAAATTTGGGGCTGAAACAAGATTTTAGTGGAAAAAACTTTTTCATTTTCATAGCCCAACATTATCCAATGCTCCCTGCACCCTAAATGAACTCCTCGAGAGGTGGTCTGCACAATGGGGTCACTTGTGGGAGTGTCTTCTGTTCTGGAGCCTTGACGGCTCCCCATGTGTGACATGGCGTCCGCCAATGAATCCAGACCATTTTGTGTTCCAAAAAAAATAGCATTACTTCCCTTCCGAGCCCTGCTGTGCGCCCAAACAGTAGTTTTCCCCACATATGGGGTATCTGTGTACGGTCCATTTGCTCTTTTTATCCTTGTGAAAATGAAAAATGTATTGCTAAAGTAACATTCTTGTAGGAAAAAGTTAAATGTTCATATTTTAATTTCACATTGTTTTAGTTCCTGTGAAGCACCTGAAGGGTTAATAAACCTCATCTCTTGCCAGGAGGTGTCAGGGTAAAAAAGAATATATATTTTCTCCACTTTTATACTTTTATACTTTTATACGCTTTGCTTATGTACTAACCACCATTTTGTGTCTTATAACAATAAGCTTTCCTTGCTACGTGTTACTTAGATCGAAACTTATCCTAAGATGGCGCCAGTATCAGCCAGCACCTGTTTCAGAGAAATGAAACCGAATCATCAACTGACGGTTGTCTGCCCAGAGACTGAGTTAAGGAGACGTGGACCAATCAGGAGTGGCCGGATACTAGACATTTATGGCTTACCCCGCCCTGAACAATCCATTTATGGCTTACCCCGCCCCGGACAACCCCTTTCCCCTCCCCATTATGTAGTGTATTTAGGTTTGTGCATGCGGAAATAAAGGCGGAACATTGCTGAGATCGTGGCTTGCCAGTAGCCTTCTGAGCATGCTCTGAGTTTGAACCAGCTTGTTGTCTGACTCATTCTTTGAATGGTTGACCCATGCTCATAGCCTTAATTTGGAGTGACTGGAGGACGAGTGGAATGTCGCTACGACCCCGACAGAGGGTGTTCAGGATTTTTGTTGCTGTTCTTTTGCTTTTTTGCATTTGTTTTTTTTTTTGGTGCGTTTTTTTCACTGTCCTTTTGTCTCTTTATGCATTGACATAAAGTTCAGTAAAAAAAATCTCATTCTGGATTCTGGAAAACGCTGAAAACGGGACTCCTGCGTTTTTGATGCTTTTTTTCAGCTTTTTTTTCACTACCTATTAATTCCACTGGGTGAAAAAAAACACTGAAAAGTGACATGATCTATTCTGCAAAAAAACCATGATGTGTGCAGGAGATTTCTGGAATCTCATAGACTTTGCTGGTCCTGCAAAACGCAGCTGAAAATGTGCATCAAAAAATGCTGAAAAACCATGATGTGTGAACATAGCCTTTGAGGGTGCAGTTTTTAGGATAGCGTCACTTTTGGGTATTTTCTCCAAATTTCCATTTTTTTCGCAAATAAACACAAGTGATATCGAAGAAATGTTACCACAATCATGAAGTACAATATGTCACGAAAAAACAATCTCAGAATCAGGGGGATCCGGTGAAGCTCCAGAGTAATTACTTCATAAAGTGACCATGGTCAGAATTGTAAAAATTGGCCTGTTCATTAACGTGCAGACCACCCTCGGGGGTAAAGGGGTTAATGCTCCATAGTTAACATTTATGTCATGTGGTTTCCCTGAGGAGAACTATAACTCCTAGCATGTCCTGCAGCTCCTGTGGCATGCTGGGAGTTATAGTTCACCACAGTGGTACAGTGTTTTACCATATATGCTTAAACTTAAACTCACTGTTTCTTTTCACGACCGCGCTAGGCAGGGAGCGGGGTCACACTGCAGGGAGCGGGGTCGCGCTGCAGGGATCAGCGGCGCCGCCCTTAATGCACTACGGCCGTGTAGGACAGGTGGGTTACAGAGAGGCAGGGCCGGGGGGACTGCGCGCTGTGCTGTCCTGTTGCCCCGGCTCTGCCTCTTTGTAACGTCACAGCAGGGCGCGATCTGGACGGGAGACTCCCACCTCCACCTGTCTTACACGGCCGAAGTGCATTAATGGCGGCGCCGCTGATCCCTGCAGCGCGACCCCGCTCTCTGCAGTGCGACCCTGCTCCCTGCAGTGCGACCCCTGCTCCATCGCTGCTGCCTCCGCCCCACACCACAGTGAGCACTATAACAACTATAATTGGACTACATTCAGACTATAAGATGCTCCCTCTTTTTGTGTGCTATAACTCTGGTTTAAGGGCATAAAAAATAATTTTGAAAATTGCAACATGTTCAATTTTTTTGTCAAATTTTTGATATTTTCATGAATAAACACAAATCGTATCAACCAAAATGTACCCCCCCCCCCATAAAGTACAATATGTCCCAAATAAACAGTCTCCGAATCTGTGGGAGACGTTGAAGGTTCAGAGCTATTAGCACATAAAGTGACTGGAGATCCCAGGTTGTGGCTTGTAATAATCACCTGGGCAGGATAACAATGCAGCTGTTTCTTATTCCTAACATCCACAGTCTTACAGTAATTCCTGGTAGATGGTCACAATGCCATGTCCTCAGTCCACATGATCCCATCCTGGGGCCAATAGTTCCACTGCCCCCTGTACTGCAGCGGTTTCCACGACAGTGCGATAAAGAGGCAGTGACACAGATTAGTCCAACTTAAATGTCTTTTTTTTCTACTCAAACAAAATCCAGAACTTTATCCTCTGATTCGCAGCCGGATCGTCCTTACCAGTTCATTGCTTTGGGGGACTGCACCACTGTATCGCTTGTTGGTGTGTCAGTAGCGGTGCCTTCTTTGGCCTGACTTCAGACTCACACAGACCTGTCTTGCATGGACCCTCCTGCTCTGCCGCTTGCAAACAAAACACTGACGCACGCTAACCTTAACTGAAAGTTTAAATCAGTTTTGTGAACATGACCCACTCCCGTGAACCGGAGTGGAGGGAGAGATCTGCCGCACTACAATCCTGCAGATCTCTCCAAAAATAAAATCCCATGTCAGGTTTTCCTAAATTGGACTTGGTCAAATAGCTTGACTAAGTGCACACTATCTATTATTTTTCATTGTAGCTGCAGCTGTGATTACAATGCACTCCATTGGTTTCAGTATGCTTCTATGCACATCCTAGGGGACACATAACATCCCTTGTATATGATTCCCCTCACTGTCTCACATATCTCCCCCCTCTGTTCAAACTTGTGGGGTTGAACACTTGTCACCATACAGGGTGCGTGTGACAGGGCATCCGCATTTCTTTGCCCTTCCCAGCTTGATGTTCCACTGTGCCGTGACAGGAACCACCTGGTGACTCGAGCATTCGTCTTCTTGGCATTTCTCATCCAGACCAAGGGTGAATGGTCCATCACCAAGCGAAACTGTCGCCCGAGCAAATAATAGCGTAGGGACTCCAAGGCCCACTTAATAGCCAAGCTTTCCTTCTCCACTACACTATAATTTTTCTCTGCCGGGGTAAGTTTCCTACTCAAGTAGGTGACCAGATGTTCTTCTCCGTTCACCTCTTGTGACCGCACCACCCCAAGGCCTACCTCAGATGCATCCATTTGCATGATAAAGCCTTTCTTGAAGTTGGGGCTGTTGAGGACGGGCTGTCCACACGTCACCTTCATGGATTGGAATGCTTCCTCCGCCTGAGAATGCCACCGAACCATGACTGATTTCCTTCCCTTTAAGAGATTGGTCAATGGTGCCGATCTCCCTGCAAAATTAGGTATAAACCATAGGTAGTACCCAATGATGCCGAGGAATGCTCTTACCTATTTTGTAGTAAGAGGCCTGGGCCAGTTTTGAATGGCCTTGATTTTATTTATTTGGGGTTTAATAACTCCATGGCCAATCACATACTCCAAATACCGGGTTTCCTCTAAACCTATTGCACATTTTTTTGGGCTTCGCTGTCAAGCCTGCGGCTCGCAGCGAATCCACTACCACTTGCACCTGGGACAATTGGGTATGCCAGTCGGTACCAAAGATGACTAACAAGTCATGTCAGACTAACTTAATTTCCTTCTATGACAGAATCACTGACTGGGTGGATCAGGGAAATGCTGTAGATATAGTATATCTTGACTTCAGCAAAGCATTTGACAAAGTATCTCACACCATCCTTATTGAAAAAATGACCAAGTATGCAATGGACCAGGCAACTGTTAGGTGGATTCATAACTGGCTTAGTGATCGGACTCAAAGGGTGGTTGTAAATGGCTTCACATCCAGCTGGATGAATGTCTCAAGTGGGGTACCACAGGGCTCCGTCCTGGGACCTGTATTGTTCAACATCTTTATCAATGATTTAGATGAAGGAATTGAGGGTAAACTGATTAAATTTGCTGATGACACAAAGCTAGGAGGGATAGCTAATACTAGAGAAGAGAGAGAGAGGATTCAAAAAGACCTAAATAAACTGGAGCAGTGGGCAGCAACCAACAGAATGGTTTTTAACAGGGAAAAATGCAAAGTACTACATCTGGGCAATAAAAATGAAAAAAGCATATACAGAATGGGTGGAATAGAGCTAAGCAACAGTACATGTGAAAAAGACTTAGGTATACTAATAGATCATAGACTGAACATGAGTCAACAGTGTGATGCAGCAGCAAAAAAGGCAAATACAATTCTGGGATGTATTAACAGAAGCATACAGTCTAGATCACGTGAAGTCATTATCGCACTTTACTCTTCTTTGGTCAGACCTCATCTGGAATACTGTGTACAGTTTTGGGCACCACATTTTAAAAAAGACATAGACAAACTGGAGCAAGTTCAGAGAAGAGCGACCAGAATGGTGACTGGTCTGCAAACCATGTCCTATGAGGAACGGTTGCAGGATTTGGGATTGTTTAGCTTGCAAAAAAGAAGACTGAGAGGAGACTTAATAGCTGTCTACAAATATCTCAAGGGCTGTCACATTGTAGAAGGATCATCTTTATTCTCATTTGCACAAGGAAAGACTAGAAGCAATGGGATGAAACTAAATGGGAGGAGACACAGATTAGATATTAGAAAAAACTTTTTGACAGTTAGGGTGATTAATGAGTGGAACAGGCTGCCACGAGAGGTGGTGAGTTCCCCTTCAATGGACGTCTTCAAACAGAGGCTGGACAGACATCTGTCTGAGATGATTTAGTGAATCCTGCTTTGAGCAGGGGGTTGGACCAGATGACCCAGGAGGTCCCCTCCAACTCTACCATTCTATGATTCTATGATAATATCATCCAAATACGCCGATGCATACTTCTGATGGGGCTCTAAAACTATAAAACTATGTCCATCAGCCTCTAGAACGTGGCTGGGGCCCCATGTAACCCAAAAGGCAAGAGAATAGTAGAGACCCTCCGGTGTTATAAAGGCGGTCTTTTCTTTTGCCAACTCTGACAGAGGCACCTGCAAGTAACCCTTGGTCAGATAGAGCGTCGTGAAGTACTGGCCTGCCCCAGTCTGTCAATCAGCTCGTCCATCCGACGCATTGGATAAAGGTCAAATATTGACAGCTCATTCAGTTTTCGGAAGTCGTTACAAAATCGTAACGATCTGTTAGGCTTTGGAATCAGTACAATGGGACTAGCCCACTCCTGGACTCCTCGATAACTCCTACTTGGAGCATTTGTGTCACCTCAGCCGCGATGGCTTGCCTCCGGCAAGCGGTATGGTTTTATTGGTAACCTTACCTGAGGCTCGGTGACAAGTCATTTTGGATTACAGATGTGCGGCCGGGCAGTTATTATTATTATAGCGCCATTTATTCCATGGCGCTTTACATGTGAAAAACGGGTCTACATAGCAAACGACAAGTACAATAATTTGAACAAATACGAGTCACCAACTGGTACAGGAGTAGAGAGGATCCTGCCCGCGAGGGCTCACCGTCTGAGGGATGGGTGAGGGTACAGTAGGTGAGGGTAGAGCTGGTCGTGCAGCGGTATGGTGGAACGAGGACCCTGCCCGCGAGGGCTCACCGTCTGAGGGATGGATGAGGATACAGTAGGGGAGGGTAGAGCTGGTTGTGCCCGGTATAGTGGAGCGAGGACCCTGCCCGCGAGGGCTCGCATTCTACAAGGGATGGGTGAGGATACAGTAGGTAAGGGTAGAGCTGGTCGTGCAGCGGTATGGTGGAACGAGGACCCTGCCCGCGAGTGCTCACAGTCTACAGGGGATGGGTGAGGATACAGTAGGCGAGGGTAGGGCTGGTCGTGCAGCGGTATGGTGGAGCGAGGACCCTGCCCGCGAGGGCTCACCGTCTATGAGCGATGGGTGAGGATACAGTAGGTGAGGGCATAGCTGGTTGTGCAGCGGTATGGTGGAGCGAGGACCCTGCCCGCGAGGGCTCACCGTCTATGAGTGATGGGTGAGGATACAGTAGGGGAGGGTAGAGCTGGTCGTGCAGTGGTATGGTGGAGAGAGGACCCTGCCCGCGAGGGCTCACAGTCTACAGGGGATGGGTGAGGATACAGTAGGTGAGGGTAGAGCTGGTCGTGCAGCGGTATGGTGGAACGAGGACCCTGCCCGTGAGGGCTCACCATCTGAGGGATGGATGAGGATACAGTAGGGGAGGGTAGAGCTGGTTGTGCCGCGGTATAGTGGAGCGAGGACCCTGCCCGCGAGGGCTCACAGTCTATGAGAGATGGATGAGTATACAGTAGAGGGGGTAGAGCTGGTTGTGCCGCGGTATGGTGGAGCGAGGACCATGCCCGCGAGTGCTCACAGTCTACAAGGGATGGGTGAGGATACAGTAGGCGAGGGTAGGGCTGGTCGTGCAGCGGTATGGTGGAGCGAGGACCCTGCCCGCGAGGGCTCACCGTCTATGAGCGATGGGTGAGGATACAGTAGGTGAGGGCATAGCTGGTTGTGCAGCGGTATGGTGGAGCGAGGACCCTGCCCGCGAGGGCTCACCGTCTATGAGTGATGGGTGAGGATACAGTAGGGGAGGGTAGAGCTGGTCGTGCAGTGGTATGGTGGAGAGAGGACCCTGCCCGCGAGGGCTCACAGTCTACAGGGGATGGGTGAGGATACAGTAGGTGAGGGTAGAGCTGGTCGTGCAGCGGTATGGTGGAACGAGGACCCTGCCCGTGAGGGCTCACCATCTGAGGGATGGATGAGGATACAGTAGGGGAGGGTAGAGCTGGTTGTGCCGCGGTATAGTGGAGCGAGGACCCTGCCCGCGAGGGCTCACAGTCTATGAGAGATGGATGAGTATACAGTAGGGGGGGTAGAGCTGGTTGTGCCGCGGTATGGTGGAGCGAGGACCATGCCCGCGAGTGCTCACAGTCTACAAGGGATGGGTGAGGATACAGTAGGCGAGGGTAGGGCTGGTCGTGCAGCGGTATGGTGGAGCGAGGACCCTGCCCGCGAGGGCTCACCGTCTATGAGCGATGGGTGAGGATACAGTAGGTGAGGGCATAGCTGGTTGTGCAGCGGTATGGTGGAGCGAGGACCCTGCCCGCGAGGGCTCACCGTCTATGAGTGATGGGTGAGGATACAGTAGGTGAGGGTAGAGCTGGTTGTGCCGTGGCATGATGGAGCGAGGACCCTGCCCGCGAGGGCTCACCGTCTGAGGGATGGGTGAGGATACAGTAGGGGAGGGTAGAGCTGGTCGTGCCGCGGTATGGTGGAGCGAGGGTCACTGCAGGTTGTAGGCTTGTCGGAAGAGCTAGGTTTCGAGAATACATCTGTATTCTGCTGCACCAATTTCCGACCCTCCCGACGCTGCTGTTGAGAGGGAGTGTCGCTTATCTTTACCTCTGCCTCGGCCTCCTCCCTGGCCAGTGTCAGAGGGTCCATAGACAATGTGACCGGAGTCGAATCCGTAATCATACATTCCCGGTCTTTCTATGCTTTTAGCAAATTTACATGATCTCGTTGTTCGGGTTTCCTCTTCCTGAGCTGATATACTCTATAACAGAGGTCCCCAACCTTTTTTGCACCAGGGACCGGCTTTAAGCAAGACCAGTTTTCCATGGCCC
The DNA here is from genome assembly GCF_046119375.1 of Phyllobates terribilis. Lineage (NCBI taxonomy): Eukaryota > Metazoa > Chordata > Amphibia > Anura > Dendrobatidae > Phyllobates > Phyllobates terribilis. The sequence goes on along the minus strand of NW_027362774.1, from coordinate 33,459,338 downwards.
GGTGGGGGTGGGGGCGGGGCTTTGGTCATATGGGGGTGGGGTTATGGAGGGGTGGAGCTGTATGGGGAGGATGCTGGCGGGACCTCGGTGTACAGCGCTGCTAAGTAGCAGCATTGTACATTGAGCGTCAGTGTATACAGCGCTGCTGCTTAGCAGCGCTACACACTGAACACCGGTACCGGGAGCCGCGTCACTGAAGCCAGTCTGCTGCCCCAGCACGCCCCACATAACATGTTCTGCCGGGGGCGTGTCAGTGAGGAGAGCCTGCCGCCCCACCCCGTCAGGAACACACCATGCTGTGCAGGAGGGCCGCGTCACTAAGACCCGCCCCGTGACGTACAACAGGTACCATGCTGTGCTGTGGAGGGCTGCGTCACTAAGACCCGCCCGACGCCCCACCCCGTCCTGCATAATGTTCTCTGCCGGGAGCTGCGAGCTGTCACGGCTATGGCAGAAAACATTATAAATCCACACAGAGCGAGTTCTGACCAGGCGCAGGGCCGCGGAGCTAGCTGTCAGCGGCAGGGCCGGCTCCAGGTTTTTCTGGGCCCCGGGCGAAAGAGTCTCAGTGGGCCCCTTTAACACATACCACGATTCATGTTGCAGAGATACGGCGGAGAAATATATATATATAGTACAATGCAAAGATTTCACTTCATGAGTGATATCTATTGTAAATTCTAAAATAGCTCAGAAACCGGTGAATCGCTCCACACAGAATAGTGGCCCCCATATAAGGCTCCATACGGAATACTTGCCCCCATATAAGGCCCCATACGGAATACTGGCCCCCATATAAGACCCCATACGGAATACTGGCCCCCATATAAGACCCCATACGGAATACTGGCTCCCATATAAGGCTCCATACAGAATACTGGCCCCCATATAACGCTCCATACAGGATACTGGCCCCCATATAACGCTCCATACAGGATACCGGTCCCCATATAATGCTGCATGCAGGCTGTTACCCCCCACATAATGCCCCATACAGGCTGTCCCCCCCTTATAATGCTCCATGCAGGCTGTTACCCCCCACATAATGCCCCATACAGGCCCCTCCCTTTTAATGCTCCATGCAGGCTGTTACCCCCACATAATGCCCCATACAGGCTGCCCCCCCCCCCTTATAATGCTCCATGCAGGCTGTTCCCCCCCACATAATGCCCCATACAGGCCCCCCCCTTTTAATGCTCCATGCAGGCTGTTACCCCCCACATAATGCCCCATACAGGCTGCCCCCCCTCTTTATAATGCCCCATGCAGGCTGTCACCCCTCCTCTTTATACTGCCCCATGCAGGCTGTCACCCCTCCTCTTTATACTGCCCCATGCAGGCTGTCACCCCCCCTCTTTATACTGCCCCATGCAGGCTGTCACCCCTCCTCTTTATAATGCCCCATGCAGGCTGTCACCACTCCTCTTTATAATGCCCCATGCAGGATGTCCCCCCCTCTCTTTATAATGCCCCGTGCAGGCTGTTCCCCACCTTATAATGCCCCATGCAGGCTGGTCCCCACCTTATAATGCCCCATGCAGGCTGTCACCCCTCCTCATTATAATGCCCCAAGCAGGAATCCCCCCCTCTTTATAATGCCCCATGCAGGCTGGTCCCCACCTTATAATGCCCCATGCAGGCTGTCACCCCTCCTCATTATAATGCCCCAAGCAGGAATCCCCCCCTCTTTATAATGCCCCATGCAGGCTGTTCCCCACCTTATAATGCCCCATGCAGGCTGTCACCCCTCCTCTTTATAATGCCCCATGCAGGCTGTCACCCCTCCTCTTTATACTGCCCCAAGCAGGATGCCCCCCCTCCCCTCTTTATACTGCCCCATGCCTCCATACATTAAAAAAAAAAAAAAAATCAAATACTCACCTCCCTCCTCCTCACCTGCTGCAGCTGCTCGGCTCCGAACTCCAGCGTTGTCGTTTCTTCCCGCTCAGCGCTCCCTGTGACGGCTCAGGGGAGGGCGCGGTGTAAAGACGTCACCGCGCCCTCTGACCTGAGACGTCACAGGGAGCGCAGAGCAGGAAGACAGCTGATCTGCGGAGGCACGGGGAGAGGTAAGTATCTGGCTGCCGGGGCCCTGAGCAAGCGGCGGAGAAGGGCGGGCGCTGACACCGCTCTCCTCCGCCCATAGCCCAGCGGGGTGCGCGACCGCCAGTGGGCCCCTCTGCCTGCTCAGAGCCCCGGCATTTGCCCGGATGCTGACGCCGGCCCTGGTCAGCGGCGCCGCGGACCGGCTGAAAAACCCCAACGGCCCGGTCCTGGTCCGCGGACCGGCGGTTGGGGACCTCTGCTCTATAATTCACTTCCCCAGCCTTTTCCCGGACTTCATTTTGCCCTTGCCACTTGGCCATGGGCTTCTTTTTTGCGGTGGGCACTAAAACTAATACCCAGTGCACTTTTTTAAATGACCTAACTATGGCCTTTCTATTATATGCTGGGGTCTGTGCTGTCTGGGCATCCAGGTGTCGCTTTAGTAGCGGCATTACCACCCGATCTGGTCCTACATACTCCCCACATGCTCTATGCTGCTGTTATAGGGGGCAGCTCCTGTTCCACCGTCTCTTTGGCTCTGTCCAGCAGCCCCTGGGATGTCGACCGTGTAATGGTTTGAATGGAGAGAACCCCGGTGAAGACTGCGATACCCCTCGAACAGCAAGCATTAAATAGGGCAGTAACATGTCCCAATCCTTCCCGTCCTTGGAGACCCTTTTCTTTAGCATAGATTTAAGGGTCTTGTTGAATCTTTCCACTAGCGCAGGGGTCTCAAACTCGGCTGGGTATATGGGCCGCACATGGAAAAAATTTGAATTTGGGGGGCCGCATTGTTTGCAGTCAAAGTGACATTTTTAGTGATGGCATTTTTTTTGTTATTCACCGCCTGAACATTTTTGCCGTGTTTATTTTTTTCTAACTTGGGTCGATACGGATGTGGCGATAATAAATGTGCACTTTTTGTGTTTAGTTTATATATTCAACTGCATTTTTAGTGGCAGAATATTTTTTCATGGATTATTTTTAATTTTTACAATTTTGTTTCCTCCAAATGGCCACATACAGTAATATGGTTTTACAATTAGCACCATGTAGTAATTCTGGCAAACATCTAGTAATGTGCCCCATCCTGGTCCTCGTCTTGTAGTAATGTGCCCCATCCTGGTCCTCGTCTTGTAGTAATGTGCCCCATCCTGGTCCTCGTCTTGTAGTAATGTGCCCCATCCTGGTGGTCCCCATCTTGTAGTAATGTGCCCCATCCTGGTGGTCCCCATCTTATAGTAATGTGCCCCATCCTGGTGGTTCCCATCTTGCAGTAATGTGCCCCATCCTGGTGGTCCCCATCTTATAGTAATATGCCCCATCCTGGTGGTTCCCATCTTGCAGTAATGTGCCCCATCCTGGTGGTCCCCTTCTTGCAGTAATGTGCCCCGTCCTGGTGGTCCCCATCTTATAGTAATATGCCCCATCCTGGTGGTCCCCATCTTATAGTAATATGCCCCATCCTGGTGGTCCCCATCTTATAGTAATATGCCCCATCCTGGTGGCCCCCATCTTGCAGTAATGTGCCCCATCCTGGTGGTTCCCTTCTTGCAGTAATGTGCCCCATCCTGGTGGTCTCCATCTTGCAGTAATATGCCCCATCCTGGTGGTCCCCTTCTTGTAGTAATTTGCCCCATTCTGGTGGTCCCCTTCTTGCAGTAATGTGCCCCATCCTGGTGGCCCCCATCTTGCAGTAATGTGCCCCGTCCTGGTGGTCCCCTTCTTGCAGTAATGTGCCCGTCCTGGTTGTCCCCTTCTTGCAGTAATGTGCCCCATCCTGGTGGTCCCCATCTTGTAGTAATGTGCCCCATCCTGGTGGTCCCCATCTTGCAGTAATATGCCCCATCCTGGTGGTCCCCATCTTGAGGTAATGTGCCCCATCCTGGTGGTCCCCATCTGGTAGTATTATGCCCCATCCTGGTGGTCCCCATCTTGCATTATTATGCCCCACCCTGGTGGTCCCCATCTTGCAGTAATGTGCCCCATCCTGGTGGTCCCCATCTGGTAGTATTATGCCCCATCCTGGTGGTCCCCATCTGGTAGTATTATGCCCCATCCTGGTGGTCCCCATCTTGCAGTAAAGTGCCCCATCCTGGTCCTCGTCTTGTAGTATTATGCCCCATCCTGGTGGTCCCCATCTTGAGGTAATGTGCCCCATCATGGTGGTCCCCATCTTGAGGTAATGTGCCCCATCCTGGTGGTCCCCATCTTGAGGTAATGTGCCCCATCCTGGTGGTCCCCATCTTGCAGTATTATGCCCCATCCTGGTGGTCCCCATCTGGTAGTATTATGCCACATCCTGGTGGTCCCCATCTTGCAGTATTATGCCCCATCCTGGTGGTCCCCATCTTGCAGTAATGTGCCCCATCCTGGTGGTCCCCATCTGGTAGTATTATGCCCCATCCTGGTGGTCCCCATCTGGTAGTATTATGCCCCATCCTGGTGGTCCCCATCTTGCAGTAATGTGCCCCATCCTGGTCCTCATCTTGTAGTAATGTGCCCCATCCTGGTCCTCGTCTTGTAGTAATGTGCCCCATCCTGGTCCTCGTCTTGTAGTAATGTGCCCCATCCTGGTGGTCCCCATCTTGAGGTAATGTGCCCCATCCTGGTGGTCCCCATCTTGCATTATTATGCCCCACCCTGGTGGTCCCCATCTTGCAGTAATGTGCCCCATCCTGGTGGTCCCCATCGGGTAGTATTATGCCCCATCCTGGTGGTCCCCATCTGGTAGTATTATGCCCCATCCTGGTGGTCCCCATCTTGCAGTAAAGTGCCCCATCCTGGTCCTCGTCTTGTAGTATTATGCCCCATCCTGGTGGTCCCCATCTTGAGGTAATGTGCCCCATCCTGGTGGTCCCCATCTTGCAGTATTATGCCCCATCCTGGTGGTCCCCATCTTGCAGTAATGTGCCCCATCCTGGTGGTCCCCATCTGGTAGTATTATGCCCCATCCTGGTGGTCCCCATCTGGTAGTATTATGCCACATCCTGGTGGTCCCCATCTTGCAGTATTATGCCCCATCCTGGTGGTCCCCATCTTGCAGTAATGTGCCCCATCCTGGTGGTCCCCATCTGGTAGTATTATGCCCCATCCTGGTGGTCCCCATCTTGCAGTAATGTGCCCCATCCTGGTCCTCATCTTGTAGTAATGTGCCCCATCCTGGTCCTCGTCTTGTAGTAATGTGCCCCATCCTGGTCCTCGTCTTGTAGTAATGTGCCCCATCCTGGTGGTCCCCATCTTGAAGTAATGTGCCCCATCCTGGTCCTCATCTTGTAGTAATGTGCCCCATCCTGGTCCTCGTCTTGTAGTAATGTGCCCCATCCTGGTGGTCCCCATCTTGCAGTAATGTGCCCTATCCTGGTGGTCCCCATCTTGTAGTAATGTGCCCCATCCTGGTGGTCCCCATCTTGCAGTACTGTGCCCCGTCCTGGTGGCCCCCAGCTTGCAGTAATGTGCCCTATCCTGGTGGTCCCCATCTTGTAGTAATGTGCCCCATCCTGGTGGTCCCCATCTGGTAGTGATATGCCCCATCCTGGTGGTCCCCATCTTGTAGTAATGTGCCCCATCCTGGTCCTCGTCTTGTAGTAATGTTCCATCCTGGTGGTCCCCATCTTGTAGTAATGTGCCCCATCCTGGTCCTCGTCTTGTAGTAATGTGCCCCATCCTGGTGGTCCTCGTCTTGTAGTAATGTGCCCTATCCTGGTGGTCCCCATCTTGTAGTAATGTGCCCCATCCTGGTCCTCGTCTTGTAGTAATGTGCCCCATCCTGGTGGTCCTCGTCTTGTAGTAATGTCCCATCCTGGTCCTCATCTTGTAGTAATGTCCCCCTCCGGTAGTAATGCTCCATCCAGGTCCCCATCTGGTAGAATTGTCCCCTGCGCTGTTCTTCTCACCTGTCCTCCGTTCCCTCTGCTTCCTTTGTGCACAGGCAGCCGCAGGCACAGACCCCTTGACTATCCCGACCTGGTCCAGGAGGAGCCGCCGGCAGCAGCGCTACATTGCCGCGCAGAGACTGGCTCTCTGCACAGCATTACCAATGCCAGCCGCCGGCCAATCAGAGGCCAGCAGCTGACATCTGCGCATGGCAGTGACGTCATACGCTGCTGCGCTGGGACGCTGATATCAGCTGCTGGCCTCTGATTGGCCGGCGGCTGGCATTGGTAATGCTGTGCTGAGAGCCGGTCTCTGCGCGGCAATGTAGCGCTGCTGCCGGCGGCTCCTCCTGGACCAGGTCGGGATCGTCGAGGGGTCTGTGCCTGCAGCCGCGTGTTGGAGACCTCTGCACTAGACTATCGCTCTGTGGGTGGTACACAGATGTGCACAACTGTTATTCCAGAGCAATTTACACAATTCCTTTATAACCATGGACATAAAAGATGTCCCCTGATCCGTAAGGATCTTCTTAGATAACCCAGGACAACAGAACATGGAAAACAGCTCCTGGGCAATAAGTTTCGCCGAGGTGAGATGAAGCGGAATCGCCTCCTGGTAAGGAGTAGCATAATCTACTACCATTACTATGTGTTGGTGGCAACGAGCTGACTTTACAATGGGCCCTACTCAATCCGAATGAACAGGTACCTCTACAGGAATCAATGGACGAAGGAATGTGGTGTGGCCAGCTG